>NC_056560.1:2699163-2893381 GCF_013358625.1 Macadamia integrifolia | reverse complement strand
AAAAAAAAAAAAAAAAAAAAACTGAAAAGGTGACTCTGATCACCTGAACTGGTTACTGGTATTGAAACTTGTTTGTGGTTCATAATTTCCTGAATTTTGGAAATGACTAATTACATTATGACCTCCCAGACCCTGCAGTGGAGCCTCGTGCATTGGGTTTGCCCTTTCTTATTGATTACTTCCAAAACAACTAGAAGGAAGAAATAGGAATGATTGGACCTGGTGTTGCAACCCTGGCCAAGCTTGGCCGGGTTTTTGTTGATCCTAGCCTGGCCTGCGGTTCATATCCCCAACCCTAACACAAGACAGCATGACCTGAAGAAGCTAACTCTCATATTAATCAGAAGAAATTTCAAAATGGTGAAGTGTAGGAAAAAAAAAATTTTTGACTTTTTTTCTCATTGCCACTATCCTCAACTCTTACAGGGACAGAATATCATCATTCTATATAATCTATACAGAGATAAAATAGATACAATACAAATCAGCAGGCTGTCAAGAATCCAAACAGCTTCTTGAGAGAACTCTTTGTGTCTTGAACCCCTCCCCTTTTCATTGTTCCCCTAGGCAGTGTTAATGGCAGCCTGAATTTGCTCCAGTGTTCGTCCCTTTGTTTCGGGCACTAACTTGGCCACAAACAGGATAGCTATTACATTAATTGCCGCGAAGAGGAAAAAAGTACCTGAAAACCATGCAACCATGCCAATAGGTAAGCCCAAAATAAGGTTAGTATGGTTGCAGTAACACATCAATTGAGGTCCTACCATAGAAACTACAAATAGACATGGAAAAAATAAATCTTTCGACATCCACAGAAAAACTTGACTTCCATTTTGAAATTCTCAAATCTGAACTAAAATTCTCTCTCCCTCTCTTCCACCCCCTCCTCTTTTCTTTTCTTTTTTTCTTAAACTGGAAATATATATATATATATATCACTTTTCATTACCATAGGAGCTCCAACTCATTAGAAAGTTGAAGGCATAAGAAACTGCCCACGCCCCAATCCAGTTCACCAATGTTGACAAGCTGCCCGCCGTTCCTTTAACATTTATTGGGAATATCTGCAACCAAAAGCAATGGCATGATCCAATGCGCAGAAATGGTGCAGGTAGGAAGAATGGGTTTTGCAAATATCAAAGTACCTCAGACATTATAACCCAAGGAGTTACTCCCATTCCTGCTGAGAAAGATCCTATATATACCTGAGATTACATAACAAGCATAGGCAAAATTGAAAACCAGATAACAAGGGAGAAAAATATAAGCTTCTGTGCAAGAAACAATAGCAGTATATTCTAAGAATTTTAGTATTTGCAAAGACTGCTTTTTATTACCATCATTCCAATTACAGCAAGTAGAGGGGCTACCGCAGGTGCCAATTCTTTGTCCTGATTAACAAAAGCATCTCCAGGCTTTAGATTACTAGAAACCAAGGCCTTGAAAGTGATTAAGGTTGTTAGTTTGGAAGCTACCTTCAGATAAAAGGAAGTCCCAACTAGTATGCAGCCTACGACCAGGCCCGAAGCAGAAACCTAAATTGACAAACATAATGACTTATATCCATGAAAAGGAATTGTGCAAGATTGCACCCAGGGCTTTTTATATCACTTCATACCAGTAGAAGGAATCTTCTTCCAGCTTTATCCATCAAGATTGCACACAGTACAGTTACTATAACCTGCAAAACAGGGTCATTTATATCAATTCTGTGGACAGAGGTCCAAATTTAAGGAGCATTAAAGGAGAGAGAGTTACACACCTGAAGACAAGCATAAGATACGGTGCCAACATCAGAAGGAAATCCTGAGAGATTACAGATACAATTACAATCAGCATATCTTTTTTATTTGCACACACAAAAAAATGAGATGCATACTTGTTACTTCACCCAAATACTGATGAAAAGAAAAATCTCAGTTTTCTTCTTGATGGGAAACTTTTTCAAGAAAAACTTCTACAAATTGATTAGAGCTTCCCAAAATCAGATTGGAAGAGGTGTTCCAAAAGATTTTAAGAGCATAAAGGTCTCACTTGAAACTATAGCTCAGCTCTTTCAAAATCAAAACAGTGTCTGTATGTGTCAAAACGCTGTCAGCTCTCTCTTTTCTAAGGTTCATGTATCAGTGTAGGATTGGGCAGATTATTGACCAGCCTTTTTTTATTTTTTGGATTGATCAATCCATTTTAGCTGAGACCATTCTGGTTACTAATACTGATACCTTAATCCATTCTTCTAGAGAAGTTATTTTAAGCTAGTCCCTCTATACCTGCAGTTACAAAAACCTCGCTAACATAAAAGGAGACTCCTGTAATTCCCCCAAATTGTTGAAATAGCATGAGTCCAACTGCAATCTGATCATAAAAATTTAGATGTCAGAAAAAGAAAGACAATTTAACATCAAAGGTTAGGAAATCATTTTATAATTCATTATAGGTTGTTGTAACTAGTATTTGAGTTACAAAATATACTTACAATGACCGAGCGCAAGTATCTTCTTTGAATCAAATCCACCATTTTGGCTTTAGGGAGCTTTCGAATACTTTCCACATAATCCTGCACAGAAACCGTTTAGTCCCTCATCACATTTGTTTCTTATACAAGTCATATTACAGCTTCAAAAGCAAAAATTTTTTGAGTTGAAAAGAACCACAATGTCAGCTGCTTCCACGGAGATATCAGCATCCTTGCCACGAAGTTGTTGTAGAGCAGAAACAAATTCTTTCTGGTATCCCATCTTTGCCTGCCACAAGAATATTCCATGCCCTTGAAACTCGTTATTGTTTAACACATGATGTGTAGAAATAATTTTACTCCCTGAAATTGCATACCAGCCATCTGGGAGACTCTGGAATGAAAAAGAGGCCCAAAAGCAGGATAATACATGGGACAAGCCCTGCAACAATACTACATGTCAATCCTCTGTCACAATGGCATCGCTTCAATGCTTCCTCAAGTTTATATTTAGCTAAACTACATGAATTTACCAACTAGAGCCAACGTTCGCCATGTCAGAACTGTCCCTATAATGAAGTAGATAGAGATTCCACAGCAGACCATAAGCTGCAAAATCAGTGCAAAGTAAATTTTTTCATTGATCAGTGATCCATGATAATTAAATAGAAACATTGTGAAACAATATATGCTTTTTCTTTATCCAGTATTCATGTATGCATGTTCTAAAAATTTGAATCATCAAAATTGTGAGTGACAGGGTTTCTCAACCATATTGACTGATGTTAGGCCTCCTCGGAGATCTTTGGGCGCTATTTCAGCTATGAACACTGGTACCTGTTCATCCATTTTGATATCACATTAAGTTAGTTACTGAAAGTACTATGCCATCCACACAAAAAATCTGTTCAAAAGAGAATTGCTGATAATGTTTGTCTAATGCAATAGACTGTTAAATCTTAAAAGAACTGTACCACATAGGAAAAGATTCCCATTCCATATCCCAAGGACATCCTGCCAATATCCAGTGACAGGGCTCCCTGTGTAAGAGTCAAGAGGTAGACTGAGATCATGACATTATTAAAAGCCAATGCAAATATGGAGGTCCAGGTCTGAAATTTTGAAAAGGAGTGAAGAACTGGGAATGAGATAGACCTTGGCAAAGTAGATGGGAAGCCACCCTGCAATGCAGAAAATGGCTGAAATTCTCATTGCCTGCAAACATTTCATGAAACAAGCTATTCAGAAAATGGGTTATACAGGCTAATGCTTGACACCACTCAATCTCAAAAAATATTCCCTTTGATTACCCCTTTCCGACCGATAAGATCTGCAATTAGCCCACTCATGATTGCACCAATCATTGCGCCAAATGTCAAGATGGAGCCAAACACTGAGTACTGCATTACCAACATGCCAAAAAAGAGTTGGAAAGTTGGGAGTAAATAATTTGAACATTTGGTGTATTTATTTTCGGGGATTGGGTTCTCTGTCCAGGAGTGTAGCATACACTAGTGCTCCCTGAGTCTATCTCTCTCCTCCCATGACAGGGGCAGATATGTTATTTCATAAGGGGAGGACAGAGAAATTATCCCTTATTTTCATGTCTTGAAGTGCTTTTACATTCCATTGTTTTGGGATATAATTGATCAATTAAATTCAATCAAATGAAAAGAACCTCTGCCAGTGATAGATTGACCTCCTTCCTAATAGCAGACTGTGTTGGTGATGAATAACCCACCTGAACAAAAAGGAAGGTGATCAGAAAAACAACAAATTCAACCAAAAATAGACAGTTATAGAATCTAATACATGGAAGAACACTTGTTTTTCTCAAGTTTTTAACATATTTCAAAACTCTGAAGAAAACTTTGATAGTCACTAATACCATCCAAGTTTGAAAGTCAATATACAAAAACTCTCTGAAGAAAACTTTGATAGTCACTAAAACCATCCAAGTTTAGAAATCAATATACCAAAACACTGTGAGGAAAACTTTGATAATCACTAAAAGTCTAAAACCATCCAATGAAAGTCAATGTACAAAAACTCTGAAAAGAACTTTGAATCACTAAAACCATCCAATGTTTGAAAGTCAATATACAAAAACTCTATGAAGAAAACTTTGATAGTCGTCACTAAAACCATCCAAGTTTAGAAATCTATCTATCAAACCTCTGTCACTAGAACCATCCAAGTTTGGAAGTTAATATACAAAGATTAACCCTCTGTTCACTGATTCTAGCACTACTACTTCCAATTAGAAGCTCGGCTTAGTGGGTGGTAATTCAAAGTTTCAGGTCGTTACCAAAACCAAAGAGGGGGGGGGGTTCACAAGAAGGGGCAAGGCTCAGCACTTACACAAGCCCCATACTCGAAAGAGCCACAAACAGCCACAAATGTGCTCAAGTAAAGCATCCAGCGACTTTCCTTTCTGCTTTTGCGGAAAGCTGCTTCTTCATCTTCTCCTATACTGGCCGATTCATCCTTGGAGTGCTTTGTAAGGGGCTCTCTTAACTCTTCCAGCAGCAATCTCCTGTCACCATTTTCCATATCCTGTTCAATGCCCATCTCTGTATACTATCTCCTCAAAATAAGAGTAGAATCAGATTTGGCGAAAACAAGTTAAAAGGGAAGTTTCCAAAGATTGATGAGAAGGGCTAAGCAAATAATGGAAGTCTACAATCATTTGGAAATGAAACCATTTAATAAGATTGGAGAGGTACCTCACTACCACCAACTTGAGTGCATGACAAGTATCAAAAGCTTTAAAATAACTAAACTTCCTTGACTGATTCCCGCTTAAAAGAAGCCATAGACTATTGTAATTATTAAAAAAAAAAAAAAAAAAAACATATACACAGACCACGAGGCACCTCAACAACCGCAAATTTTAATATGGGATTAAGTGAAAGATGTGACCCAGTAAGGCCCAACGATAGGCAGCTCGAATGCGATGGCATTTCAGTCTTTCTTTGACTTGTTGGAGAGTGATAGGATCCCATAACGCACAGGTGAAATCTATGATCTTTAATCTTTGCAGAAGTTCTTGAAAAAATGGAGACAAAGGGTAGTTAGCTTTGTTATAGATTACCCAATGCAATTGATAGAGGGAAGGAAAGGATGAACCAACTTTTAAATTCAAATTTGGTGTTTAAAAAGGTCATTTTGTATAGGATTTTTTCTCTTCTGTGATTGGGTTTTTTTTTCTTTTTTTGTTTGCTACAATTAGTTGCAGAAGCATCTACCAGCTTTGCGTGTTCAATCAGAAAATGATTTACAAATGGCTTATAGTATATCCAAAGGATCCCTTTGTTCCAATTTAGCCTGTGATGGTTGATGGATCTTCATGTAGCAAGCAAAACCCACCAAATGTTCTATATGTTTTTTTTTTTTTTTTTTTTTTTTTTTGAAAAAGTAATTCTGATATATAAACAATATTATCTCTGGTTAGTAAAAGATGATTTTCAGAATGTGATGATGAAAAAAAAAAAAAGAGGAGAGAGGAATTAAATAAGGGAATAATTTAGCTTAACATGTAATTAATGTAACTGGGAGTGGGGACCCTTTTTCCCTACTCTTCCTCTAAATAAATTCTTCTCAGAAAAAAAAAAAAAATTGGAGTGGGTGGGAGAGAAGACGAGGACATGTTTTGTATACATCCCGCTTTTATGTTCTTAATAAAATAGTGATATCAAACTGAAAAATACAAAAGGAGACGATTAATAGAAAGATAACATGGATCTTATGCCAGCACAAGGCTAATAGAAATGCCTGTATAAGTATAATAAGAGAAGGGTTTTCATCTTTCATGACTCTTGAGATGCTCATTTTACACTTCTCTATATCTAGTTGTAGGATCACACTTCCTTTAAGTATTCTTTTTTCCTAAAAAAATAGGTTATATTAAATATCTACAATTATAATTACCCTAATTTCGATGAAAAAATTTTATTGAGAAGTATATTTAATATTGTATATTTATATATATATATATATTTTTTTTTTTTTTATGAGATTGATATCTAACACCCTTGTATCTGGTTATTACAATTTTTTCTTATGAGAAGGGACCTACACGTTGGTTTGTATTGACTTCTTATATTTATTTTGAGAGAGAGAGAGAGAGTATGAAAAGGAAATTCGACTTATATTGATCTAAATATCAAATGAGACTTCCCCTTTCCTCTTGACCTCCAAACCCACCAACCTCAGAGGAAGGTGAAGGTGTGAATCAACTGTAGACGTGAGTCATGACTGACTATGGTACCTTTAAAATGTACAATTAGCTGCTACTAAAATAAATGTACAATTAGCATCCAATTTTTTAAGAATTGGAATTGCATCGGTTGAATCAATTGAATCTAATGAAAATGAATATTATCATTTCATATATGTACTTGAAATATATATATATATATAAGATGATAATAGTTTTTAATAATAATATAATGATAAGTTATTTTCAAATATTTTTGAAAATGGTATTCTTTACTTAAAAGGGATAGGGTGATCATTTGCCACCTTATATGTAGGTGAAAGGGAGTGCATCAGGAATCGAAATCATCTGTGACCAACAAATCTGGCGGAGGGGACCTCGGATGCCGACACACGTTATGTGCATCAGGCAGTTTTTTATTTTTATTTTATGAGTTACCCTCTCTTTTCCTCATTTCCAAGGAAAAGCACTCTTATTTTCACCCTTCCAAACCCACACAAACAAATGAGGCTTCAAAAGAAATATATCCATGTTGTTTAGCAATCTCTTTTCTTGGTTGTTAGTGTGTTTTTCCAATTTTCTACTTTTATGCATAAAAATTCTTTGCAATGAGACAATGAGCGGTAGTAAAATCCAACGACTGAAATGCATGCCAGGGCTCTCCTAACTGTTGATTCTTTAATGCTACTCACCACAGAGAATTTGAACCCCTCCCCCTAAAAAAGCCAAACATCGCAAGGACATATAAACTAGGACTCAGAAATGTTAGGCTAAACAAAACCCTATACTTTCTTTTTGACTTTATTATCTGCCTTTAATTATTTGATTAGGGAAAATTTTGGGTATGTTGTCAGTATACCATATGCTAATATCCACTATGTCTATCGCTCTCTTCCAACAGTTTGTTATTAGGTTGGTTTGGGTCTAATTTGAGTTGAATTTGTTTTTGTTTTGTTTTTGTTTTGTTTTTTTTTTCAAGTTTCTGGCTGATTTCTGTTTGGTTCCGCTTTCATTCATTTTCCAATGCAAATCGGTCCAGTTTCAAAGCCGTAATACCCCAGATCAAAATCGAACCATAAGACTTCAATTCGATTCGGTCTGGATTATTTGAGTCTAATGTTGTTTAATCAAAGTATTGACTCGGGCTCTTTGACCACTTCTGATAGGCTACAGGTGGTTGCCCTATATTATTATTATTATTATTATTATTATTATTTTTTGTCCTCTTTTAATCACTGCAACACCCCTGAGCCAACTATGTTAGTATTGTCAACAAGAACAGTCAGCCCTTGACAATTCAATGTCTAAGGCCTTTTTGGTATTATTTTTTTTCTTTTTTTTACTTATTTAACAAAAATCATTTTTTATCAAAACATAAAAATGATTTGGTAACTACTTGGCAAAAATGGTTTTTTGTGAGAAATAGTTTGGTACCTCTATGTGCAAAATGATTTTTTGAAGAAATGGGTAAAGAGATTCCCTTCACCCATCTTTTTTATATTTGTTTTTCTCCATTTTGGACTGAAGAAGAGGGGGCAAAGGGCTTGGATTTTTAATTACGAAGCAAATGACTACTTTATCACTCCATATTGAGACTTTAATCATTAAGGTTAGAAAACTTGGGAATGATCATGAAATAGTCAAAGCTGATATTGCTTTAATATTATTTTGGAATGGATTGAATCTACTGTAGAGATTTATCCTTTTTTTTTTTTTAATCAATTTCTATTATGATTTTACCCTTAAATTGTACATGTGAAACGGGAATGGTAAGGTCAAGATCAAAGATAGAGGTTCAAGCTAAACTACCTAAAATCTGAGGGTGGAAGAAAAACTTACTTAATTTCCATTGCGAGTAAAGAAATATTAATTAAGTCTCTCCTTAATATGTTTCTCATTCCCCTAAACATTTGCAAACAACTTTATTGTTCACTCGGCCTATTACACTGCCCTCCAGCTTAAGATTTTCGGGTCTCGTCAAAAGAGTTTCTCTCATAAAGATCCATTTTGGTCAAAACTTTGCAACTATGATTTCATTCCAAATTTGGTTGTTAATCATCTATTTTTTTTCCTAGGAATCTCCCTATAAACCCGGATTGCATGCCCTATTTGCTATGCTTGTCCTGAAATTATTGTGCAAGTGCTTGTGCAATGTCCTTTTGCTGTATCTTGTTGGAGAGCCTCTCCCTCTAGGAATCAATGTGGAGGCTCATAAATTAGCTACTAGAGTTTCTTCCTCATTTTTTGTCTCACGTTGGTGGGCTACTCTCTCCTTTTTCTGTTTTTTCCTATGTAGCTCGTCCTGGTTCAAATCATTTACATATGGTTGTTTAGTTGAATGTTAAAAAAAAATATAAAAAATAAAAAATAATAATAAAATAAAAAAATTAATGTTGGCAACTAGCTTTAACACGAGATTAGAGTTTAAGTTTACTCAAATTGAGAATTTGAGACTCATTTTCAACGTGCAGGTAGCAACCATTTCATCTCTTCCTTCATTCCCAAGTAGATTGACTTTTTTTTCTATTAAAATAATGTAAATTGACTTTTTTTCCATAAAAAAATAACTGACTTTTTTTCATACCATACATATTGGTAATAATAAAGTCCTTTATATTCTTATTATGTTAAAATACCCTAGTGTATCCCATGTTCATTCATTGGGAACCTCAACTTCTATGGGACCGTCCTCCCTCTCATTTAGAAATATCCCTTTGAAGTTTGAATGTTCCATTAAGAATGTTTGAACTTTTATTTATTTATTATTATTATTTTTTTTTTTCTTAGAGAGACCCTACATCATTTCATGGGTCATCATAATTTTAGCTTGAAAAAAAAAATTGTTAGAAATGTGAGTTTAGAGTTTCATAAAATTAGAATACCATTTCAATGGAATGGAATAGGAGCAGTATTGTTTTGATATTCTTTTAGGCAAAAGTTTTTCTTCATAATGGGTGAAGATAATTTAGCTATTAGGTGTCATTATTCCCTTTATTCTTATTATATGAAATCTGAAATATCTTTGTAAGTGTTCCAGAAGTCCCATCCAACTACTAGAACCCACTGCTAAATAGATTTCATTTTCACAGGATGAAAGGAAAATTAGATTAACTCATGATTGTCACATGGCAACTTGTCATAGAAGACAATGTTCTCTTCCTTTTTATCACTTTGTTGTGAGGTTGGGTATTGGCTGATAGATTGAAAAGGTAGAGGTCTCACAGGTTGGATTCAAGTTATATTTTGAAAAAAAAAAATCTAACTTGTCTCAGACTTCTTTCTAGCGTGGGGACACTGCCGAGAGTTGATGTCTTATATTAAACAGTTTGGGTTGTAGGCTGCCTCCGAAAGGCCCTTAAGAACCCATAGGGCTTGAGGCCATTAAAAATCCTGGGTGGTTAAGTTATTTGTCACCCGAGGTGAAAAGTGAGTCTCTTCGTCCATGTTGATTTAGTGTTATGATTTGACTCATGAAACAGTGAGTCTCATCATTAACTCTCACCCTTTATGGACATTGATTATCATATCTTAGCACGCTTGGTACCTAGGAATTAGTCTCTTTCAATAGGCACTAATCTTATGGTATGAGAGGCATCTACTAATAGGCCTAAGTAGGAGCATACTGACTAGCCTGGCTTAGGACTTAGTATTGCTCTACAAAAGAATGGGAACATCTTCTAATGTGTTGTTAATATCATGAATTCGAGCTACAATGTCGAAAAACAAACTGAAAGTACATTCTCAGATGTGGGAAATTTTCTAAGAAAAACACATTTTAGTTGAAGAGGCTAGCCCTGCAAAATGGTGAAAATATAGAAACAAAATTCTCTTCTCTTTTTTTCCTTACTTGCAGTAATATTACCATGTTTTCAATTGCCTTTTATTTCTCTTTTATCTACAGATAAATAGAATGCATAGACTATAAATCAATAGTGATTTCAAAAGTTTCAGAAGCAGCTTCTCAAGCAAACTCCCAACTCTTTTTTCTTTCATTGGTTGTTCCTGTCCCTAAGAATTGTTAATGGCAGCTTGAATTTGTTCCAAGGTTCGCCCCTTTGTTTCAGGTACGAACATGGCTATAAACAGGATACCTAGAACATTAATCACCGTGTAGAGGATGAAGGTACCTGAAAATCACACAATCACACAATCACACAACCACACAAACATGTAAATCTAACTGCTGTTATAAGTAATCAACTAGGCAATGTCACTGCTTTCAATTATAAACTCATGACTTCTCTTTACCATAAGTGCTCCAACTCATAAGAAAGTTAAAAGTAAAAGAAACTGCCCATGCTCCAAACCAGTTCACCAGTGTTGCTAAGCTTCCAGCCACTCCTTTAACATTTATCGGAAATATCTGCGACAAACCCAGTACTCTTATTGCGGCATGATCAAATGCATAGAAAAAGTGTAGCCAGGAATAATGGTTTTTGTAAATGTTAAATTACCTCTGACATTATAACCCAAGGGGTTGCTCCCATTCCAATAGAGAAAGATCCTATATACACCTAAGCTCATTGAACAAACAGAGCGAAATTAAAACCCAGTAAGAAAATATAGAAAAAAGAGTTCAGTTATGATGAAAGAAATAATATCAGTCTTTTCTAACCAGAGTTGTATGTGGATATAGCTACTTTCCTCTTACCAGTATTCCTGTCACAGCAAGTAGAGGAGATACTGTGGAAGCCAATTCATTGGCCTGATTCACAAAAGCATCCTTAGGCATAAGACTATTGGAAACCAAAGACAGTAAAGTTACCAGAATTGACAGGTGACAACTACCTTTAGATAGAAGGAAGTCCCAGCCAGTATACAGCCAAAGACCAAACCTGAACCAGAAACCTAAAATGAAAGAAACAACACCTCACATCCATTAAAAGGACTTTGCAATTAAAAGAAGTTTTCCCAAGGCATTTTCCATCACTTCCTACCAATAGAAGGGGTCTTCTTCCAGCCTTATCCATTAAGACTGCACCCAATGCAGTTACTACAACCTGAAAAATAGGATTGTTCAAATCAAGTCCATGGAGAAAGATGGCAATTTTCAAGGACATTGAGAGAAAGAGAGCTAAACACCTGAAGACAAGCATAAGTTATAGTTCCAACATTGGCAGGAAATCCTGAGAGATTAAAAAGCCAATGGCAATTAGCATATGTGTATTCAACCTTTCTACCAGGAAAAATTTTTAAGAAGAAGAAAGAAAATTGCTTTCATAAACTTCTTTTATTATACATTCTGTAAAAATGGCAATTGAAAGTTTTCCATGGATCCTGTGTTGCGTCCCATAATCAAGTTGGAAAAGGTACTCAAGAAGGATGGAAGACTATGGATGCTCATTTGAAGCTATAGTTCAGGCCTACCAAAAAGCAGAATTCCTTGTCCAGAAAGAATAATTTCAAAGAGGCTCTCTTACCTGCAGATTCAAATGTTTGGCTCACGTAAAAGCAAATTCCATTGATTCCTCCAAATTGTTGAATGACCATTAGTCCGACTCCAATCTGATCATCAAGATTATAACTTGATCAAAACGTAAAATAGGAAGCGGACTTGCGGAGATGGGTAAGAGAACAAGGAAGAGAGTTGAATATTAGAACTTATGAAATAAATGTATCACTTTAATCAGATAATTTATTACAGGTTGCTGTACAAAAGATGTCAGATAGAACAACCATATACCATGACCGAACGCCAGTATCTTCTTTGGAACAAGTCCAGCATTTTGGCTTTGGGGAGCTTTTCAAGAGTTTCTATATATTCCTGCAAAGCAACCGTATGGTACATCATGACATTTATTTGGTGTAAATGTTATATTACATTCTCAAAGTGTTGATATATTGGAGTTCAGAACAACTTTGATTTCCTCTGCTTCCTGAGAAATGTCGGCATCCTTGCCACGAAGTTGCTGCAGAGCAGCTTCAAATTGTTCATGGCGTCCCATTTTTTCCTGCCAACAAGATCAAGTATATACTGTATGTTATTCTCTTTATTGTTTCTCACAGAATGTGTAAAAGTAAGTTTACTCACTGAAGTTGCTTACTAGCCATCTTGGAGACTCTGGAATGAAGAAAAGGCCCAAAAGCAGAATAAAACATGGGACAAGTCCTGCAACAATACTACATGTCACTCCTTCCAACAATAGGTCCATTTGAAGTTCTTTAGTTTCAGATTTTTGCAGGAATATAGTATAACACCTTCATGTCCTTATATGTAACTGAATAATAGGATACATAATTAGGCTAAAGTGCTGAATTTTACCAGTTAGAGCCAAGGTTCGCCATGTTAGAACTGTCCCTATAACGAAGGCAAGAGACACTCCACAGCAGATCATAAGCTGCAGATTCAGTATAAAGTAAGTTCATATGATCCTTGATTTTTCCTTATAATCAGTAATATACAAACATTTGAGGATTGAAGAAGATTAGACATAAATGTTTTGAAACAATCTGTTTCTTGTAACATTTCATGCGGGTATATTTATTTAATATAATTCAGAAAAACTATCTGGGTTCTGTTCACCTGATTGACTGTTGTCAAGCCTCCCCGAAGATTTTTAGGTGCTATTTCAGCTATGAAGACTGGTACCTATACATCCATTTTGAGTTAAATTTTTTGTAAGCATGCAGCAAATGTAGACAATTAAAGTAGACTCTTGATGGTGTTTTGTTAATGCATTGGCTAAAGGTTGAACAGTATACCACATAGGAAAAGACTCCCATTCCATATCCCATGGACAATCTTCCAATATCAAGTGGCAAGGCTCCCTTTATAAGAATCAAGATATTAAGAGGTAAAAAAGCATGTTATATTGTGGGAAACGTGTTTAAGAATAATAGTATGGCAAGACCAACCTTGGCAAAGTAGATGGCAAGCCAGCCTGCAATGCAAAAAATGGCTGACACTCTCATTGCCTGCTTAAACAAAACTATAGTTTAGAAGAAGATGGCTACGTTTCTTGAGTACTCTATTGATCTATACAGGCTTATGCTTCTTGTGAGAAATCTTATCAAAATTTCCATCTGATTACCCCTTTCCGACCAATGGAATCAGCAATTGCCCCACTTGTGATTGCACCAATCATTGCACCAAATGTCAAGATAGATCCAAACAATGAATACTGCATAACAACATGCAAAAATGGAGTTGGAAAATTGGAGTAAAATGACTCCAAAATTTTGTGTCTTTACAGTGTAATCACATGGTAAAATGGAATTCAGTAGTGTGTGGCAGAGGGTCTTCTCAAATCTTTGAGTTCTCTTAGAATCAAATATTTTTCAAACATTACTGCTTAAATTCAGATGAATAATTCTGTAGAAGAACCTCTGCTAGTGATAGTTCCAGTTCTTCCCTGATAGCAGATTGAGTTGGCGATGAAAAACCAACCTGAACGAAAACAGAGCATCAGTAAAGCAAATATGAGAAGGAACAAGCCTTGATAGTCATTTTGTATCAGTATAGTTATTAGATCACCCAATGAAAGAGTTCAGAAGTCAATAAACAAAGACCAAAGCTTATGATTCCCACATACCACCCCCCCCCCCCAAAAAAAAAAAAAAAGATTTTTGTCACTACTTTTTCCTCTATTAGATGCTTGGCTCGATCCAATTGAGACGCTTGGAGTCAGTGTTGTCTAAGCTCACTAGCAGAGCACAGAGCACAGATCAAGATCAATCGTTACAAAAACTGGTTAGAACTACACATGGTTGCAGGTCCAAGTTCATTGAATGATATCTCAACGCAAGGAGGCTAAGAAGTTCTTTATAGTTGGATTGAGAATAGTGTTCTCTGGTGTCATAGATGAGATGAACAGAAGATAGAGAGCAAAGAACTAGCACTTACACAGGATCCAAATTCAAAAGAGCCGCAAACAGCTACAAAAGTGCTGAAGTAAACCACCCACAAACTTTCCTTGGTTTTTTTGCAGGTTCCATTTACTCCATGCTGTATAAGAGTCTCCCTTATATCTTCTTTCAATCTGTTCTCACCAGTTTCCATGTCCTGATCAATGGCCATATCTATCTACTCAAAAGAGAAGAGATCAATCAGACAGATCAATCTAAACAGAAAAGCATGAAAAAGAAGAAACAGAACCTTTTCTTCATACAGACATTAGTTACATAATCAAATATGCATCAGGCTAAATGTTTCCAGATGAAATAAGGAGAGGGGGGGGGGGAGAGAGAGAAATGCCCATGACTATAATCTGCTAGCTGTACTGTACATATGTGAATAATGGTCGTTTCAGTTTAATCTTCCACCAAACATAACAAAGAAGGATGAATTTGTTTGGCTAGTTCTGTTTTTCACTTCCCTTCCCTTTGCAGCCCACCACCCTCCTTTTTATTTTTTTTCAATTTGTTTAGCTGACTCTTATCTTTGTTTGGTCCCATTGGGATACTAAAAATTGTTAAGTTTGTCTCGAATTCTTGACCCATTTTGAAGATTGACCCGATCCGACATGTTTTGGTGGCGATCAGAATGGAAAATTTTATGAGATCAGTGATGGAAGGTATGGTTCGACCGGATCGACCGCGACCCAATGGGTCGACCCGCGATTTGGAGTATATATAATGTATTGTTGTTTGTTGAGAAAGTCAATGTATTTTGGGGTTTTTCGAGTTAGGGTTTCAGGGCGAGTTTTTCCCATCGCTACTAGGGTGTAATTTCTCTTCTGCATAGTGAATCATCTTCTTCTTTGCCCGAGGACGTAGCACACCACCCTGGTGTGTAAACCTCGTTAAATCTCTGTGTCATACAGATCTATTGTCTCTTTATTATTCATGTTTCTTGGTGTTTGATCTTACAAAAATGCTGATGCAAACTGAGGTGGCAGGGCAAGAATCAGAGCATCTGAAGCAACTTGCAGAGCATCCTAGAGACTCAGAACAAAAGACTTTTTATTACCGTGATCCATGCTGTAGCCTGGACAGCAACTCACCCAGTAATGATTAATTCTGAGAATTAGTTCACCCCCACTCCCCAAAATTCAATTCAATCAGGTGCAAAATTGAAATCTGCCCTCCTTTTTTCGGGTAAAGGAAATCTGCCCTTCACTCCAATTGAATTCTGAAGTCGTAACCAAATTTCGTTTTCATGATAGAGAACTTCAAGTGATGACAGACTACAGTTTCACATGGGTACGTAAATGAAGGATTTTTTTTTCCTGTTTCTAATACAATTCCAGCTTGACAAAATCAAAATTGCTGACTGCGTCAATTTTGGAGTCTCTTTCGGGAATCTGTGACCACTGAGGCACAGACCATAGATACTAGTCACATGTGGCTCCAAGCAGGCAAGCACCCCACCCAACAGTAGTGAGAGGATGAGAGAACATGACGACAAGAAAGAAACAGAGTATCATGAATGACATACTGGGATTCGTGAAGTGTTTATTTAACAATGGGCGATGCAAGCTGTTGAAACCAATCCTTTTCAGTCCAGTCTTTATCGAGTAGAGCTAGTCTTACATTTGGTTGATCAAGACTTCACCTTTTACTTTTACAACATCGATGGATTTCTGAACTGGGCAATCAATCTATCATTCTCTCTCCAAAGTTATAATGATTTAGATGACTGAAGATGCAATTGCGAACAATTTACAAACACCTGCGTTGCTTTCTCTTCAGTGACAAGGAAGAAGGACCATTCGAATCAGAGTTTAAAAACCCATAATTGGAAAATCAGGAATTTGTATAATCCAGGCATCTAATCTAAGGTTTTTCTGTACAGAATCGACCCAAGTCGGATTGAGGGAACTAGGATTGGCCTTGAGAATTTATTAGACTTCTGTATTTCTGTATATATTCTATTCGATTTGTAGAGAGGTATAAATTCAAGAGGGAATACCCTATAGGGCTATACAAGTTAGGGAATACTCTATACAAGGAAGATTGATTATACAAGATAATGGTGATGATTATACAAGGAAGGCTGACTCAATGGGATAACAACTACAGCACACACCCCCTCTGAAACTTAAGATGGTTGACGAGAGACCATTTGAAGTTTGAATACGAGAAACCGTAATCATACAATGACTACAGATGTGTGAGCCTTTGTAAAAAGATCAGTCATTTGATATTTGAATGGAATGTGTGACAAAAAAAGCATTTTTGACAAAAATGATAGTGGACAAAATGTCAATCAATCTCGATATATGTTGTTCTTATAGAAGCCATTGGGCTGACTGCTTTTTATTACGCCGGTGAATGTAAGAAGACTTGATCTTTTTTTCCCATGAATGGAAAACAAGAAAATAATAAACGGAAAGCTCTTGGTTGGCCAAAATTAGTGGCTCATCATTATTTAATAATATTTTTTCTCTACAAGTGGTCGTTCTCTTTCAAATCATGTCAAGAAAATTTGACTTTTCATCCAAATTTGAAAGTAGTATACTAATCTGTGTCCGGGTTAGATTAGACTGAAAAACTAAATGGAGAAAGGATGGGATCCAAAAGAACGTTGTCAGTGTACTTGACGTACTTTTGGTGGGGATACCCGTGTCTCCGTTATGACGTCTTGATCCCATTAATCTTATACAATATTGTCCTCTTTGACCTATGCATCTCAAAGTTTTAAAACATGTTGTGTTATGTCAAAGAGGTTAACTAGCACAGTAATATCTCCCTAGGTGTTGTGGGACTAAAATTTACACACCCTCACAAATCTCCCAAACCCCTACATCACCGATCTCCTAGGCAGGTGTAGTACTTGCCATATTCTTGGGTTTCATAACAAACTGACAGGGTGAATTGTTTTAAAGGTTATTAATGTAGGAAAACCTCTCCTAATAATTTACTCATTAATATTAATTGAAAAAGACTCTCTAAGCCTAAGGCATATAGCTGTATAATGCATCCCCTCACATGAACTATTATATTATTTTGTTAAGAAAAAATAATCAAGACATACGTGGGAATTGAAACCCTTTTGGGGTTTAAAGTCTGGATCAGAAGCACCATAAGTTATCTCAAATTGTTGATAAGTTAAACTCTAATTTTGATATTGAATTTGTGGTCCAATGGTGCTAAATGCTTGAGAATGAAGAGTACCCTACTTGCTTAGAGAACCCTATCCCACCTAACTCCTTAGGATTCTTTTACTTAAATGGAACAGTTGTCCACCCCCCAAAAAAAAAAATTAAATGAAAGAGCTGTCACATAATCTTTCTTGTCCTGATTTAGTATTATTAAAGGAAAATCAAATCTCTTCTCATGGCTGTATGTTTTATTTCACATGTCCTAATAACAGTTGTATCTCTTACTATTTTATTCAGCTCCACATGCAGAGGAAGTCCAATGACGACCCATGGTTACATTAGTACATTATTTGAGTTATCTCATCCTTGCTTGCTTCAATCACTGATTTCCGTTTCCCTATCTCAAACCCTACCCTTTGGTATGGTATGATTTTCAGCCAACTGATGCTTATTTGGGTAAAGTAATAGATCATGCAATCTCCTTCGGCTTGAGTCATGTTATCTTTCACTCTGACTGTCAGGTATTGATTAGCCATCATCAAAGAAGTTCACCATTGTCACAGATATTCAGCTTCTTCAAACTTGTTTTGAGTCTTATTACATTTTTCACGTGAGTATGTCTGGAAATGTTGTTGCCCACTCTATTTCTAAAAGGATAGTGAGTAACACTAATCAGGATCTTTGGACGACTCCTCGAACTTCTAAAGCTTGTAAGTCGGTTCTTGCCCGATGAACGTATTCAATAAATTTCCACCTTCATCGGGGGTTTGCACAAAAATTAAACTATATGATATGATATGGCCAAGACATATAATACCTTTCAATTACATACAAAATACGTGTTTAAGCTTAGATATATGCAATGAAATTGCACTAGTCAATATCAACTTACAATAAATTAAAATGCACAACCGATGCAGTAGAAATAATCAAAAGAAATAAAAGTCTCTTGAAGTCAATTTGGTCTCATTATTTATTTTATTAATTCTTGTTGAGGAAGAAAAAATCAATTGAAACATCTATGTGAGGGGTGTAAGTTACCCTGCTTGCAAGAACCCTCTCCCTTACAATAACCAAGTACCTTAATATATAAAAATATAGGGCAACAGAACGTTACCCGCTTGCACAACCGTTGCGTCAACATGCAACTACAGACCAATGGGAGGTCGTGCAAAGACATCTTTGGTGCATAGACTATAAACTAATTAATGAATAGATGACTGACGAAGACATGTCCAATTAAATGTTAATGCTAACCAAGAAGCAGGTAATAGCTGATGTGTTGGAATAGCTTTCAAAAACAAAAACCACCTACATTTTTATACATGGATAGAAAAGTGCCCTAATGTTGTATTTAGGGCAACTTTAGGGCACTTTTGGACCACATGACACCACATTGCTGGCATAGTTCATGCTGAAATTTCCTAGAAGAAATATTTAAGAATATCAAAGATCAAAGAAAATTTCTTGTATTTCATGTTGTCCAAAGAAAATCAAGCAAATTTAAATTTAAATATTTTGTATTTTATTTTCCTTAAATATCCAATGAGCAAAAGAAAAAATGGTTGAATAAGAAAGACACCTAAATTTTCCATTAATGGATAGATATAGCTAGTTCCATTGGTATCCATTCCTCACAAAATTGTTGCCAAGGCCTAAGTTTGAGTTTTCTGAAATTCACCTTGTGCCAAAAAGTTGCCCCCTTCCCTCTCAATAGAGCCTATTTTTTGGATAGGCCCCAATGAGAGTTGAGCTCACTCATGACCTCTCAATTGTGATATGTTGATCCTTGCCAACTGAACTACCCACTCAGGGTTATTTATTAGATCCCCACGCATGGTGTTGTTAGGTTCTAGAACCTCTTTACTAGATCTAAAAACAGAAAATTAGATTAACTACTTCTCTAGCAAGCATTCCTTTACTCGGCTTCAACCTCTTTGTTTCTCTTCAAGAGTTCATGGAAGACTGGATTTCTTCAAGCGTTCGCCCCTTCGTCTCTGGTACTACCTTGTAGATGAATACAATAGCCAAAGCACAAATGGCAGCATACATGAAGAATGTACCTGAAACCACACAAACATTAAGTCCCCAAGCTCTTTTCATCAATGTGATTGGAACATAAGAATACTGCATTTTATGTTTTTCCCACTAAGGAGATCTTACCATAAGAGCTCCAGGTCACAAGAAGATTGAAAGTATAGGAGGTCACCCAGGACCCAAGCCAGTTCACCAGGGTCACTAGACTTCCAGCAATTCCTTTTATATTTATCGGGAATACCTATACAGAAAGCAGCCATATGAGAGTTGTTATTTTGTGATTCAATACTGTGTGTTATAAATTTGATTGGGATAATTCACCTCTGACATTACAACCCAAGGAACTGCCCCCATGCCCACTGAGAAGGAGCCTATGTATACCTTATGTCAATGCACAAACAGATTAAGTCTGAGTTATTTCAGGAACCAAAACTAGAAAATACAAATGCAAAGAAGAATCTCAGTATATGGTATTTAGTTACCATGACACCAGTGAATGCAAGTATAGGAACCGCGCCGGGAAAATATTGGAAGGTCTGGTTCAGAAATAAAATGTGTCAAGTGAAACCGGAAGAGGAAAAGAAGTTATTTAGGATTGTGAATTAGATAAATTACCTTAAAATAGAAGGACATTGCAATCAATAAGGAGCCTGCAAGCAATCCTGATGCAGAAATCTGAAATGGTAGATCATGATGGTATTTCCATCAAAGAATACTACTGTGCTAAACTTTAGAAATGAAAGAAAAGATTCAAAACATAGTTGGTGCCTACCATCAGAAGAGGTCTTCTTCCGGCTCTGTCAATTAAAGTTGCACCAATCGCAGTCACCACAACCTGGAGTATAGGGGCAAAGAAAGGACACCATCACTACACAGAAATTTAGGATATGAAGACATGTTTCAAGGGCAACGACTGTGAGGACCTGAAGAACAGCATAAAGTATGTTTCCAACATTGGGAGGAAATCCTGAGAATACAGATAGGGAAAACAGTAAGCATATGTTTATTTCATTAATAAAGCACAAGTAGGAACAACCACTAGGAATGTCCTTTCACCTGCAGAAGCAAAAATTTGGCTTGCATAGAAAACTATTCCATTAATTCCACCAAGTTGTTGAAACACCATTAATCCAACTCCAACCTAGTTACAATGTAGTAAGATAAGATGGGAAAAAAATAATTGAAAACCGAAAAAAAGCTCCACAGTTCTAAGCCATTTGGATAAGTGGAGATGCTTACAATCACTGAACGAATATATTTTTTATGAAACAGATCGATTACTGTGACTTTTGGAAATTGTTGAAGAGACTCTATGTAATCCTGCACCAGTAAGAAAATTGTTGATTCTCACATCTGTACCTTGTATTAATGTTCTTTTTTATCCACTAGTATTAGATTTTTGAGTTCAGAATACCTGGATTTCTGCCTCCTCTTGAGAAATATTAGCATTCTTTCCACGAAGTACTCTGAGTGAAGCTTCAAACTCTCTCTGATAGCCAACCTTTGCCTGCAGCATGGATATGTGTATCTCTCTCATGTTAAATCTAATTTTCCTTAAAAAATAAAAAATAAATAATTAGTACCATTATTTTCATCAGGCTTACCAGCCATCTAGGGGACTCTGGGATGAAACAGAGGCCAACAAGTAGAATAAGAGATGGAACAATTCCTGCAAGTAAAACCAATTTCCCATCAATATCTTGTGAGATCTCAGACATAATATATCTTCAATGAAAGATACTTGTAAAGAAAGTGGAATTTACCCGTTAGAGCCAGTATCCGCCAATTTACAAATGCTCCCACAGTGAATGCAACAGATATCCCAACTACTATCAAAAGCTGCGAGATGAGACCAAATACAAAATATTGACATTTCTATCAGTTTACCAGTTTTCCGGACCTTAATTGCAACAAAAAGTTCTGAACCAACTTTCTTCCACCTGGTTTAACGTTGCTAACGCTCCCCGAAGGCTTTTAGGAGCAATTTCAGATATATATACTGGGACCTGTACATTTATCACAAAAGTAGAAAGAGTTGATATACATAAAACTATATCCATTACTACATATCTTGAAGAAAAGGCTTCTAAAGAAACAGAAGCATACCACATATGAAAGAATTCCAATGCCATATCCTGTTAAAAATCTTCCAAGATCGAGCAATATGGCTCCCTTCGATAAGAGTCAGAGACATAAGGGTTTAGATTTATCCAAATATGGAGCTCAAAGTTATCATGTCAAAATGGGAAGAAGCTGAGATAGTACAAACCTTAGCAAAAAAGATTGCAAGCCATCCTACCATGCATATTGTAGATGAGATCCTCATTGCCTATTTCCATAAGTAAAGCCACCAAGTTAGTTCACTGATTGTTCAAGACAGTGGGAGCATGGCTCAGGAAGCCAAATGTTCAAATTGAAAATCTCATCACAGTATCTCCCTCATTGCTTACCCCTTTCCGACCAGAGAAATCAGCAATACGACCACTTGTAATGGCACCGATCATTGCGCCAATGTTTATTATAGATCCGAAAACTGAGTACTGCACATTAAATCAAAGGGTGAAATATTATTTCCCAGCTAACTTTGGGGTGGAATGTAAATATATCTCCTCTCTATCACAGCGCTTGGAGCGGTTGGTAGATGCGAAATGCATTTCACAATCTAAGCAATGCTATCAGATAAACAAGAAACCAGGAATTTGGATAACTTTACAGTTTCTTTCTTCCTCATGAACTGATGGTCTAAACCATAATTTCATCATACAGGTATTCCAATTTCTGAATTACACTAGAAATATCATTTCAAAACATGGGGGAATGTAAATTTGATCCTAAATATATGCTTGCAGATGCATGTGATTGATATAAACATGGAGACTGAACCAATCCATCATGAGATCAGACCTCAGCTATAGATAAGCCAATATCCTCCATCATACCAAACTGGGTAGGTGCTGAATATCCCACCTGCAAATCCCAGAAGTTATAATCAATAAAACAACCAAAATTAAAAAAATACAAACAGCAATCTTTAGATGAAAAAGAAAGAAAGATTACTTACGGATGAGCCAAATTCAAAAGAGCCAAAGACAGAAACAAATGTGCTGAGATAAACCATCCACATCCCATCACTGTGGATCTCAAGCTCTTTATCATCCTTTTGCTGCACGATGAGCGGCTTTTCTGAATTTTCATTCTCCCTGTCTCGGTTGGTAGCCATTGCTTTCCCCTGTTCTCCCGTAACATTAAAATGCAGAAACAATCGAAAACGACGAATTAAACAAAAGAACTTATAGAAAGAGAGAGAGAGGGAGAGGGAGAATAAAATGTAGAATTGGATGCTTTCGAGAATCACGGGTGGTCCATCTTTGGGTCTTCTTGTTTTACGTACCTGGTTTCTGCAACGTAGAATGCAGAGTTGAAACTTGTTCTTGAAGAAAGGAAGAAAATTTGAACAGGGTAGGATCAAAGTGAATGGGAGTAATCAGTAAAGAGAGATTAAAAAATAGATGGGATAGCCAAGGTCTGCGAGTAATTGGATGGGTAGAGAGAGGTGGGTGTTCCGTGGTGGATAATCAAGAACGATGAGGATGTTATTGGTTCTTCCTTGAAGCACGGACAGGATGAGACAATCAGTAAACGGGGGCGGAAAAAAGGAACTTCGTATTCTTAGGCTAGATTTGGAAGAGCTGTGAAGGTAAGATAATAGTTAATTAAAACTTTCTATCCTTGGTCTTCTTGATCCGACTTAACCGAGTGTCGACGACTCAGAGAGCTAATAAAGACAAGAGAGATAACAAACGTGTCGAGAGGCAATGCAGGCTTGCATGGAAACTGGGCATCTGTAACTTTAAGAAAATCTTGCTATGATTCTTAATCATGGATTACCCTGCTTGTAACTGATTTAGAATTTAGTCTTCACTGATCATGCCAAAATCTACAGAACCCAATTTTAATTAGATATATCATTTAAAAATTTTTGAATTGGGTCGTATGGATTGCATCAATTGGGTCCATTTCAATTATTTCTTCTAGTTCTTCAGGCAGTGCTACTATGAACAATCTCATCCTCTTTGAGGATACCATCTTCCAGTTAAAACAGAGGAATAGAGGAACAGGGGAAGCCTTATTAGGTGAAAATCCAAAGCTGCACCACGGAGCATACGTTATTAAGATCCCTCACAGTCCTCACCCAATGGCTTAACCATTAACTGTTGTATAAGTACAGCATTTGCTTCTACCCAGTAGTAGTAACTGTCAAGAGGATGAGCGAAGTGGGATATGGCTATGGCGTTGAAGTTGAAAGTTGAAACCTTCCTCATGAAAGGGAAATGACTAACAGAACATGCACTCTCAACTTCACTGCTGCTTTTTTTTTTTGGCTGAAAACTCTGCTGCTGCTTGTAAGGAAACATTCCAAAATTGATTATGAAGGGATAGAGTAGACAGGTAAGGATTACTTCATTCCCAGTGAGCTGATGAGATTGGGAAGATGAAGGATTCGATGATTACACTTGGTGATCTTGCCTTTGTTTTCAACATTAAAATATGTAATTCCTTGTATGTTTATCCAGAATTTTTTTTTTCCTGAAAAATTATCATTTACCACCCTCATTTGGAACCTGATATCGGGTTGAAATCGTATGTAATTCCGATCTCGTACAATTCCGTGCAATACCACCTTCAGGCGGTGACACGTGTATTGATACCAATACAATGGTCCAAATCTTGTACAATTAATAAAATATTAAATCAGTGAAGAGGCATTTAAATCATATATGGATCATTGTATTGATATCAATACACATGTCACCGCCTGAAGGTGGCATTGCACGGAATTGTACGAGATCAGAATTGCAGACGATTTTTTTTCCCCGATATCACATATCATTCAAGTTTTCTAAAAATATCTAGTATTTCTTATTTTGTGAATAAAATAATACTTAAATCATTCCGATAGATCAAGATTGTCGAGTGATGACATGGTGAGGTTGTTATTTTCTAAATGACAAGTTAGCTTACCATTTTACCCTATGATGTAAAAAAAAAAAAAAAAAATACAATTCAGGCGACCTAACCTTATCCTTCAATCCATCTCCTCATCTAAAGACCAAGTTCACCTGAGGTGTGCAGGCCTGGATTCTTCAACTTAAATTTAATTTAAATGAGAGTCAGAATTTTATTAAAATCAGAAAGGACGGCAGTACTGGGATTTAGCATGTGAAAGGGTCAGGGACAATCAAAAAAGTATGTAACCCCCGACAAGATACAAGTTTCGGTTTAACAAAAATAAAGGTGTCGCATATAAGGCCAAATGACAGGAGAGCATCCAGGGAAAAAGGAAATTGGAATTGTTTAGAGCGATCTGCTTCATTAACAAAGCAGTGATTTTTCATTTTTCATTTTTCCTTTTCTAAAGGTTCTTTAGATGAGTGAACTGTCACTGAGATAAGAATCTTAGGTGAATGATTATTTCAGCCATGTGGGGAGCTGAAATGGCCAATTTGATAATTGGATAGATAAAACTTGTCTTTAATCTCTCCCAGTTTAATTTGCTATGTTTGGGATGATAAGAAAGGGAAAGAAATAAATACATGAGAACATAATGATTATAACATGTGTAATATTTTTTAGTTTTTTTCTTTTTTTATTGGCATCCGAACATATATGTCTATCACTTTTCTATAGTTACTTAAAATTGTGGACTGTTACAAGCAAAAAGATTGCTATATTGCCGTTGGATAGAGATTCCTTTATATCCTCTTCACTTGATTAATGTTGGATAGAGATTCCTTTACATCCTCTAAAGACGAAGTTCTTTTAATTTCACTTCTTCTTTTTTGCTTTTTCCAAGATCCATGTAGCCGACCCATTAAAGTTGGAATATGGCTGATGGTTGTTGCAAAGCATAGGAAGCTTCTGCCCAAGCAGTGAGAAAAAATTACCTTGGTGTGATGATTTAGCAGCAGGAACAACAACAATTGCTATTCAACTCACACCATCTGCAGGGACACAGGGACTGACACAGACTAGCAAAATTGACTTAGAAATTTCAAACATGCTACGACCATATGATTCCAATCGGATTCATGCTGAAACACATTCATAGTCTTACCATTCACTGTCCTGTAATTTGTTTAAACAGATAGAAACAAAAATTTGCTAGCAATTTGAGTTTGCCGTCAGGGTACCTACCACAGATCACAGTATGGCAGAATTTACCATGAGCAAGGAAGAGAGAGAATTCACCACATCAATATCATGTAGGAATTTTTAAGAGAGAAAAGAAAGACCACAAAATCCAAGCATATGCAACCCACACAAAAGAGATAAAGTAAAATGTCATTTGAGAAGCAACTATGGGCTCAGGCACCAAAAAACCCACAAATCAAGAGCATCCAGCAACAACAATCAATGCCCTATGGTTCTTGGTAGAAACAACAAAGTTTTCCACATATCAAAGTGCACAGCTAGAAAGTCTGTAGATGAAATCAGACCTCATCTCATGGTTAAATTGCAGCAAACTATCCAGATCAGCTCTAGAGATACACACCCAAAGGCCATTAGGATTGGAAGGAAATGCAAGTCACATTTCTTCACTTCAAGTTAAAACAAACAACAAATTGATTTACCATAACTACTATAAACAACTTTTAATCTTGAAACTCTCAATCTCCTCATTTGTTCCCGGCTATGGTATAGTGCTCTCATTCCACAATTACTAGAACCTTCTGGCAGAAAATTAAATGATAAATAATACCGGGTACTGCATTTTTATCACTGTTATCGTCGTGAAAGTAATATGAAAAAATTGATGAGTCATCTTTTTGCATCATTCAACCAGGGAAAACCTACATCACAAAGCATCTAATTAAACCTTCATGTGCAACCCTTAGTTAACAACCAGGAGATCTGGGCAGCTCTATCATGAATTGTCATACTCCATTAGAGCATTGCAAGACCAAGATTGTTGCAACTGTTTGTCCTCAAGATTCCAAGTTTAGAACATAGATTGAATCATAGAACAAATAAATAATAATAATAACAGCACTCATAGCAAATTGGACTATGAAAATATCTCCAATTTATGCACTACTTCTCTTAACATTGTATTGTGTCTTTACAACAGACAGCTAAAATTCCCTGTTTGTGAAAAAATCAATCTACAATCCAACAAATAAAGCAGGGCAAGCATACCAGGTATAGAAGCAAGAAATTAATGGAGAGTTGGTGATGATCAATTAATGTCAAATCATCTTACTACTTTGTATGGTTCTCCAGTACTGAGATTTCCTCTTCTCAGAACTTGGATTGTTGATGAGACTGGTAGCCAGCAGAACTAGACCAGTTTTTTTTCTGGTAGAGAAGACAACTGACTTGAGCTATTACCATTCACTGATATATCAGTAGCACCAATCTCCGCTACAAGAGGAATAGGGCGTTCTGGTATTGAGGGAACTGGCAGGTCAGTCTCCAATATCTTCACAATCTGATCCATAGTTGGCCTAGCATATAAATGCGGATGAGAAGAAAGAACAGCAACATGGACGTACTTCTCCATGACTTCTTTAGCACCCAACTCAGGCATGCCGTCTTCGATGACATTTAAAGCTCTCCCTATTTTCACCAGAGACCAAGCCCAATCCGCCACAAGGGAGGTACGGCCATCATTATTAGTACTAACAATTGCCTTCTTTCCACTCAGAAGTTCAAGAAGCACGATCCCATAGCTGTAAACATCACTTCTCTCGGTTAAATGCCTATACAGGGCATACTCAGGGGCAACATAACCCAGTGTCCCCGCCACCCTGGTGCTCAGATGGGTCATCCCCTCTGGTGTCAACTTGGCAAAACCAAAGTCCGCCACTTTGGGCTCAAACATCTCGTCCAACAGGATATTACTAGGCTTAATATCCCTGTGGATGATGGCTGGCTGTGCCCCGTAATGCAAGTAAGCCAAGCCCCTCGCCGTCCCAAGTGCAATTTTCTGACGGATTGGCCAGCTAAGCTTCTTGTCTATAGATCCAAACAGATGGTCATGGAGACTTCCATTGCTCATCAAATCGAACACGATTATCCGCTGGGGGCCTTCAAAAGGAGTAGTGGCAGTGCAGTATCCTCTGAGAGCAATAAGGTTTACATGCCTCACACTGGCAATAACCTCAACTTCATGGGTGAAGCTGGCATCGGCAGAAGCAGAGCTGTTCTTAAACCTCTTCAATGCAACCTCAGACCCGTCTTGTAGAATTCCCTTATAAACATTCCCATAGCCTCCCTTGCCAATTATGTTATCCCTAGAAAAATTCCTCGTAGCCTGTTTGATTTCATCGAACGAGAACTTGATAAGAGTCGTACTCTCGCTAATCAATTTCAAACCCGAAAATGAACTCATCCTAGGAGTATTGACAAACACCTTCCTCCTACTCCGCTGTTTCTTATACCTTCTCCTTAAAAACCAAAAGCCAACAACTGCACCCAGAAAGCCAACACAACCGCCTATCACAACCCCAGAAATAAGGGTCTTGCGTCTGATGTTGCTAGAAGCAGAGGAAGAGAAATTTAGAGAGAACAAACACATGGCAGTCCCTTTGTCTTTCGGCCCAAACCGATTGACGTAACCGGCACCATAGATTGACGGGTACCCAGCACAGACCGAGACGTTCCCAACTTGAGTGCCGCGCAGGTAAGCTGCCTGGAGTCTCGACAGGCTTGTGGTGCACGAAGCACAGGGAGATCCATTCTCAAGGGACTGGTTGCAGGAATGCCGGACATCCAGCAAAGAGGACTCTGGAACTATCGATTCAAACTGCGAAAGAGACCTAATATTCATACAACCCTCCGAAATCCAACTGGTCTGGAAGCCACAAGAGATAAGAATGTCGAAATTGGGGATGATTTCATTGATTAAGGTTTGGTAAGACTCCCAACAAGACTCAGAGGCATTTACCGGAGGAAGAAAGAACCCAGTGGTTTGAAGATACAGAGACTCAACGAAACGGAGACCTTGAAGAACGTATTGACACTTCGCGGAGACATCAGGAAGGTCGAGCTGGTTCGAACCGACGAGTTCTCTTAAAGCCTCGAAATTCAAAGGACAGGGAGCGTCTGCAAGTCTCCGATGTCGGAATTCGAGCGCAATTACGAAACCAGAGTTGAAACCCAACGCGATGAGCAAAATCAATAAACGAAGGAGAGACATGAGAGAGAGCTCCAGGGTCTTACCAAGTTCTGCAAGTTAGCCTTTTTCTTCTTCTTCTTCTTCTTCACCCCTCCACCCTTCTCTGTCAATTATGATACCTTGTTGGGATTTCATTTCTGTTTTTGTCCAAAGAAGACTAGTGGGGACTCCATAGTCTATACACTCTGTGGAAGAACAGACGGACGAAACACCAGAGCTTAGAAATTTTCTGAGATATTTAAGACTGAGGGAAGGAAGGAAGAGGAGAAACCAAATACTTTCACCGAGTTTCACGGCACCTCATTAATATTCTCTGTCCCACGCTGATTAAGAATCCGGATCAGTTCCGTGGGGCCAACGGTGCAGTTCTGGTTATTGGTTTTTTTTTTTTTTTTTATAAGGTAAAACCAAAATCTCATCGATGAGAACATATTGAAATCAGAATCGTTTTCATTTAATTTTGGTTTTATTTGATGCTTTTTGTTTTTGTTGTCTGATTCATAATTAGTTTACATGAGATTTTTAATGTCGATTTTAAAAAACGATTTGCAAATTGACATTCTGAGTGACTCTAATCTCTAACAAAGGAAGATAACGGTTCCATTCTTCAATCTTATCTCTTTAAACGTGTGTCGCATAATAATCGAACACCCTGGATGTAGCTCCACCACTCGAATGGCACTATATGTTAACAGACATCTTCAGTTCGAGTTTTCTCATGATTGATCCGTTATACGAGTTTTCTCATGGGCACGTTCAAGGGATTCCTCGTTAGCAAAAGAAGAAAAAAAGGCCTCATAATAATCGTATTAAGATCCATCAAAATAGTGAAACACCTTGACACTAAAGGGTGCCAGTTTCTATTCAGTGCAAAATCGATGATTTTGTGATTTTAAGACAAACTGAACCAAAAAATGACTTACAAAATCATAATTGGATTGTTTTTCTACTATGTGTTTTGGTTCGATCATAAATGGTCGGTTTCGATTACATTTTGACACCCTTAGGTGTAAGTAAGGGTGAAAGTTTGACTCTGACAACCCAAACCCACCCTGGCCTGCCCTAAACCCGAACAAGGCTTGAGCTAAGTTTTCTGACCTGAGGGCAGGTTAGGGTTAGGTTGAGGCCTCAATTCGAACCCAACCCTATTCGAAATTTAACCCTGAATTTTTATATTACAATTTAGAATTCGTATTGATATTTCATTTTTCTATAATTATTTAATGTATAAGATATAAATGGCAAAAACATGTCAACCAGGTTAATCCGACTATTGCAAAAGCTAGGGTCAACCCAATTGAGCCGATCCCAACCCAAACCCAAACCCACCCTAACAGGGTCAATTAAGATCGGATTGAGTTGGCATCAACCCAATTGGGTTAGGTTTGAATATAAATCCAACACGATTGGATTAGGCTTAGATTGAATTTTAAGGCTCTAAGTTGGATTAAGGTTTTAAGAAACACGGCCGTACCTGACCCTGTTTCACTCCTGGTATAAGGTGTGTCTCCACCCATCTCCAAGTGGAGAACTGATCTGGAGTCCAAAATCTTGATCCATCATTCCATCCCCACGTCGTGTTTAAATATAACACCTTGGAATTGATGATGGAAATGTTAATGAATCACTAATCAATATTTGTAATTTTGTATGGGTTTTACTCCACCTGTGGAAACTTCCATGGTTCATGTGGGTCTTTGATTAGACTCTTCTGTAATCCTATTAATTTTCTTATCAAAGTTTCCATACTTGAGCATGATTTGCATTAAATTTAATAAAATGGTATAAATGTCCATCTAAAATAATCAAAACATCTTTGTCCCGTGTGAGACCAAGATTGTTTTGTTTTGTTTTTTCACATGAAAATTGTAAAATAAAATTGATGGGAGTAATTAAAAACCCTTCCCTTATATTATATACAATTATGTATCGGTGTTGTTGTTGATATGTCGATAAGGAGTTGGTGGAATCAGGCCAATATGGTTGGCCTGAATACCTAACCCTTCTTTTATTGGTACCTTGGAACCAAGACATTACATGATAAAAGTACATTTTCCTATGCTTATTATTAGATGGTCAAATCTCTATGGTGAAGAGAATTTTTTTTTTCTTTTTAGTGAGATACCAACATGACTGATGCTGATTTCTAATCAACATTATCTTGGTGGGAAATTGTTTTTGGTCTATGATAATGGTGTACACTACTTTTTCATGTATTTATCTCTCTCCTCCCTCATATTCAAATGATATATTTCTCCCCTATTGAAGGAGGAGATAGACTCAAGGAGTATTGCGTAGACCACGTTTCCAAACAAAGAACACTCCTACTTATCTTTCTGAGGAAATTACAGTGACCTCCCCTGGAGATTCTGACAATGTCTCGACACCCCTAAGCTAAAAATATATTACACCCATGCCCTTTTTAGAGTTACAATGTTAACCTAAAATATAAAATGACTATTTTAACCTCTCCTTTAACCTTTTGATTAAGACAATTTGGTATGATTGCAACTACATACGACCCAAACCCCTCTCGTTCAAGGAGTTGGATCATTTTCAATGGGTTGATTTCCGCTTCCAATTTGTTGTTGGAGGCATTGAAGGATTTCACACTAATTTGTTTGATGGGTGGGATCAAGCCTGAGAATTGATTTTCTTTGAGATGATTCTCAATGGGACGGGGAACAGAGGCCGATGATGATGCCCTTGACACAGATGTTGGAGGACATCGATGTAGATCATGCCGGAGAGAACCAATTGGCGAAGGTCAATGATGATGTCCTTGATGCAAACAATGCCGGTCCAGGGATTATCATTCAACCAGGGGGTAGAACCAGGGGACCAAGGGTGAAGGCCGTCGGCATTGGTGAGGGACTCCTTGAGCTTGAGAAGAGCGTCAACATTGGGCATGAAGAAAACCATTGGAAGGGAAGTGGTAGAGGAGAATATAAAAGAGGAAAATGTAGAAAAATGTTGAAGAATGAGGTGGAGGCCGACTAGAGAACGTAAACAGTGGTCATTGCTCAGCCAAAAATCCGACCCTTCCAAGAAAGAACAAATTGTTGTCCGGTTCTCCCTCTAAGGGGACTCTTTTCATATTCTTGGCTTCTCTTTCTTAGTTTGCTTTCTTTATTTTCCTTCATTTTGGTCATGGTGTTTTGTTTGTGATGGAGTTGGCAAATGGTGCAGAGTCTAAGAATAGGTTGCCGATAGAAAGTGAGACAAGGAGAGAGAGAGAGAAAGATAACAATATTGATGTCCAAAATTCTCTCATCACCTGCAACTTGATTACCAGAGATGGGGTTGGTGCTACGATTACGACCAAGGATGTTAAGATTATTAGAGATCGGGTAAAAGAGGGGTTAACTGAGAGCAGCAAGACTTTGAGTTAATGGGGGAAGGGTAGATTTATAAATTTACCCTATTGAGGGTAATTTAGTCATTTAAAAAATTATAAATTGATGATGTCATCGCCTAACGTTTAACCACTAATGGCTTATTTTGACCAAGTATGTATTCAATTTTGGCCTTAATTTAGATCTTTGAGTCAACTTTTGACATCTTTTTTTCTCTTTTTTGGTAGAAAACTTTTGACATCTGCAACAACAACAACAAAAACCCTCATTTGCCAGACCATATTAAATATCCACATTGACTAAAATATGAACGAAGAATATGATTTTTTCGATTTGAAAATAGGTAATTAGATTCAATTTGACGATTAACCAACTTTGAAAATATTCCACATTATTTTTGACCGAAACCAAAACAAAGTGTTACAATTCAGTTCCATTTTAACTGGACAATTTTGTTTAGGCTGTATTCAATAGAAGAGGGGGAAAAAAAAGTACAAAAATTATACTTGATGAGGCAAAATATGTCACTTTCCTCAGCACGACTAAAGCATGTACCCACCTCGGCACCAACCAGGCCGTGCTCACCCTCGGCCTCAATCATGCCGTGCTCCACCTCGGCACCAACCAGGCCGTGCTCAACCTCGGCCTCAATCATGCCGTGCTGCACCTCGGCACCAATCAGGTCGTGCTCCACCTCGGCCTCAATCATGCCGTGCTATTGCCTCGGCATCCAACAGGCCGTGCTCCACCTCGGCCTCCATCAGGCCGTGCTACTGCCTCGGCCTCCAATATGCCGTGCTACTGCCTCGGCATCCATTAGGCCGTGCTACTGCCTCGGTCTCCATCAGGTCGTGCTCAACGTCGGCCTCCATCAGGCCGTACTCCACCTCGGCCTCAATCATGCCTTGCTGCACCTCGGCACCAATCAGGCCGTGCTCCACCTCGGCCTCAATAATGCCGTGCTATTGCCTCGGCCTCCAATAGGCTGTGCTATGTGCCTCGAAGTCCAATAGGCCGTACTGCCACCTCGGCCTCAATCATGCCGTGCTCCACCTCGGCACTAACCAAGCCGTGCTCAACCTCGGCCTCAATCATGCCGTGCTATTGCCTCGGCATCCAACAGGCCGTGCTCCACCTCGGCCTCCATCAGGCCGTGCTACTGCCTCGGCCTCAATCATGCCGTGCTGCACCTCGGCACCAATCAGGCCGTGCTCTACCTCGGCCTCAATCATGTTGTGCTATTGCCTCAGCATCCAACAGGCCGTGCTCCACCTCGGCCTCCATCAGGTCGTGCTACTGCCTCGACCTCCAATAGGTCGTGCTACTGCCTCGGTCTCCATTAGGCCGTGCTCCACGTCGGCCTCCATCAGGCCGTGCTCCACCTCGGCCTCAATCATGCCATGCTCCACCTCGGCACCAATTAGGTCGTGCTGTTGCATCGGCGTCCATCGGGCCGTGCTGTTACCTTAGCCTCATCTGGCCGAGCTGCCACCTCGGCCCGACGTCAACAACAAGGATTCCAGAAACGTGTTTCCGTCCACCCCTACATTCAAGGAACGTAGTATAATCCGGAGGTCAGGAGTCTATCCACTACACGTCATCATGACGTCACACGGTTGACCTCTCCTAGTTAAGAGGGGAATATTCCAGGAATATTCCCGGAATCACAGAGCCACTCTCCTTGAGGACTCCACTCTCCTTGAGGACTCCACGCCTAAGTAGGACTCTTCACAATCGTCTCCCACTTGCCCTCCATGAGCAGCCTATAAATACCCAGGTAAGCCTCCATCACAAAGGATCGATTACTCACTTCTCATACCGTAAAGCTCTCTTGAGCATCTGTTGTGGAAAGGTCTAACTTAGGCATCGAAGAGTCCCCCGTCGGGTCAGCCCGGCTCTCCTTGTCATCTCTTCTGTGCAGGTCAGCCAAAGTTCCAGGAACTGCAGGAGAGATAGTCTGGTCACATTTTTCCGCATCAGATTGGCGCCGTCCGTGGGAAACTGTTACAAAAAGTCACCTTAGAACAATGCAATTAAGGAGTGAGAAGGTCGTTTCTTCAACGACAACGCGTGCAAGATCCACTCGGGAAGTACCACTTAGACGTTCCCATTCACCACCAGTGGCAGGGTAGGAAAACGTCCCAGCAGAGACCCCTCTAGAAGGACCCCGGCAAACCAGGCCCGATCCACAGGTTGCCTAGGGAGAGGGGGATCAGTGCGAGCAAAACCCTCAGCTATCCCGCCATGTCCCATCGTCCCGGGTAACTCATCTGAACATGGAAGAACAGATGCAGAGTTTGCAGCTGCAGGTATTAGCCACGAACGCACTAGTGAGGGATTTCATAAGACAGTTCGGCTCAGCACTTCCAGTACCACGCACTAGTTCAGCTCGGCAGCAAAGACCTGCTCCGAGCAGAAATCCCATTGACGAATCTCCTGACAATAGCGTCACCCCCCAATCAACAGCAAGAAGGGGGTCAGGCAGGACTTCGCGCACTGTCCATTCTGTACCACCGCGATCTCTTGCTCGGATCGGGAGAGCAGATCGTTCTGAACATCGTCGGAGCCCTGAGACACATGATACTCATAGATCCCCACACTGTGCAGGAGGACGCCAACCTTCACCTCAAAGACACATTAGAGGCACTCGTCCGCACAGAGAAGAACATGAGAACTACCAGAGGCAAGCTAGGCGAGATCGACCCCATCTTGGTCAGAGCACTCCCATCGGGCCTACCAGAGGTGCACCACGGCAGGGTCACCAAGGCCGAGGAAGAAGCCCCAGGAGAGAAGGGTCACGCTGATCAACAGATGGCCGAGCCGAGGAGAGAAGAGCTGACCTTGAGAGCCGAATCCAGCAACTCACTGAGCAAGTAGAGGGAATGCAGAGGCAGAAGCACCCGGCCGACATGACAGTAACCCCAGCCCATAATGCTCTTTCCGACGAATTGATTGATGCCGAGCTGCCCTCAAATTTTGTGATACCTATCTTCAACGGATATGACGGTACCACAGATCCCTACGATCATCTACTGTACTACAGCTCAGCCATGGCAGTGCATGGTAGGTCAGAAGCCGTTCTCTGTCGTGCTTTCGCAGCCTCATTAAAAGGAGCCGCGCTGGTCTGGATGTCAAACTTACTACCACGGTCCATCCGCAGCTATGAAGAACTGACAAGAGCTTTCCTCACGCGTTTCCAAGCAAGTATGAAGCAGAAGCAAACTACGCAAAACGTGATGAACATGAAGCAAGGGGCGAGGGAGACAATAAGAGAATTCCTTGCCCGATTCACGAAGGCGACATTGGAGGTAAAAAACCTACCGGAAGGAGTGGCGTATAGCACGTTGTGCAATGGGGTAAGGCACCTCGATCTGGTTCAGTCCCTGGCCCTCGACTTACCAGAAACGATGCCCGTATTGTTGAGACGGTGCAATCAATACGCCAACATGGAGGAAGTTCTGGCAACCAGAGGAATAGCTGACAGGGTTGATCAGGCAGAGAAGGAGAAGAAAAGGGCTCTGAGACATAGGGAGGACTCTCGTGAGCCGAAGAAAAACAGAACAAGTCGGCCTCTGGACACAGCTGAACTTGAGCGATGTGAACTTGATCGTTCTCGAACAAACCTGCTCTTGGAGATCCAAAATCAGAAGTACTTTCGCTGGCCCAGGCCAATGGCAGGTAAGCCAGAAAAGAGGAACCTCAACAGGTATTACCGATACCACCGAGACCATGGACATGACACTGAAGACTGTAAGTCTCTGAAAAGGGAAATTGTTGAGCTCATCAAGGCCGGATACCTCAACCAGTATCTGAAGCAGAAATATGGTGGGAACTGGCCCGAGCCGAGGAGAGAAGATGCCGAGCCGAGCCGAGCCGAGCTAAGGCCGAACCGACTGCGGATCCAGCCACGAACCGAGCTGTCACTTACGACAACCAGCCCGTGGGTCCGGCCATCCTAACAATCATGGGGGACCTACTGCATAATCAGTAAGAAAAGCCAAAGCACACGCGCGGTTTGTGTGTGTCTCGGAACAACCTGTCAAAGCCCTCAAAACGGATCCACCCATCACTTTCTCTGACAGAGATTTGGAAGAGCTGAACTGGCCTCACAACGACACGGTCGTAATTCAGTTAGTGGTGGCCAACCACCCCTTCCACAGGGTCCTAGTGGACACAGGAGCCTCCGTGGACCTCATATCATATGAAGCCTTCATAAAACTGGGGCTTGGCACCGGAGCCTTAAAACCAGCGCCCGGACCCTTGTACGGTTTCTCAGGCATGCCAGCTGAGCTAGAGGGAGTTGTTGACCTACCTGTAACCATCGGACAAGGAGCTCAGACAGCCACAACCATGGTCTCTTTCATGGTCGCCAAGATCGCCTCACCCTACAATGCAATCCTTGGCCGACCTAGTCTCAACGGCCTTGGCGCAATCGTGTCCACTAGGCACATGAAGGTTAAATTCCCAACCAGCAATGGAGTCGGAGAATGCAAGTCCAGCCAGAAGGAATCCCAGGAATGCTATGCCAACTTCATAAAATCCGTCAAAAAACTGTGCTCGGGGCTAGCATGTATGGTAGAAGTTGTTGATTTCCGAGATGAGAGCCTCCTGGCCCGAGCCGAACCGATGGAGCAGCTACTTACCATCCCTATCTCAGAGGTCGAGCCGACCAGAACAGTTCAGCTCGGAGCGCTGCTGAGCTCCCAGCGTCGCGAGGAAATCTTGAACTTCCTCGGCGAGAACTCTGATATTTTCTCTTGGAAAGCTTCTGATATGCCAGGAATCTCCAGGACCGTAGCCGAGCACAGTCTGGACGTCAACCCGAGCTACAGGCCTGTCCAGCAAAAGCGCAGGAACTTCACGACTGAGAGGAACAATATCATCAACGAGGAGGTTGACAAACTTCTAACCGCAGGGTTTGTGAGGAATGTGAAGTACCCGACCTGGTTAGCCAATGTGGTCATGGTTCCGAAGTCCAACGGGAAGTGGAGGATATGCGTTGACTACACCGACCTGAACAAGGCTTGCCCTAAAGACTGCTACCCTTTGCCCCGGATTGACTCCCTCATAGACTCAACTGCTGTCCATGAGATGCTGACCTTCATGGATGCATATTCCGGCTACAACCAGATAAAGATGAAGCTGGAAGATGAGGAGAAAACCGCTTTCCTCATCACTCAAGGCAACTATTGCTACACTGCAATGCCTTTTGGCCTAAAGAATGCCGGAGCCACTTACCAGAGGATGGTGAATACGATGTTCCGAAACTAGATCGGTAGAAATATGGAAGTTTACGTTGATGATATGCTGGTCAAGAGCAACAAAGGCACTGATCATGTGCTAGACCTGAAGGAGGCTTTTGGTGTCCTGCGAAAGAACCAAATGAGACTAAATCCCACCAAGTGTGCATTTGGAGTAACCTCTGGGAAATTCTTGGGCTTTCTAGTGTCGCAAAGGGGGATAGAAGCAAACCCCTCAAAAATTGAGGCCATTCACGAGATGCGTGCACCAAGAAACATTCGCGAAGTGCAGAAACTGACCGGCTGCCTGGCTGCTCTTAGCAGGTTCTTGTCCCGAGCTGGCGATAGGTGCCTTCCATTTTTCAAGCTGCTAAAAGGAGGAAAAGGCCAACAGCAATTTCGCTGGACAGAAGAATGCGAAGCAGCTTTCGAGGAGATCAAGGCCTGCCTAGCCCGGCCCCCTCTGCTGAGCTGACCTAAGACTGGGGAAGAACTACAGCTTTATCTCGCTACCTCAGCCGTGGCCGTCAGTGCAGTCGTTGTCAGAGAAGAGGCAAAGACCCAAAGGCCCATCTACTATGTGAGTCATGTGCTCCTGGAAGCAGAGACAAGGTACCGGAAGATTGAGAAGCTTGCACTGGCACTGGTCGTGACAGCCAGAAAGCTGAGGCCTTACTTCCAAGCACACGCCATTACTGTACTAACTGATCAACCCCTGAGAAAGTCACTTCACAGCCCCAGCGTAGCGGGATGTATGGTAAGTTGGGCTGTCGAGTTGAGTGAGCACAATATTGAATTCCAACCAAGAAGCGCGATCAAGGGCCAGGCGCTGGCTGACTTTTTGGTAGAATGTACCCAAGCCGAAGAACCGGGAGATCCTGAGGCCGAGCCGAACAGAAAATGGGCGCTCTTTGTTGATGGATCCAGCACCACAGCACGGAGCGGCGCTGGGCTCGTGCTGAAAAGCCCTGAAGAGTTCACGATACATTATGCCCTTAGGTTTGCATTTCCCGCAACAAACAATGAAGCAGAGTATGAAGCACTGATTGCAGGAATCAAACTGGCAAAGGCGGTGATGACAGACGACCTGGTCGCTCATAGTGACTCCCAATTAATCGTGAACCAAGTCAATGGCCAATACGAGGCCAAAGAAGAAAGAATGGCCATGTATTTGAAGGAAGTACGTCGTCTGGTGAGCAGCTTTGGCACGTTCGCGATGGTACAGATCCCGCGGCAAGAAAATGCTTTGGCAGATGCCCTCTCCAAACTAGCTACAGCAGACTTCGCTGACTGCGCAAGCTCTGTATATTTTGAAGTGCTAGACCAACCAAGCTATGAACAAGAATTGATGTGCAGCATTACTCAAAGGGCCGAGCCGAGTTGGATGGATCCCATCGTGGTCTATTTACGTGACTGGCATCTCCCAGGAGATCAAGCAGAAGCAAGGGCAATCAAAAGGAGAGCAGCCAAATACACCCTTCAGGGTGGAGTACTTTACAAAAGGGTGATATCCTGGCCCCTGCTGAAGTGCCTGCCCCCGAACCGAGCTGAGGAGACACTTCGTGAAGTCCACGAGGGGATTTGTGGGGGACACATCGGGGGTAGAGCACTGGCCTACAAGGTACTACGCCAAGGATTCTACTAGCCAAACATGCAAAGAGACGCAATGAAGTTCGTACAGCGGTGCTTCAAGTGTCAGGTGCACGCCCAATACCTCACGTCCCGGCTACAGAACTCAGTTCAGTGATCTGCCCGATCCCGTTTGCAATGTGGGGAGTGGATATTCTAGGACAGTTCAAGAAGGGAAAAGGGGGTGTTCAATTCTTGATTGTTGCTATTGACTACTTCACTAAATGGGTGGAAGCACGTCCCCTGGCCAGAATCACAGAGCAGGCAGTAGAGAAGTTCGTTAGGGACGACATTATATTCCGCTATGGTGTTCCAAAGGTGCTGGTCACGGATAATGGTCGACAATTCGACAATCGAAAATTCATGCACTTCTGCAGCAACTTCAATATTGATTTTCGAAACACCGCTGTAGCACACCCGCAGTCGAATGGTCAGGTAGAAAAGGCCAACCACACACTTCTAGATGGAATAAAGAAGAGGCTGGACTGGGAGAAGAAGAACTGGGCAGATCAGCTACTCAGTGTACTCTGGGCTTATCGCACTTCAGCTCGGACACCCACAGGAGAGACACCATTCCGACTAACATACGGAACTGAAGTGTTAACCCCTGTGGAGGTAACCCAAGCCTCGTTCCGATCAGCAGTGTTTGAAGCCTCACAGAACGAAGCTGGGCTCCAAGCAAACGCTGACTTCATAGACGAAGTTCGGGAAGAAGCACTTATTCGAAATGAAACCTACAAGCAGAAAGTCCGGCAATACCACAACAGGAGGGTCAAGCCACGGGGATTCGTAGTTGGGGACTTGGTGCTGAGGAAAGCAGCAGCGGCGGACCCAAGAAGTGAAGGCAAGCTCAGCGCGAACTGGGAAGGCCCTTACATAGTCTCCAAAGTGGTACACCCTCGCACATACCATTTGCAGACTCAGGGGGGCACAGCTATACCAAGGGCATGGAACGTTCAAAATCTCAGAAAATTTTTCCAGTAGATAGTTTTCTTCAGTAGAGGGCAATGAAATCACCTTTAGGGATTTTACTTAGCAGTTATTCAATTTTTATCATGGAGCAGAATAGATTAGCAAAATAGTTTCTATTTTGAAGCAATGTGTTTGTCCCAAGTACATGCCACACATCAATATACTACGAAGCTTCTCGCAAATATTTGATTCTTCTAAAACCGGGCCCTAGCTTGGCAACATCTAAGACCGGGCTCTAGCTCGGCACCCCAAGACCAGACCCTAGTCTGGCGACTCAAAGACCTTAACCAATGAGGCACAAAGACCGGGCTCTAGCTCGGCACCCCAAGACCAGACCCTAGTCTGGCGACTCAAAGACCTTAACCAGTGAGGCACAAAGACCGGGCTCTAGCTCGGCACCCCAAGACCAGACCCTAGTCTGGCGACTCAAAGACCTTAACCAATGAGGCACCCCAAGACCAGACCCTAGTCTGGCGACTCGAAGACCTTAACCAATGAGGCACAAAGACCTAGCCCTAACTCGGCAGCATCTAAGAACGAGCTCCAGCTCGGCACCCCAAGACCAGACCCTAGTCTGGCGACTCAAAGACCTTAACCAATGAGGCACCCCAAGACCAGACCCTAGTCTGGCGACTCGAAGACCTTAACCAATGAGGCACAAAGACCTAGCCCTAGCTCGGCAGCATCTAAGAACGAGCTCCAGCTCGGCACCCCAAGACCAGACCCTAGTCTGGCGACTCAAAGACCTTAACCAATGAGGCACAAAGACCTAGCCCTAGCTCGGCAGCAACCAGACCGAGCTTGGGGGGCTAATCCATGAGCCCTCAAAATACATCACTACCGAGGGAGATATCTACATAAATATGGATCTATATATATGAGGCTAATCTCGGGGGGCTGATCCACGAGCCTAACTCAGCACAAGAAAATCCTCCGAGTTGGATCACTTCTTCACTAACATCAATCGTGCCACAGGGCTGTACCAGAATAGCATGGACTGGAACGCACCGCTCATAGTCCGTCGGATTGTAGTCGGGCATCACATCCTGAAGGAACAAGATGACATCGTCTGAGCCGCCCTTAAATGAAGAAATGTTAACGTCATCCAACAACTCCTGGTTGGGCTAAGGGATCAGCCGCGTCGGGCCATATCTTCTCTACCCCCATAAAAGCGCTTTGCTACCTTTGCCCTCGAACAAGCAATAGCCATGTATCGAACTGTTGATCAGCCTCGGCTGAAAAAGTGGAGCAATGCATCTTGAATCGGGTTAAACGCTCTAGCAGGTCGATTCGAACTGCTAGAGCGGGGGGTGGTGATGAGGCAAAATATGTCACTTCCCTCAGCACGGCTAAAGCATGTACCCTACCTCGGCCTCCATCAGGCCGTGCTACTGCCTCTGCATCAATCAAGCAGTGCTACCACCTCGGCCTCCATCAGGTCGCGCTGCACCTCGACCTCAATCAGGTCGTGCTCCACCTCGGCCTCCATCAGCCCGCGCTCCACCTCGGCCTCCATCAGGCCACGCTCCACCTCGGCCTCCATCAGGCCGTGCTACTGCCTCGGCCTTAATCAGGCAGTGCTACCACCTCGGCCTCCATCAGGCTGCGCTGCACCTCGGCCTCCATCAGGCCGCGCTCCACCTCGGCCTCAATCAGGCCGTGCTCCACCTCGACTCCATCAGGCCGCGCTCCACCTCGGCCTCCATCAGGCCGCGCTGCACCTCGGCCTCCATCAGGCCGCGCTTCACCTCGGCCTCCATAAGGCCGAGCTCCCACCTCGGCCCGACGTCAACAACAAGGATTCCAGAAACGTGTTTTCGTCCACCCCTACATTCAAGGAACGTAGCCTATTCTGGAGGTCAGGACTCTATCCACTACACGTCATCATGACGTCACACGGTTGATCTCTCCTGGTTAAGAGGGGAATGTTCCAGGAATATTCCTAGAATCACAGAGCCACTCTCCTTGAGGACTCCACGCCTAAGCAGGACTCTTGACAATCGTCTCCCACTTGCCCTCCATGAGCAGTCTATAAATACCTAGGTAAGCCTCCATCACAGGGGGATCGATTACTCACTTCTCATACTGTAAAGCTCTCTTGAGCATCTGTTGTGGAAAGGTCTAACTTAGGCATCAGAGAGTCCCCCGTCGGGTCAGCCCGGCTCTCCTTGTCATCTCTTCTGTGCAGGTCGGCCATAGCACCAGGAACTGCAGGAGAGATAGTTCGGTCAAATTTTTCCGCATCAAGAACCAATTCCACTTTCCATAGTATCACACTTTATTTTCTTAGATGTACTTAAATTTATTTCTATTAGAGCTTCGATTTGGATGTGTTTAAATTTATCCTTCTACCTCATCATTTTGTCTAATGCTATCAATTATCTACATGAAAAAATTACATACACCGTCATTCATTAGAGTTTGAACACCCAAATAAAATTCCTTTATATAATAATAACCACATTCATATAATAATCAACTTCAAGTATGATAATCAGGTTTGAATGTCGTATAATAATAATAATAATAATAATAATAATAACATGGGAATGGGGATTAGAAAAATACACAACATTCTTTCATATAAAAATTAGAGATTTATTGTTACACTCGTACTTCTGGATTATGACAGTCTACCATCGTGAAGGAAGGGATGACCCTACCTGCAAATGCAGTTCTTACTTGAACCACTAGGAAGGATTTAAACCTTCCAAGCCCAAGCAGTAAGTGACCTAACACCTCCCCGCTTGAACCTTCTTACATAGTAAATGGGTCAGGAAGACCTTGCACACATCCTTAAGGAACCCCCTAATGATTGGCAAAAGACGTTTGAGGATAAAAAATACAGCAACTGGGAATGCTATTGGTAGCACCCCACCGACAAGACCACCTCCAGTTGGTGTCCTCCTTACGGTGGCCCTTATTGTGTTGAAATGGCTCAAATGCCCATGGAACCTGTCATGTGAATCGTGGCCAACTCCAACCAACCTCCCACACTACACGAAACTTTTAACCCATGACTTGAACACCTTGTGAGTCTTAAGTGATGGGTCCGTGTGACCCACCATCAGCTTAAGCCAGTTTGGTACCGAACTAGTGCGTAGGAAAACAAGCCCTATGGCCACTCACTATATAAGGGTAGATCATTTCTCACCCAGAAAAAAGGTGGGAGAGGGAGAGAAAAGAGGAAAAAGACAAAGAGAAGAAGTAAGGAAGGGGAGGAGCTCCCGACTACTTCAAGTGTTGCCAGTTGCCATTAAAGGTAAGTGCATACCTTCTCGAACCCCATTTCCTTCCAATTTTCGGTTTTGGGTTGGTAAAATATGGATTTTCTGGGTTGGAGGGGTACGCCATGACCCCAATGACTTCTGTTAGTTAGAGTTGTGCGCATTTCACTCCCCATAGGTTTCCCAAGCTCAAAGTGAGCTACCCAAGCTCCCGAGCCATTTTAATCAAATAAGGAAGTTAGGGTTTCAACCGTTTATTCATTGTATCTCCCAACCGGCTTGGTGGAAATACGATTAATTAAGATTAAATGAAAGGTGGGAAGACCACCCACAATCCCCACAAAATAATCCCCGATGAATGGGCTCAGGCTAGTAAAACCCCTTGAAGTTGCTAAACTGCTGGGTAGGTCATCGGCAGGAGCCCATTGGATTGACAGTTTGTAGCCAGTAAACTTTCGAGGTCCAAATTGGCATCTGTTCAGGCCACCAGTTGGACATAGTGTGTAGCCAGTGACTTGCTGCCGCTGAAGTTACTGAATTATCAAATTTGACAGTTCTGAAACTTTTTTAGGGAAACATTGTGGGACCCCCATAGATACTTTTGGCACGTGTTAACGCCCATTTACCCTTGTAACTAGGACAGAGACAATCACAATTTGGTGAGACCCAGCGGGATTTGAATCGGGTATCCCACTTGGGAAATTTCATTCATCCAGTTGACAGACAAGGTGAGTGGTGGTCTGACTTTCTTTTGGAATGTCTTAACTTTATTAACATGTCATAGAAATTCAAATATATGTATGATATTTTTGAATTGTATAATGTGTTTTTATCATTTATGAATTGTATATATGATTTTGATTATGTGACAGGATCCAATGTGGCCGAGGTGGATTCAAGTACTATGATCGTCATATGGATGATTGCATCATGAATCAGGTGTACATTAGAGCTAGCTATGGCTATAGATGCATGATGTGGCTATGGTAATTTCGGTATTGTGTACACCATGGTCATACTTGGAAATGGGTGCACGATGTGACTGCTAGTAATTCTAGTACTGCATATCTCATACTAACTATATATATGCTAGATAAATTTGGGCAGATGCGTTGTGGTCGATGATGATTCTGATATAATATTCCATATTACCTATATCTTTATGGAAGGCATATAGCATATTGTGGTTAGTTTTCATTCCCTATGCTATGACCCTTTGCTGACAGGGGTAAGATGTTGGATAACCCAATTGTGGTATGTTCTAGAATGTCACTTTCGTGATATGAAGTGATTGTTGTCGGATGTGGAATCTAGTTCGATGTGGCTGATGGTAATTCTGGTGCCATGATTGCCAAGAGGGTGTTATCAGGGATTTTTTGGGTGACCAATAGTCGCATTTCGGGACCGACAGGTTCCTAATCACGACTAAGGTTTGTATCACTAGTTGATTGATGTGTGATTTTCGGGACCAGGGATGCAAACCAATGCATCGTAGTAGCATGAACCTAACTTAATTGTATGTTAGGTGGTTAAAGTAATATGAATTGCATCATTCTCACATCATGCCTATATATGTGTGTTTGCATGAACCCCATCCCTCATTATGCTAGTTGAAGCTCACACCACATGTGTGTTGCTTTTTAGATGACGATGAAGGTGATGTTGTGCCATTGGGCAATGACACATCCTCTTCTATGGTTGAGTATGGCAGTGACTGGTGGACACCATAGCCTAAGGAGTACGATCCCGATTGTCCTTACGATACTTATGCATATGCCGCACCCTGAGCCGAGGGCAGAGCTGCCGTCTTCTTGGTGTCGTGTTTTTGGATGTTATTTTGTGGATTACTATACTTATGTTTTGGTAAATGGGGTGAAGAATAACCTGATTATATAATGTATACTTAACATTAGCTCTTCACTAAATTGATTTACATGATTTCGCTTATATTTGTACTCTGATTCCACTACTATGATTTTACACGGTTCAGTTATGTTGTGATTGTGATGGTTAAGGTGCTGCTATCAGAGATTCTTATATAGATATATAACGGGTAAGCGTCCCACCGCTTAGGGGTGTCAATCGGTCGGGCTGGGCCGGTTTCGATCTGGCCTAGAGACCGGCCCAGCGATGTGAAACCCTTACACCATGAACGCCAATTTACTTAAACTGGCCTAGGTGTGGGGGGCATGGTACGGTTTGTAATTGGGCCACCTTAAACGTGCCTTAAATGGGTTACGGACCTACTAAAGTATAAACGGGCTCTAAATGGGCTCCCCCTAAAATCTTTTTTGAAGTGGATTAAATGTCCAAAAATCTTCCATTTGAACATAGTAAAGGTCACCCAAAAACTCTCCACATTTAATCATATATGAGATTATGGTTGTTTCTGACCAAAAAAAAGAAAGAGAGAGAGAGAGAGAGAGAGAGAGAGAGAGAGAGAGAGATTATGACAAGTACCAAAGTGATTGTTCTCCACAAGAATTGTCTGCCATTCATTCACTCCTTATAAAACATCTCAAAAGACCCTATTTTATTTTATTACAAAGTTGGATGTAATACCGTGTTCAACATCATCTATCATAGATTTTTCATTACAAAGTCTTTACTATTATTTTGTATTAGTAGTGGTAAAATAGGTATTTAGGCAGTTTTAAAGGGATCGGGCCAGTCAGGCTAAATGGCTCGATTCAAGCAGGCTTCTTAAGCAAGTTGGGCCGATCGGGTGCCCGATGGGCTAGTAGCCTACATCGTAAACACCCATTTAAGCCCGACACGTTTATTAAACAGGCCAGTTCAGGTCGGGCCTTAAGCTAGTCAAGCTCGTTCGAGCCTACTGGTGTGGGCTCAGGATTGACACCCCTACCACCACTGGTATCCTAGTAGGAGCAGGGTGAGACATTTATATAATAATGACGGGAATGGGTATGGATTTCATATGATAATCAGGGGAATAGGTTATGAAACGATGGATTTCATATAATAAAAAAAAAAATGAGTATGTAATATGGATTTCAAACAATAAACAGGGGAATAGAGTAAAAGACTTCATATAATAATCATAGCTGATTCATATTGGCTTCTGTTTCCACTTTCCAAAGTCTACACCACCTTTTGATTTATATAAATTGAATAGATTTGTAAATACAACATCATTACTTAGAACTGTCTATAGATGGTGCCTATGACCCCAAGCTGAGCTAGAGTGCTATTTATATGGAGTCCTATAAGTAGGCCTACAGTCCTACCTAAAAAATTGTTTGGTTTAAATTTAAGCCCATCTTATCTTGTGATTTTCACAATCTAATGTCACTTTTAGATGGTCAACAAAATATGGTGAACATTTAAACATTTGTTGGATGCTTAGAATCATCCTCATGTAGCTATTATTAAGTTAAACCAGATAAAATGTTTTTATCTATATTTATAAGGAGGCAAGGAATCGTCAAATGATAGTACTTTTATTATGTCATATTTGTACATTCCACTTAAGCTAAAAAGAATAATATGGTGGGATTTGGCTCCTTTACACCACAGCAAATGTGACAGCGTACATTTGACAGCACTTGGGCACAGACCCCAACCTATGGATTTGCCTCTCTGTCGCACTGTAAAGGAGCCCTATCCAATGTGGTGTGCTTTGTGGTGTACTATTATTATTCTTCTCATTAGCGGGGGAGCATTAAATAATTAGAAACTTGAAACTTTGAGGGTAGTGGCTAGAGGCAAAGGGTGAGGACATAGGAGGAGTGTGTGTTAAGCTTCAACTATTTAATCTTTGGTTCTTTCATATGCTATTTTCATAAATTTCCCTCCTAACATGATCTAAATGACAAGGGAAAAAAATTAAGAGGGAAAACCCTTTATTTGAACTTCAAAGTATGCCTATGATTTAGCATCAAAGACTGTGAGATAAAGGGTTGCCCATTGCTTTGCAATTAATTCACTTGAATCGAGAGACTAAAGTATTCTCTTAATCCACTCTAGTTTTTTAGAGATGGACAGACTAGGTGAGCACTTGGCATTGAATAAGGATACCTATTGATTTGGAGCATCTACCGTGTGTATTTGGGTACAACTAGTGATCAAGTGAGTGGGTCTATGGAGGAAAAGCATTGTCGGCTAGGATTTCTTGTGGGAAAGTTAATTTCATTACTAGACCTTGACATTGTCTTGCCATGACATATGTTAACTTGAGATCAAATTTTTGTTTCCACTTTCACAGTTTAATCGCAAGCAGGGAAAGATATAGATTCTGCTCCAACTTTTCACAATCCAGTTGATAAGCATGTGAAAATTAACTACCTTTTTTTTTTATCATAATAGAATGTTAAACATGTTTAAATAACAAATGTGACACCCTGAAACCTGACCTAGGGTTTTTGGACATCAACAGTCCACATGATCTGTAAGTTCTAAGCGATAATGAACCAGAGTAGCATCCACACAAACGTAAGTGCAAGCAGGAGTTAACTAAACTAATATAATCTTAAAATTCAAAGTTTAACTATCTAATTCAACTTTCAAACTTAAAGTAAAGTTGAATTAAATTACGTCATTTAAAAATAAAAATCATTGTCTTCTTCAAATCCATAAGCAATGTCCTTATGCTGATCATAAATAGATTCGACTTTCATGTCCTCTCCATAATAGTCCTCATCAATGTCATCTGGAAGTTAGGAGGGTAAACCTCTAGGAAGAAACTTAGTGAGTAGAACCACGATACTAAACATGTTTGAAATCATGATCATAAAACTAATATCAAGAAAGACATATATAGTATAATATAAAAAATTTCAAGAAAACAAAAGAACAAGTATACCACACATACTTACATTGCTACATTTATGTCGTCATATAAGTTCATATGATGACTCAAAAGAAACTAAACAACGTATTCACAACATCATCTATGAATGTCAAATGTGTCATAGTACCACATCACCTTCACTCAACATACAATTGGTAGATTCTGTCGAGGGTAGGTTACATCATCTAGCAGTCCGCAAGTCCACTAAGAAAAAGTCTAATGAACCAATTCTCACCTCAACATTATAACGCCGATATTGATAAGACGAAACAAATAACAATAAAGTCATCCAAGAACGAAATATATATATATACAAACAAGTTCGAAATTCAAGTGTGATCAATACTCTCATTCCACCTTAGTCGGTCTCTATGTGAACGTGGAATCAATTTTAGTTTCAATTTCTATAAAAAATTCATCAAAATAACTACAAATAACAAAGCATTGATCAAGGAAGTCTCACATCCCTCCTCAATCAAGGTTGAGAATATAAATCATCATTATCACAACAAACAATGCATATCATATATCAAATAGTAAATTTATGTAAGGTAGTGCTTTTAAAAACATATGTACATACAAAAACCCATGTGGTATAAGAATCATGTAATGCAAATAGTACATTATTCCATGAAATTATAATCGCAACTAAACACATAATATTAGAAACTAACATTAGGTAATCAATGCTCAATTTAGAAAATTGTTCTATGTACATATAATGCAAATCATGAAACAAAATTCAATTTGTTTTCTCATTCTCTCATGTATATAACATTAGGTTTGAAAAATTATATTTTTAATGAAAAAAATCATGAAATCTAAAGTTTAGAATAGATCTAGTGTTCATAAAATTCTATTTTGGATAACACTATAAAAATAAGCAAGTTAGGGTAGAGGTTCCACTCACCTTGATGTCGTTCCCAAAATTCTGCCTTAACCTATTATATCTACTACCATATAAAATATAAAATAAATACCTTTAGAATTACAAATAAGCTAAAATTAGATACTATTGAAATCTAATTCATATATATAAGTCTCATACGAAATTCACATAAAAAAACCCTCTTATGTTAGGTATTAATCTTTCTAAAAAACGATCTTCAAATTGTAACAGATTCTGGCTAATAAATTTGAAAAATTCATTAACCCACTTTCCTAAACTCAAATCACTTCCAACATTTTTCAGAGATTTACAAAGCTCATGAAAGTTTCTATGGTACAAAAATCAGATTAAAACTCTAAATCTATATTCCTCCATCACTACTCCCATTCTCTGGTATAGAAAACTCCCCTGACAGCGACCTATCTGAGTATATGAATTTTTTGGTGTATCAAATAAACTCTGTATTTAATAAAAATTTTAGAAGATTCTTTACGCACATGATTATACTCCTAGGAATTATTTTAAATCATAAAACAATACTTAACTATATTTAATAATATGAAAAATCTTGGACTACTGTTCTATCTGACGCAAATAATATTGTTAACATATCAAAATCTTATTTTCCCTCTCCTCAAAACCATAATCCAAAATCCCAAACCTTTAAATCATGATTAATCCCCCAAGTAGAACATAATAAAGTAATTAAATCATGCTAATAACTCTTACCTTGAAAATCATTCTAAATCTTGATTTCTTTTTTCCTTTTTCTTCTTTTTCCTTCTCTTCTTTCTTCTCCATAAAACCCTTTTTTTTTCCTTTTGATTTTTCTTAAATAGAGGGTGAGAGACAATAGAGCCATGTTTTTTTACTTCTATTTTCCCTCCCTAAATCATCTCTAACTCTATCTCTACCTTTCCTATTTCATCTCTAACTCTCTCTCTTCTAGTCACAGTTGATTTCCAACTCTTTCTCTCACTTTTTCCTACATTATTTTACTTATTTTATGTTCAAGGCTATCCAAATTTCAAAAGAAAAGTCCTAAATTTATTAAGAAAGCCTTCATTTGTTAATTATTAATTAGCAATAATTAGTTAGTTAGGGTTAGTAGTTAATTAGGCCTTATCCACTTGTTATCTAATTATCCATGTGGATAATAAGTTAATATATATATGTATATAGATTGTCACACCCCATTTCCAGTAGACCCAACTTACCATTAGGAATACCGGCGATGTGAGTAAGACACGCACCTGTCTTACAAATCTACCTGGACCTCTGATAGCAGTACCTTAACATTTTCACAATCTCACAACACAAATCAACATAAGCAACGGAATCAGAGTATAGTAGCGGAATTATAAATAAAATGGGGAATTGTCTAATAATAATATGATAGCAATAATCGCGTTATTCTGTTACATTCATCCATGACATATAATGTAATCTCAAAAAAATATACAATCCACAGTTATACCCAAAAGGATCAAAGTATGATGTACAATCTCACGGTGCGGCGTAAGCACAGTGGTCGCAAGCACAGTCCTGATCATGCTTCTCTGCTTCTGGCATCCACCAGTCGCTCACACTATACTCTGACCCAGAAGATATTGGGTTACCCACCATTGGCACCACATACCTGCATCATCATCTAAAAAAATGGTGTATGCGTGAGGTGAGCCTTCCAAATCACTTAGTGAGGGGTGGGGTCAAGCACATCTATGCAAGACAATAGCAGTAATAATTTATGATATATGATTGCTGAAATTAAACACATAGTCCATGATGCTTGTGATGCAGTTCATTTATTTATTATCCACCTAACAATACGAACTAAGTCTGGTAAATGCTACTACGGCACATTAGATTGTATCTTTCATCTCGAAACCGCCATCGACTACGCAAGGATACAAACCCTAGCCGTGATTAGAAGCCTTCCGATCCCCGTATGCATCCATGGGTCACCCAACAAACCCCTGATAACCCCCTCCTGGAAGTCACAACACCGGTACATCATCGGTCATGCCTAACAGGTTCCCACCTTTGACAACAATCGCATCGTACCACGGGTGTGGCATTCTGAAACGGCACATCGAACATAACACAATGGGTTATCCAACACCTCAACCCCTGTTGGCAGGCGTTCGTAGTATAGGGAGTGATACCTAACCACATATATTCTATATACCTTCAAAGTGATACAGTTAGTATGAACTACACGATACCGACAAGACCTCAGCCACAAAGTGAAACCCGAGACCGTTTACCTAATCTAGTATATATATCATAGTTGAGTATGGACTACGTGACACTGGTACCAATCATCGGCCACAAAGCATATCCATTTTCAAATGAAGTCTCAGGGTACATGATACCAGCGAGACCTTGGCTACAATTAACTCTAATGCACATAATCAATGCATGAATGCAACGTACATATGGCAATCATGGCACCAGTACCACCTTGGTCACGTCGGATTCTGTCTCACACACACAACCAAACACACGGAGATCACGGTACAGGTACCACCTGGGCCACACCAGATCCTATCATACATCTCCATACAGTTCATATCATGATTGTAAAATAACAAATGTAACATATCATCATCATATTTGAGCAATTACAATTAAATATATAATTCTAAACATATAAGTAATTAATAATAATAAACATTCAAAAAGAAATAAACGCAATCCATCTCTCACCTTGTTGATCTCTGCTTGTGTTAGGGTTTAGATAAGTCCAACGATGAATCCACTCAGTTTTGATCTCGGGGCTCGTGCGCATCACTGTCCTAGACACAAGGACAATCGTACATCAGTACGTATCAAAAATATCTAGAGGGACCCACACAAGTCACCCCCAAAGGGTACAGACACTGTTCCTAAGTGACAGTACTGTCATTGGAAATACCCATCGAAATAAGGCATTTCCACCAAAAATGTTAGTCCTATTTCCAATGGAGAAGTCAGAGAGCATATAAGGCTCACATGTCCATCAAAAATATGCTGCTGAAAACAAACCCAGTGGATCTGGTGGGCTATTTTCGATGGTGATCCAGGATAGTCCACCCATTTTTGAGCTTTCCGACTCGGGCCTGATCGTCGGGATTTGTTCCATGGAGTTTGTAGGGGATGTTTCTAGTGTCATTCAAAGCTAAGAAAATCCCAATTCCACTAATCCGTTTGGGAGATATGTTGATCAAACGATTGAAATCCTGGTTGGTCATTTGGCAATACATGTCGCCGGAGCTCACCGGGCTTGGTTCGAGCTCGACAGCAACAACGGGAGAGTAAAACACGCATTCTATGACCTTAACATGGTTTGTACACTAAAATTCCACCCATATCTAGCTTTGTTTAGGTCAAAATGAAGAGAGAGAGAGAGTGGTAATGGGAGGTTGTACTTGCCTCCGGCAACAAGGCGGTAACCGGCACCAAGGTAGGCCTCCAACTTTCTCCTTCTTCCTCTCCTTCTTCCTTCCTCTCCTTTCTCTCTCCTTTCCTACGTTGGGCACAAGGGGAATGAGGAAATGAATCCTCATTTTCCAACTTATAACTTAAGTGGACCTTAGGGTCTGTTTGGGTTGGACCCCTTTTGGACCAATCGGGTTAAAATGAATTTCGGGCACAAGGACCCGACCATTTAGGTCCTTAAAGTGCTCATGTCACGAGAAATGTGTGGAGGATGGTTTACTAGTGGCGGGAACCATGAGCATCGGAACCCCGACAACAACCTGTCAACCCACCAGAAATAGGCACTGGATCTAGGCCTAGGTTGCTTTCGATGGCTTGTTTCCGATGGTCAAGATAGTTTGTTGTCCCATGGCTGGTCTCGCACGGGTGGTTGCCCTCGGACATGCTCAAGGCCATTCAACAATTTTGATATGTGCCAGAAATCAAGTGTGGGGAGTCGGATCACTTACCGTCTAGGATCGGAAGGTATGAATCCCCTCCAGTTAGATAGGCATGCAATGCACGAACATGTGGGGTCATCTCCATCCCTTCGGTAATGTGCAGCCACAAGTCAAAACCCAGTTGTACTTTCGATCTTCGATCCGAGGCCTGTTATAACAACTCAAATTAAACCGGATTAGGGCGCGAGTGTAACATATATAATGGAAGAGTTTTAGCACTTACCATGGACTGATGCACCCACAATGGTCTGGTATCCCCACTTTAAGTCACCTTGACCCTACAATGGTCAAAAGATAAAAATACCCCTAGTTAGATTTTAGGGTATTACAATCTCCCCTCCTAACAACAAATTTCGTCCTCAAAATTTACAAGGATGTTACAACAAAACTCAACTGGACCCTTTTTTGTTGTTCATTTGAACCAAATTTAGCAATTCACATTTTAAATGACAAAAGAATGGGACGACGTTTAAAATGGGCAGCTAGGATTTGTTATTAAAGAATCATACAAGTGATTCAATTTGCATGTGCTAATTATAGGTGCTTAATATGATCCAGTGCATCACGGTTCATGATATCTAAACCACTCAACCAATCTAGCCGCTTAAGATGCAATATCATGCAAGGGGAGCACATTTTCAAAAATAACATAAAACCCCTCCACCCTTGGGAGTTAATTAACATGCTCAACTGATTTTTTTTTATAATCTCAATCTCAAACCTCTGTCAGATGAATTGCTCATGAGAGCACTTTAAGATAAACATATGCCAAGTCTCAGAGAGATGAAAGACTGAAAAGGTGCGAAAAACATCCTCTATAGGGAAGCCCATATGCGGTGCGGTGCGAGGCAGTGAAGCACCTGCTGCCAACACATGGCAGATTGTACATCTACGGTTGAGAAGCTCATGCCCGACCCATGCCTACAACGACCCATGTAAGCTAGATATATTGGAAAATCTACCTAATTTAAGGAGAAGAGATGTAGACGTGATTGCTGGAGATGGACGCATCGAGTAGTTTGATCAAGTTGGCGTGGCGGATCCTATAGATCAATGATAGCCGTTCATGGAGCCTGGAAGCTTTTATGGAGCATCGCAACCTGTGTTGGAAGACGATGGCATCCTTGTCATGGAGGGAGCAATGCCAAGTGGCCGACGAAGTGGTGAAGTATTTAGCCAAAGGTTGTTGGTTGCGACGCAGATTTCGAAGAAATAATAGATGTTGGGGTTATTAGGCAAGGATTCAGAGATGCTTGAAAGGGATGTTTTGTTGGAGATCGAAGCTCCGAAGGAGCCCCTATTGATGGAACTAGTGGTGTAAATAGCGCTTGAATTGTTGTTCCTGCTTATGCTGATGTAGTGCTCGGTGCTTAAAGTTGAAGAGGATATGGAAGGAGTTCGAGAATCCTCGGACTGGGACTGGTAGGAGGATCATTTCGAAAGTCGAGGGGTTCGAGAGCTACGAGGGGTAGTTGTGGGCTCTTTCATATATCTTCTCCTTAAATTGGTTGGGTTTTCCAATATATCCAGCTTGGGTCTCTATAGGCATGGTTTGGATAGGAGCTTCTCAGCTGTAGATGTACAATTGGCCACATGCTAGTGGTAGGTGCTTCACTACACCTTACTGCAGATGGCCTTCCCTGTAGAGGACATTTATGGTCTTTCAACCCCTTAGTTGATTTGAGCAAACCAAACTAGGGGTGTCAAAAAAGCTCGGTCAACCCAAACCAGCCCTAGCTTGCCCTACCTCCGAACAGGGCTTGAGTTGAGATTTTAGCCCATAGGGTGGGTTAGGGTTGAGATTTTCAGGCCTGAGGAAGGGTTGGGTTGGGCCTAGGTTGAGGTCTCAACCCAACCCAATCTAACCCAACCCGACCCAACCCAACCCAACCCAATCCAATCCAACCCAACCATGTTTATTAAATATATAATCATAGAAATATGCTAATAATTATTGATGGGTATTTATAGAAAAAGGACTTTCGTTTTCCACAATCTACACATATACAAAAACTTTGGTCTTTGGCCTCTGCAGTGCATCAAGATCAAGTAACCAAGTAACCGATAATATTGGGTTGGACTGGATTGGGTTAAGCCTAGCCCAATCAGGGTTCAATAGGGTTGGGTTGGGTTGGGAATCCATTGACACCCCTAGACCAAACCATAAGGGGCTTGGTTACCGCACGCAGGGGCCTCTGCCCACATGCCACCAGCGTGCGGGGGGCTTTGCCCTTGGGTGCTACATGCACTCAATGCCAGGCTGTGTGGCCTACTGGCATTGTGTTGCATGCTGCATGTCGTGGCTGCATTTAAAGTAGTTGCCACAAAACCTCCATTATGCCTTGTGTCACTAAGTCAAAATTCAAAAAATTAAACTCAAAATATCACCACGACCACCTAACCAAGTGGGCCCGCATGATCTCGAAACACATTCTCCACTTTAGAGTGACTATACAAAATTGACCATTTCTTTCTTATTCATATTTGGATCAAGATGATTCTAGTTTCATTGTATTCATGACTCGATGTTATACAACTGTTCAGAACAATCTGTATGATTGAAGCTGCCATGTGAAATGACCAAAATGCCCCAAAAGTGTGTATTATGAATTTCTCAAGCGAAATCAGATCGAGGCAATTTCAGTTGTATTAAAAAGAATATTAAATGTTCTATAACTATGGAAAAGGAACCTTCTGCTGAATTTACTATTTAAAATTACCAAAATATCCCTAAAGCTAATACTAGTAAAACTTGTACATTATCTGTGCCATCTCACTTAGAGACATGTCATGCATGCATCGTGTTATCATGAAATGATACCCATGCATGTCACTGACCATGTCATCAACATGCCACTTTCACACCATGTATTCAAGTATCCATCTTTATACCCATGACCTTCACATGTATGACCATCACTATTTATACATCATGCATTCCATGGGAATGGTTGGTATGGGAAAATATTTGATCTCCATTGTAAATTGATCTCCCAAGTAGTAGAGAAGTAAGTTGAACCATTGATGCTTCTAATGTTGACATTGCTTCCTTACTTAATTTTCATAGGGTTTGAGCATTATATAATATGTTTTCTTATCATTCTCCCCTACTAGAATTGACCTATATCTACATGGTTGGAGTGTTTGCCATGCTTTCTGTTATATGTTTAATTTATTTAGGTTGCAACATCTAATTTAATTTATTTTTTTGTTCACACAATTCATCCCACTTTCATAAAAGTTAAGTTTCCTTTTAATGTATTTGTGTTTTAAAATGTAAAATTGTTCAAATAATAATTTAATAGCATTTCCTTTCGATGAGAAATATGGAAGTAACATTATATTTTTGTTTGCCTTTATTTTACTCATTTATTGGGAGTAGCCTTATGAAATAATGTCATCTGCACACATTGACAACTTTTCCTATCAAAATTGCACTCGTCATTTTTCTCTCTAAGGGTATTTCGATCATTTTTCACAGATGGTTTGCAAACCTAACAAGAAGTGTGGTAAACTTCCCAAATTCACAAATATGTGATCCCTAAGCCACAGAAGATACTCATCATCATCAGAGCAACATATGGAATGACAAAATATGGTGTCTATAGAATGACTCTCTTTGACTGAGGCCGTGTAATATTGTACATTGAAAGTAAAAAAAGTAATATTTTCAATCTCTCAAATCATCAAGGTGAAAAAAATTTTATCGACTCCTTGCTCAAGGGCACCAAAGCACGTCAAATGTCGTGACAATTCAATGATAAAATTGAAAGCATGGAAACAAGCGATAGAACAACATAATAAGAGCACCAATCAAACTATGAGTAGATGAGTAAATAACAGGCTAAAATGGAACATATCTTAAAGCTAAGCACATAGTCTTAATAGTGACTTACAAACCAGTTAGTATTTAAGAAGAGGGATAACCTTTCTTACCTATAAGCTTCCTCATCAACTCTTATGAACTCACTCAAGGTCGCCTGGCTCCTGTGCCAGTGCATGGGCCAATATAAGCGAGTGCCCAAGCATCCAACAATGGGGTGATGTGGCCATTATGTGCCCTAGGGGTGTCAATTCTTAAACCGAACAGGTAAAATTGGTCGGACCGAACCGATAACAATACAGACCGAACCGAACCGAAGCCTTATTGGGTCGGTTCGGTTTGGAGTATTGCAACCCCAAAACCAAACCGAACCGTATCGAAAACCGGATGAACCCGAAACCAAACCGAAACCGGCTCAAAACCCGGACCGAAACCAAAACCAAATCGGTAAGAAACCGAAACACTCCAAAATTCATTAAAAAAATCAAAATTTGCATAGTTTTGTAAACATTTGTATGGAAAGTCGAATCCAAACTGGACCAAAAACCAAAACCAACCCAGTTACAAATCGATTTAAGAGACCGAAGACAAACCGAAACCAAACCGCACTGAAACCGAAACTGGAATTTCCTTATTGGTTTGGTTTCGGTTTCAACTTTCCCACACCGCAACCGACTCAACCCGGACTAAAACCGAGCCAGACCAACAGATTGACACCCCTAATGTGCCCCCTATGTCTGGGTGGAGGAGTGTGCGATTAGGTAGCATCCTCTCTCTCTCTCTCTCTCTCTCTCTCGCACGCGCACTCTTGCACACACACACACACACACACACACACATATATATATATATTTATATTATCCAATAGTTACATCTCTTGATGTTATTTTTTGGAAATAAGCTATTGAGAGTTAATGAGATTCGATAATAGTTAATCACACTTGGGATTCAGTTGATTCTCTTTTAGATACTAAGTGGATCTTTAGGAAGAAGTTGAAACTAAATGGATCACTTGATAACTTTAAAGCAAGATTCGTAGTTAAAGGCTTTAGACGAAAAAAGAATATGAATTACTTTGATATATTCTCTCCGATTGCAAGAATTATTACTACAAGAGTGGTTTATTTTTATTTTTTAAATACCCATTAATTAAGAAAATAAACAAAACGCATTAGGCAAAGTTTGGAGTGTTGGTTGGCAAGGCATCCATATATAAATATATAAACTTGTTATATATCAAATTGATGTAAATGCTGCATTTTTAATTGTAGATTTAAGAGAGAAAAATTACATTAAACAACCTAAAGATGATGGTGTTTTTTGACAAGAACATAAGGTAAACTTATAAAGAATCTATATGATCTAAGGCAATCACCTAAGCAGTAGTATGAAAAACTAGATTTTTTTTTTGATATCTAATGATTTTCTTATAAATGATGGTGATAGGTTTCTACTAAAAAAAGATGGTGATAGGTGTGTGTAAATCAAGTTAAGAGTGGCAAGTGACACAACTCAGCCTCTCCAAATGTTCATAATTTGATCTGTGTATTAAGCTCTCCTGTAGTGCATGGTTCATGGTTGTATTATTTCAAGTGATTAAACCATTGGGATTAGTCCTGTATTCTCATTTATTTGGTATTACTTCCACTAAGGAGTGGGTTTTCTAGTCACTTTAACTAGGGAGGACTCTCATAGACATATTTCTTCTACATGAAAAGTTTTATGGCTTGAAATTTGATGAACAAATAGATTAGAAAGTATCATGTTTGTTTGTTAAATTCCAATCCTGACAATATTTGTCACATGGTAAAGGTAAAAATTTTCCTTCATCATAGTGCAGAAAAATCCCTTCACCATCGGTGATGTGGACGTGTGATGGGACTTCAGTCCCAACATTAACTTTTACCCTTTGTTTGGGGTCGAAACTACCTCTCCTTTTGGCCACATGGTTTAAGTTCATAGTATTAGGCACTATGTCGTTCTCTATCGATATTAATCCAGATTAGCTCATATTAGTTGGGATCAAACGATTTTACCTATATTTTTATTTAAAATTGATTATTTCTGTTTTTGTTATTTTTGTTTTTGTTTTTGTTTTTTGTTTTTGTTTTTGTTTTTGTTTTTTTTTTTTTTTTTTTTTTGTTGTTGTTGTTGTTGTTGTTGTTGTTTTTTTCCTTTGATCTGTACAATTGTACTGATATACTTTCGACTTATTTGACCGATCCAATATTGATTCTTAAAACCATGCTTGGTTATGCGAAGGTACCGATGCCCATTGTGAAAACTAGACCTATGGTAAATGAAGCATTGAAAAAATTCCGTTCTTTAATATAGAAAAAAAAAAAAAGGCAAGAGGGGTCCATTTGTGTGGCTATTGCACCTGTGTGCATGCCAGTGGGTGGCCTTGTGAAGGCATCTAAACTAGGAGGCAACACCATCTTTTCGTGCTTGTTTGTGTCTAGGCATAGAGATATGCAAGTGGGCATGGTCATTTTCTCCAAAATAAATTCTATAATTTCAAGATGGTAAAAAGAATGCTACCCATTTGCATTCCCTTATTTCTAGGCACAAAAACGTGTGGAAAGACTGTGTTGCCCCCCACCATGTGTTGAAGATGCTCCCACACTCCCTCCTATTGACCCTCATGCTGGTGTGTGCTTGCGCTAGCATGGTAGCGTTATTTCTCCATTCAAGACCGTGCATGGATTAATGAGGAATTGCATCATGATAGAAAAGGACAGACGATAAGTTGTCAAAGTTGGATGGCACATCTGGGCAATAGCTTGGCAGTTTGACACTACTCACTTAAAAGCGTGTTGAGAGTTGGTCAATGGATCAACTCCTCTTGAAAGTGCACTAGTTTGTCCACCTAGGGGTGTCGATTCTAGGCCCGGCTTGGCTCATTTAATAAATGTGTCAGGCTTGACTTGGGCCCAGTCTATTTATTAAAAGGGCGTTCATGGTGCAACCCTCAAGCCCGTCGGTGCCCGACGGCTTGACTGATAACTAGCCCGACTCCCTTTATTTCTAATCGAAATCCCTATTTTGCCCAAACTATGTTACTACCCATAAACTAGAGTTACTAAATTACTAACACTAAAAAATGTAAAATGCCCAAATCTAAACTATTATGAGTTATGACAAAGATAGTGGCTCATCTCAATTTTAGAGGTGGAAGATGGAGATACTATGCATACATCCTCTACAACTTTGAGATTCTAAACCCCAATTTTCAGGTTGTCTAGAAGATGATTTTAGAATCCCAATAGTCTTAAGAAAATTAGAGTAAACTAAGCAATCTTTAACTCCATTTTGAGATTTATGGTATCATTTTGTTGGTATTCCACTTCAATCCATTTAAGAGACCAATTTTAAAAATGACCCGTTTAAAGTTAAACAGGTCTGTAGCCCGTTTAAGGCCCGTTTATGGTAACCCGATTAGAACCCACAATCAGTCGGCCTGATTATCAATCATATTATGCCCTAGGCCTTTTTAGTTAAACCGAAATTCATAGTGCAGTCCTAGAAATTGGCCGAGCCAAGTTAGGCCTGACTGAGACTGACCTGCCCGACTGTTTGACACCCCTACCCCCACCCACTCCCCAGCCCTCACCCCTTGGGCCTCAATGGCGCCCACTTCCCCTGGGGACCTGTGATGGGTCTACCTTGGCAAGAAAAAACAAAAAAAAAAAAATCCCGGCTGATGGTGAGTCCAGAGTCCAGAGTCCAGATTCCAGATTATACTCTTAAATTTAAATTGCCATGTCAATCAAAGTGCAATCAAAATCTTTTTTCCCTCAAAACATATCTGGCGTCTGCAACGAAATAAATTTGGCATAGGGGAGAGAGAGAGAGAGAGAGAGAGAGAGAGAGAGAACGGATTGAATCAATTGATGGGACTTCGGAAGCTTTGCCACGATTCAGCTGAAACTCGCGGTTTTCATCTTCACTTAATGGGGTTAGGAAGTAGGATTCCAGCTTTCATGACTAGAAAGGGACACAGAAGGGTACTGTTCGATATGAATGAGCTACATTTGCGTTTAGAAAAAAGAATGAGCTACATTTGCCAGAAAATATTCAGAATATGAGCTAAAAGTCTTTGAGTTTTCCTTTCTTCCTGTTTATGTTGTAGAAACAACTCTGTTTCAAGTTCCAACCAGAGGACTTTACTCTCCCTTCGTTTGTGCTGGTAACCTTTCTTCTCTCTTTTTTTTACTTGTCCTGCTTTAGTTTCTCTGAAGTGATTGCAAGTTTACATCTGATAAATCTAAAACCATCGAAGTTATTTAAAGTTAGATTTGTTAAATTAGTTTGATTTGATTGTGGGTTTAAAAGTTTCTGGGAAGATAACCGATTGGACAAAAAGCTTTAACCTTAGTGGACAATTTGGCTTTGAAAGCATTTCTTTTAGCTTTGAAGTTAGATTTGTAAATTAGTTTGATTTGATTGTGGGTTTGAACATTTCTGTTATACAAATTTGTTAATCTGAGTTTTGCATTCAGAAAGGTAAGTTTTGCCTTGCTTATTGGTTTCAACTATGAGGATATCTTGATTCAATGCACTCAGATACTTAGTTTTGACTTGCTTTAAGTTTGCCTTGTCTGTGGAGTTCAGATACTATGATCACCTCACAATCTAAATTACTTGTATGTCTAGGTAATAGTCTATTCCTACTTAGTTTTCTTGCTGTTACTAGCTTCTTTTTACCATTAATCATCAACAAAACCACATTTTAAAATGTTGCAAACCTAAACTAGACTATATTGAACAAGGATTCTAAATGGGAAATGATAATCTGATGTCCCAACGAACTATAATGATACTCTGTCCTTGCTGTAGGATAGTTGCGTAGAGTCCGGCAGTCTGGCCCTGGAAATTTCTCGAAGAGAAGCTTCTCAGGTGCTTGACTTATTGGATTGATGTGGTCTACAGCATCATTCTTTCTCCAATGTATCAAATGAATTTTAGTAAATGTGCAGGAAATCAGATCCTTAGAACTGTTTCAAATCACTTAAAACTTGACAGTGAAATAATAGTTGGTGTTTGTGTAGTTATTACCGGTAAAACTGTTTTAGCGACATCTTTGATCTTATTTTTAGGGTCAGGAAACATTGGCTTTTATTATTGTAACCAGTGAACGGGACTATTGTGTACAATTGTATTAAGAATAATTTTGATGATCTGTAAATAATGTGAGGGAAAAAACGGAGAATCCTCAAGCTTAGTGGATCGTATATATGTGTTCTTAATGTAATAACAGTTGCTTTCTTCTGAATTCCTTTCATACAGTTGTACAAACTTTCCATCTGATGAAAAGGGTTGGGGACCTAGTTGGACAATATTATGTGTGAATTATAGGACTTTGTGCATCTTGGTCCCCTTAATAAGATGTTGATAATATACAATTCCACATCATTTTGCTTTTTTGCAGTTGCAATTTAGTTGATTTTGTTTGTTATCATGTTCATGACTTAATTTCTTTTTTGGGTGCATTTTAATTTTTTACGTGCACGAAGAAGAATTATTTTACCTAGTGACCTTGTTCTCAATTTAAAAACATCATTATTCTTGCATTGGCCCACCCATGGCAGTCTGCCAGTTCTGATCAAGTAATAAACATGGCCACAAGTGATTCACATTGAGCCTCTTCTGGATGGGGTGAATAAAAATTCTATTTTTGAGTTGGGACTGCAGTGGCACTGATAACGAGGCCATTGAGCCTACTGGTTTGGAGTGATATGATAACGGATCATTGGGGGTAACAGACCAAAGGATAGTCAAGAGTGAGTTTCGAAATATAGTAGTGAGAAAAGATATGGATGGCTTTGGGTTGCATCTAGCATGACTTTAAAAAGAGTTGAATAGTAAAACATGTTGGGAGTACGATGTCTTGTATTCTGTCACATGGATTTCTGGGTTGATTCTAAAGGGCATTAAGATGCCGTAGGGCCTGAAGGGCGTTGGCCTGGAGGATTCAGCCCATATTTTGTGTTATCTTCGTTACTGGGGAGTAGACGAACTAATGGGTCCATGGCGGGTGTTGAGGAAATTTCTTAAGGCCACATGGGAATTCGGTAATGTTAGCCAATGTAGCTTTCAGCATAAATTTATAGCGATGGTTCACTCTTTGTAATTTGAGAGAGGTGTGAAGACGGGCTGCTGTAACCCTATTCTCCGTTGATAATGAATAGATCTCCTCTCATTGTGGATGTAGGGAATCTTGCCAAACCACATAAATCTTTGTGTTTCATTATGTGATTGTTTATTTGTTTGCGGTTTCCATTCATTTCCTACATCGTTTTAGGTTTTCATTTCTATAAAACATAGTCTATTTAGATGACCCCATTTAGTTTAGAACAAAGCTTAATTGAATTGAGTTCAATTCAACTGTTTAATGGCGAGAGTTATGAATTATCCAGTACAATTAAATGCTGCAACCTAGATGACCTTCCAAAGGGAAGATTTGCAAGTTTAGCACCGAACACCCCTTATAAATGAAACAGAAATTGGAGTGTTCAAAAAGAACTGACTAGGATGAATTCTTCCTCAGAATGGTGATTACAAGAATGACTCAGAGGAAACCATGCTTCTTCAAGCCTATACTACCTGGTTCATTTCAAGAAATTGTGAGTCTAGATCTCTTCTCTTCTCTCTCTCTCTCTCTCCCCCTCCCCTTCCCCTTTTATGGTAGTATGTTATAGTACACGCTACATTTATGTATGCAAGCAATGCCACTAAACTTGTTGCAGGCAATTCCTTATGCATTTCTCAAGCACCTCATTGGTGAGAATGGTGAGGAAGGAGAAGCTATATTGAAGAGCCACAGTCATCGTGGGAAATCCTGGCATGTGAAGGTCAAGGGATTTCGTTTTCAGGAGGGTTGGGGAGAGTTTGCTTGAGACCATGATCTTTTTGTTGGGGATTTCATGGTCTTTAGACATGAAGGTGGTTTGGTGTTCGACACTATGGTGTTTAACCCTAGTGCCTGTGAGAAAGTGTATCCAACATTTGATATCAAAAAAGAAGATGAGGCATTGGAGAAAGCTGAAAGAAGAGACAATAAATCCTTAGTTGTGGAAAATATTAATGGTGTGTCCATATATCGCGGTCTGTTTACAATCTCTCAGTTGTTTTTCATTATTTATGATTCATGTAAGGTAACTTTTCATGGCTCATTTTGAAGGACAAAAGGCAGCTAAAGCATATGCTACCTCTTCCCAGACCAAGCATACTTCTTTTGTTGTTCTACTGAGGCGATTTCACGTGAAATATGCGACGATGGTATCTCTCCCCCCCCCCCCCCCCCCCCCCACCACCCCCACCCCCACCCCACCCCACCCCACCCCCCTCACCTCTATGTCTTTGTGTGTTTGTTGCAGTATGATACGTGACATTGTTGTGATATGTCACAGATAATTCCAAGAGACTTTGTGAGGTCCAATGGTTTGAGTGGAAAAAACTGCAAGGCAGTCCTCAGAGATCCAAAGGGAAGGACATGGCCAGTGAATCTAATCTTCTCGAAAGCCGATGGACGAATTTCTATAGGACGTGGCTGGCGTGCGTTTGCAACTTCAAATTGCTTGAAGGAAGAGGATGTCTGCATCTTCAAGCTCATTTGTTCCAGGAAAATGTGTTTCCATGGACTTATTGGTCCTCTGATATATGTAGATGATTTTGGTTTTCTTGCAACTAATATTTTCCTTGGCAGACGCTTGTATTGACTTGGCTTTTTTTATTTTGGTTCAGACATAAAGGTGGTATTTGTTTAGATGTTATGGTGTTGGATGCTAATATGTGTGGAAGACAATATCGACAGGCTTATCAGACGGAACCCATGCATCCTTTTTTTGTGATTCATCTTGAGAAACATAACCTTAACAAATCTGTTCTGGTGAGAGTTAATCTTTCTCTCTCTCTCTCTCTCACTGTTTACTAATTTTTTATTAATCATTCATTTTCAAAACATTTTGTAGAGAAGGGTGACATGGTATGAGACCTTCAACATTGTTTTATTATCCATTTCCCAATCTGTGGTTGAGCTTATTTTTAAAGAAGTTTTGTATGTTAATTATGTAGAGAAGGTTTGGACAAGGAACTCATGCTTGTTGGGTCGTACCCAATTAGAGTCCGACTTCTACTTCTTTGGTGGATTTAGCATTTGTTATTGTACTTTTTTCCTTTCTTTTTAATAATTGATATTAATTAGAAACAAACACATTCCTATCCAAACTGCCTCCAATCTTGTATGAATTAACTGATTCATAAACTCTTTTTTTTTTTTTTGGGGGGGGGGGTGGTTTGTTTTGGAGAGACAGCATGTTCTTCAGGTTGGTGGCTATTGTTGAAATGAGGGGCAGTCTCATCTAGGTTTGACACCCCATAATTTGTGAAGTGTGTATCCCTTCTTATTTCATCCATCTGTATTGGTATAAATGAATTTATCAGTAAGAAAAACTAATATTTGTGAATATTTAAAAAGTTGTATTTTGGCTTCAGTTGAGAAGTAGAATAGATCCTATAAAAAAATGGAAGAATTTAAAGGAAACAACTACTATCTTTGAGAGTGGGCAACCCAAGGCATTTTTGGGAGGGGGGGTGCCTAGGTGTCGCCTAGGCTCCCTAAGCCTGCAGCATATGTAGTATAGCAATGATAAGTTTATTTAATTATGGTTATATGCAACATAGAAACCATATCGATGCAATAAGATTTAATTATGCTAGCAAGGACCTAATATGAGAAAACCAACCTATATAAACAAAGCATAAGATATAATATAAGCATATTCATATAAAAAAAAAGCAATAAACATATCAATGTAAACTCGTGAAGTGTCAAGAAACTGATATAATATAAGGCATGCCGTCATGAGGCCACAGATCATCGCCAAAGTGATCAAGGCTACGCCTAGGCATCCAAGGCAGTTGCCTCTCTTGCATCAAACAAGGCATGTTATTGCCCTGGACCCAAGAAGGTGCTTGGATTCCTAGGCAACACCTTGACAACTATCCTTGTTAACTCATCAATTGTGTGATGCTATACAATTTATTATTTCAAAAAGAAAAGAAGTATCCCATTGTTACATTAGGACTACAGTTTGTGATGGCCATTTTGATCTTTGAGCATGAATTTTTGAGATATGAATTAGAAATCTCTCTACCAGTGGAAATTTTATTGTTTATAGAATTCTCTGCTGATGTGGTAAGATCTAGGTGCCTTCATCCTGTAACTTGAAGATACTTTTGAGCTTGGTCATTGGTTAATTCATTATGCTCTGTTTCTTGCTAAATTTACTCTGGGTGGGGGTGGGTGGCTGTATCTTTGTTATGTTAGTCAAGGTGATGGTGTTTTATGGTGCAGCATATTCCGAAGAGCTTTGCGACATTTTGTGGTCTGAAAGGAAAAATATCTGAAGGGGTGCTCAAAGATCAAAAAGGAAGGGCATGGCCAGTGAAACTGAAAAGTAGGTTGTATTGTGGAGTTGACATAGTAGCTGGCTGGCTTGAGTTTTCAGCTGCAAATCTCTTGAAGGAAGAAGACATCTGCATTTTCAGGCTCATTAGCTCCGGAAAGATGTTCGTGCATGGATACTCTATTGCTTTATAAGTTCCTGAACTTGAAGCCTGAAAATTTGAAAACCCTTTCAACTCATGGGAATGTTACTTATTTCCCAAGGGTTGTTTCCCCTAATAATCCGGGGAAATGTTTCTCTTTGGTGGATGATTTTTATCAACTTGTCTTTCAAAAATCTTAAAAGAAGTTATCAAGCAAAACTTATTTACTTGGATTTCTAAAAGAAAAATAGTTTCTAGTATTAGCTTTACTTTGGGGTTTGTTTTAACTTTGCCTTTTTGCCTTGGTTTCAGACACGATGGTGCTATGGTATTTGATGTTACTGTGTTGGATTATGACATGAAGGATGTTCAGCCCAGAAAACCTTGCTTTACAATTTCTATCAGGCCCTCTATCCTAGATCAGTCTTGTTTGGTAAGAGTTTATATATATATATATATATATATTTGATGGAGGGTAAGAATTTATATTTATTCTCCCTCTCTCTCTCTCTCTCAAAAAGAATTAAAGAGTGTTCTTGTTGGATGACCCTACAGTATGTTCCTGGGTCCTTCACGAGATCCAATGATCTTAAGGAAAGCTGTGAGTTGACTCTCACAGATCGAAAGGGCATTTCATGGCAGATGAAACTAAAGCACAGGAATGGCAGTGGCAGGGTTGGTATATGTGGTTCTTGGCGTAAAATCTCAGTTGCAAATGGCTTCAAGGTAGGAGATTTCTGCACCTTTGAACTTCTTAAGATGGGAAAGATGGTGGAGCTTCGCTTGCTTTGAACTCACAGAGATGTTAAACAATCCTCTGAAAATGCTACCCATGTTGACAGTAGGTACTGTGTATTGCAACTTTGCTTGTTGCAAAGATTTGCTATGTATTTTGATGTCTTCCTTACCTTGCCTCAGAACTTTTATGTTTTACATAGCAAACATGATTATTGGGTTATTGTAGTGGTGGCAAAATCCTGATGATTATACAATTTCAGTTACAGAGGTTTCCAACCCAATTAGTGGAGAGCTGGCTGGTTTGGATCTCATTAGCTGACATATATAGTAGAAACCAAACTAACTTTACAACTGAAAACAAATTAGTCATTGCTATAGGTAATTAGGTAGTAGTAATTGGATTGGCTTTTTCATGAGCAGTCCCTGCCTTCTGCCCCTTCTCTGCACTGGAGATACTGCTGGGTCGAACTGCTTCCAGTCCTTCATATTCACTTCCCTCTAGTGGTTGGCTTGGCCAGGTAGATCAAGGTATGGTGCACTAAATGTGCAACTACTGTGTATCCTAAAATTGCTGCATAGGGAAGAGTCACAACAAACTAAGAAAGGATCAAAATTGCTATCTTTAACATCAATTTTAATAAAATAATGTAAATATGCTGGATTTTTAATGAGCCTAGGTCTCATTTTTGACAGCACAAGCTAGGTTTTTTAATGCAGCTTGATGTCTTTTTCTTTTACTTAGAGGCATCTTCAAAGGGATGGTTATATGGCGAAATAGGGATGTCCAATTAACCTTTTTAACTCTGAATGGTATTTCGTGCACCATTTTGGCAATTGAATCATTATTGGGGGACTAAGGTTAATCACCATTTCTCTTTCCTCCCCTGTCCCAATTCACCAGCTTGAGTCCCCCTTCCCTTTAAGTTACTAAGAAAGGGTGGGGAATGGCCTATTTTTAGGGAACCCCCTTGGTACCACAGAGGCCTGCTGAGTCACCTCAAAAAGGCACCACGTGGTGCCTCAAGATTGGCTTAAAAGGTCATTTTTCACATCAAATTTGTGAACATGATATCCCTCAATCCTTTAGTCTGATTTTCACATTTCAGATGTCATTTGAAAGGTCTTGAAATGAAAGATCAATGATATAAAAATTTGGTGGTGATGTGGCAAAAAACATATTCAAATATGGGCTGCAAATTTGATAGGGACAATTTTAGTAAAAGAAAGGCTAAATCAAACCATTTTTGCACCATTGTTTAGGAAATGGTTTAAAATGATAGAACATAATATAATATAAAATTTGGAACCAATTAATTAATATCAGCGGTAATTTGGTCATTTCATCTAGCAATACTTTGGTTTCATATTTGCACCAAACTTTAGATTTAGGTTAAATATGATTAAAAAGAAAAAATCCATTCTTGGAGTTTTGGCAGAGAGAGAAGTAGATTTTGGGTTATATTCGACATAGTTTTGCCTTTACATGCTATGTAAATATGTAAATATTAGATAGAGCACACTATTTGAAGTATCAAAATTAGATTCGGCAAATCCATCGACTTACAGTAATGTGTTAGATAAGCACTTATTTTGGACCATTCATGTGTTTTCGCAATTTGGCACAAGATAATAGCCTGATATATTAATTTCAATTCCCTAACTAGTGACATTTTATTAGTTAATAATATTTTTTTACTTTAATTAATTAGAATTATTTTGTTGGTTGAGTCAACTAAGAAACTTCTACTAGTCAACATAAAATATTTGTCACATGGAAAGTTCTTTTTATTTTTTATTTTTTTGTTGGATAACATGGCAATAGTTAGATAAAGCTAAAATTGGTGGGCATAAAGATCCTAAGATCTCCGTCCACATGTCAAATCTCAACTAAATGCATTGAGAAATTCAAGACTATAGAAAGAAAAAAAGATGAACTTTTTTTTTTTGGCCAACGATGGGTATCCAGGCCTTCAGCCTAACTAGTCTCGCAGACCCATATTAATCCTACAACCACATGGACCGGGTCATACCGAGGTTAAACTTAGGACGTCCGAGTTTACGGCTCGTACCAAGTTCGTTGCTCACCAACTACGCTACCCCATTGGGTTAAAGAAAATGAACCTAAATGATGCATTATATATATATATATATAATTGAATTTGGGGTTGAAATTGACATGTACGTGATCCAATTCAATTATCATATTTCCAACTCTTAGAATTACTACATGATATTTGTACTTTTGCACATGCCATTTACCCACCCCTTCTCCCCCAAACACCCACCCCCCCAAAAAAAAATAAAAAATAAAAAAATGGCACAACTAATGTTGCATTGCTTTGATTCTTTCTCAGATTGGCAATCTGTAGTTTGTGTACTTAATAGCAATGATACCGCCACTAGGGTCTTGGTAGAGGATATTTTTATTTGATTTCCCTTTTTTCTATGGTAAGTTATAGTTTATCTCTCATCCTCTAATAGAGGCTCATTTCTCAACTAAAAGGACCTCAGCTCTAGAGTTGACTCATGTTTGGTGGTTACAAGACCTTGAAAAACGAAAAAGGAAAAATGACAGGCATGCTAAGTAGGATACCCAGGTATCACGTATGCTAGCATGCTTGGACCGTTGGATTAAAGGTGTAAAATCTACACCATTGATTGTATAGAAGTGGATACAATTAACATACCTGACAATTACACCTGCAAATACCTATGAAAAAAACACACAGTTTGTCGATTTCAAAACTTCCTTTCTCTACATCTTTATCCCCTAAATCTGACTAGGTGGAGAACTTTCCCTTTTGCGAAGAAAAAGCTTCTCTATTGGCCAAACCACCACATCCTTGACTGCATTTGCTATTGGGTGAGTTTAACGTCGCTCTCCTAGTCATTGATTTCGATCTGTTGGGAGAACTTGAGGAAGTCTGATATTTGTAAGTCTATGGGCCCGTTTGATAACGTTTCTCCCGTTTCTGTTTCAAGAAACGGCAGAAACATAAATTTCCGTTTCTAGAAACAGAAACGGAATTGAAGGTGTTTGATAAGTCATATTTTTAGATGTCGATGGTAACCAGTGAAAAAATTACCACAAGCCGTTTCCAGAAACAGCGAAACAAGTTTAACTTGTTTCGCCTGGGTCGTTTCTTGAACCATAAATAAGTAAAAATTTCTATTTCTATTTCTAAAAATAAGTGAAACGAAACAGTTTTATCAAAGGCTTTTTGCACCGTTTCTGCTATTTCTGGAAATAAAAACGGCAAAAACGCGTTTCTTGAAACGTTATCAAACGGGCCTATATCTCGTAAAGTTCCGTGCGAGTTCTTGCGTCGTTCTCTCTGTTGTCGCTGCTATTGATATCCGGAGAACAGATTCTATGTATGTGTTGTGCACTTTCCCTTTTTTGGTAAGAAAACGCTTATATCTTGTCAATTCCATCCAGGTCTATCACTGCCGCTGCTACGGTGTTCGATTAACGTCTCTCGGGAGAAGCTGCGAAACTCTCTGCTACTGGTACCTATCTGTCTCCTGAAGTTATGTTCGAGTTTTTGTGTGGTTCTATGTATTGTCGTTGCTACTGATATGTGGACAAGTGAAGCGCTGTAGACTTTATTTTTCATTAATTTTTAGTGGTTTCAGAAAACCTAGGGCTGTTTGTTGTGTGATAGTGGATGAGGAACATGGTTTTGTTTCAATTCCAATCAGTATTAACTGATGCTTCTAAAACCTGGGCAGTGTGATGTTTCTATGTTACTGCCATCTGCCACTGAAAGGAGCCACTGGCATCAATTGCTTAATTCTTGTTAAGCGTAAGAGGAAGTCCCATAGGCTGATCTAGTCCCAAATGTTTGCATTTTTTTTTTTTCATTAACTTACATTGATTTGTTGGTATGTTAATTATTATTTTTCTCATGATAACGTTTTTGTGAAAAATTTACCACTGATTAAAGGAATCCTATGTTTTTGAGGTGCATTAGCATGATAGATTTTCCACAAAAATCAGGAGATCCTATGTTTTCAAGTGAAACGAAATGTTGTTATGAAAATTTTTATCTTTGTGAAGTCTTGAAGAACAGTCGGAATAGGAAAATTTATGTGGGTAGGACTATTGTTGGACTTTTGATGAGTGAAAAAAGGGGAAAATTGTAAATGTGATGGTTTCCCATGACTGTTGACTATAATTAGGATAGACCTTAAGTCTGAGTAAAAATATAAACCTGGAATCGATATGCAATGTTCATTGAATCATAATTTGTGAAACCCCAGAATTGTGATGCATTTGTTGACAATGCTGTCCACCAGTTAGAGTTGGAAAATGCTCGACTCTTGAACCTGGTCTGATCTGCCAATGCTTGTTTGACATACTTTTCCGTCACATATTTGTGAAATGTGGTTGGTTAAATAGTAATAAATTTAGTAGGCGTGGTCTGTTGATGAACAGATACTGCGACCTCCCCGTTTGAATATGTAACGCTACGTGGGGATGTGGCATCTGTAGGTGAAATAGTAGTAGAGATAAGAGCTGAATTCCACATAAAATTTCCTTATGTTGGAGTAGTAGATGATAGAACATGAACTTGATTAAGTCTATAAATTAGCAGCAGTCGAGGAAGGGAAATTAAATGTTGCTTAAATGTGTGTTTTGTCACTCATTTGAAAAGAGAGGGCATTCTTGAGAGTTATTAAGCATGTCGAAAATGAGGATATTCATAACTTGGTGTGTCGATAAAAGGGGTTAGTGCATGGTAGAGAAGTAGTTTTGCCACACTGGTCATATAAAGCACCGTAAATGATTTAGCGACCTATTACTAATATTTGTAAATGCAATAAAACTGTAATGGACAAAACCAGAAATGTGAGTAGGGAAATTCTGATATTGACCGCAGCATATTGTTTTTTCAATTCATCTTTAATATATATGTTATGAATTGAAGATGAGGGTATGTTTATTAGCATGTTAAATTTCAGATTCTATAAATCCCATTGAAGAAGTTTCATGGGATGGTTTGAGAGGATCTTGTATATATCACACTGCATTCTTTAACAAATTAGAGTTGTTGTGGATGGTTGGTAGGTGTAATTTTTCTATAAGGAGTTGAGTGAGGATTTTAACAAAATAACCCACCAGGGACTAGTAGTCGTCTATGTTGTTGTGATATATGTGTGTGAAATGATTAACAATTATGTCCTTATGTTTTTGTAGGGTGGGAGTAGAAGATGTGTAAGAAAGTTTATGTTGTCTTTGAGGGTCACAACCACTGTTAGTTAAAACGGGAACGGCAAAAAAACAGAAACGTACGGTACGGGTTTTAAACAGATAAAAACGATAAACGGTACGGTCAAAAAAAGGTCAAAAAAACAGGGAACGGCAAATGGACGGAAACGAACGGTACGAGTATTAAACGTGTAGTTTTCAAAAACACGAAACCAAAAAAACGGTAGTATACTCATGCAATTTGAGAGATTATTACTTGTATACATGCATCTAATATTCTAAAAGCTCTAGGAGCCCTAAGATAAAATAGCCCAATGGGCTACAAGAAAATGAGATGTTGCTAGCTTTAGTTTCTCCTTACTCAATGGGTTATAAGAAAATGAGATTTTTTTCCTATAGATAATATGGAAGTTAAAAACAAAAAACCAAGTACCATATTGTCTTCACTCTTCACTTTTACTAATAGGTTTTTTTGTTTTTTAAATTAATTAATTTTTTTAATAAAATTCCTATTTTACCCTTAAAAAACGGATACGCGATTAAAACGGCTGTTTAAAACGGATTCTTTTGCCGTTTCCCTTTTTTTTCGGATTGTATAATAACATACGGGAAAACGCGTTTTAAACGGCAAAAAAACGCAAATGCATTTTAAACGTGTTTAAAACACTTTTTAAACGCGTTTAAAACATGTTTTAACTAACAGTGGTCACAACCAAGGAATATACCAGATTTGGGTGGAATGCAGCGCCCAAGTGACCGGGTATCGAGGAGCGGCGTTTTCGTCTTATCATACTTTACATGAAGCAGAACGTGATTGGCGTGATTTCTAATCAAGAAACAACAATCAGGAAACGGAGATGTTCATAAGGGAATTACTTTAATAAAGTCACTGAATCTTTGGGGAAGGGCCGTAGATCCCTGCAAGTGTGTCATTCCGAAGAAGATAAACCCCCTAAACGTGTTGGGTGCGGGATGATCTCCTTGATTCATGTCTTGTTTTATGTATCTGTTAGAATCATTATTGGGTATTATATTCCCCACTGATACATGTATGTATTGCATGATAAATCACCCGTTAATGAATGAGTATCTTATGTAGATGACTTTTGTGCTCTCATCTTTATTGTAGGCCATAATTGTGACGGTTTATATAAATGAATTAAAATTGCGCTGTCTTTTTTTTAATGATACAAATTTTTTGATGTTAACACAAGTCCTTATTGTATTTTTGGTTGAAGTAATCGAAGGTTGTTTTGGTACAAGGCTGTGGTATGGAAATATGGATTCCAAAAGTGAGTTGAGATAGTATAGTATATGGACATATGAGGGGGAGGGGTGTGGAGAAATGTGGAAGGATCAATGGTCCTTGATATTCCATCAGGAGATGTATGCTATAACCGGTTGTGAGTTAGACAGGGATAAAGGATCTATCGTTGGCTATAATGTTTAAAAAATGGGAAAAAATATCTTCGAAACAGGAAAATGTTATCCCTTATCTTATCCGATGTTATATTTCCAAGTGGAAGTTCCGTAAAGTGTTAAATAACATGGTAGTGTTGGAAGGGATATGGAACCATAGTAGTTGGGAAAATCTTGGTTCAATTTCATACAGATGTCAAGTGTAACTGCTTTGTGGCTTGCCTCATTACGGTCGAATTATGTATCTTTTGTTATGTAAAATTCAATACGATGCTATGTATGACAGTCGGTAAGAAAAGCATGTTACTGTTAGTCATTAAAAATTTATGTGAAGGGATCCCATGCTGGTGATAGGCTCAGTTACTGCATTAGGACTAGGTACATATGAGGCTTTGCATGAATTCCGGTATATGATAATTGAATGAGCTTAGTGTGTAAGAATTAAATAATTAAACACATTACTCGTCACACTGAACATGTAGTAAGTACAGAGTTTGAGTGTATAACTGATTTATATGGAGGGGAGCAATGAGCAGGTAGGATATGACGTTGCACACTTGCACTATATTGTCGAAGGATAGTGAAAACATGGATGGTCATTTATGTAAGAGTAATGGTAATGGTGTATGTACCATTTCCATTATTTTTTTTCTTTCTTCTGTTTTTAATATTGGTGTCACAACATAGAAAGTCGGTTGAGGGTCAACAGCGCTTGATCGTCCCTACACATAAACACCAAATTTAAATTACACCGATGATATTATGAGAACTAATCCAAGCCGTAGATTGCACTTAAGTCCCTTTTAGGCCTTCCTACATGTACATCCTCTTCCGTGGTTATGTATGAAGCATTTTCTTTCAAATCCTTTCTAGGACAACCATCATGGGTTTTATGAATATTTGAAGCTGATGGGTATTGCTTTCTACAATCTCTGCAAAAGAACTTAGTTGAATCTACTCACATGATCATCTCTAATGCTCATATTGGGCAATAAGATACCGATAGCGATTTTATAGGGACAGATTCAGTACGAATGACATAAGTATGGTCCCTGTGATAGTGAAATACCAACCTCACTATTTCAATATATGCATCCCTCTGCATTGCAGTTGCGTGTCCTTTTGTGGTTTCTTCTTTTTTTTTTTTTAAATAATTTTTCTTTTTCAATTGTTTACCCTGAAAATTTAGCATCTACAAATGGGACATTACTCTTAAGTCCTAAATCTCAAAATGTCAAAGATTCGTAAAGTTTCCACAGTTGAATGAGAATGATAAGAAGAAGAAAGAGGATCTAGTTGTGGTTTATGCCTCACCTGAAATCAAAGCTTACAGAGCATTAGTTCGCTGGGGGAGTAAGGGGTGTTTTTTGGGCCACTTATTTATTCATTCATATGAATGGAAAAGAGAAAAGAAAAAGGTGAAAAAAAAAAAAAAAAAAAAAAAAAAAGAAGGAAAGCAGTTTAGAAGTACAGTGATGAAACGCCCACCTGGGGTTGGTTGTTTGTTGGTAGTAGATAAAGGATAGGATCTCATAAAGGATATACCCAATTTCTATGTAGAACCAGATAATTGGGTAAATCCAGTAATTGATAATTACTTTGTCTTGAAAGCTTCAACAATGGACATAAGGTTCAGGTTGATAATTCCAAAATATCCAAGTATGTTTACATGATTAGTGCGGGTAATTACTGTACAGAAGGGAAGATTGAAGAAGGGGTGAAACAGTAAGAACAAAGAAATTAGAAATAAGCAAAGATAAATTTCTCTTCCTATTTCTTCTTCTCCATGTTTCTCCATATATTTTAGCCGTTCTATTTCACAACTGTAGCAAACGGTCATGGATACAAGAATTTCAAAGTCTGAAATTCTACCACAACAATGTCTTTGTTCGAGATCCTATGTCGGAGAAGATTGTAATGTATGAACAAAAATGTTCCATTTGTCAATGTGGAAAAGTTTAATTGTGAGGACCTTAACTAGGCTAAAGTGAACAAAATTAGAAAGAGGAATGAAGGTAAAACCCATTTGAATAATAGATCCAAAACAAAATAATTTAAAAGGAGATTGTTGGTTACCGATCTGCATGGTAAAGTCATGATGGCCTAAGCAAACTATTTCCAACATTGATTCTACTTCTACTATCACAAATACGTATATGAATACGCAACACTCACCTCATAATCAGAATTCAAATCGTCATCTGCACTTGCGCTGCCCCCGCCTTCATATGGTACGTAATATGTTGATTCCTCTATCATTGTGATCTTCCCTACCCACCACCCATCGTTATAACTGAGATGGATTAATTTCAGGTGGACGTGGCCTAACTTGACTATAAGGTACCATCTCTACCAGCCAACCAGACTCATCACTGGTTAACAAAATGTCTCATATTCCACCAGGACTTGCTGAGAAACCAGTGAAAGAACCTTGGCTGCATAATAGAAACCTTCGAATCCATCGTCCATCCCGTAAATTTTCACAGAATCTCTGACATGAAATGACATTCTAACTATTTACTATTCTGACGAAAGGAACATAGCAGTTGCATTGGAAGTATTTACATCCACAAGTAGGCTATAATGAATCTTAATAATTCTTAAATGGAGCTTCATGCCTTGTTCTACCTGAATTGTCCCAACTCACACGAATTGCATTCCGTAGATGATACTTAACAATATAACTTCACAAACCCTAACTGAATCAAACAACTCCAACACATTACTTATCATGTTACTACTGAATCGAATCATCAAAAAAACTGGTGAAACAAATGAACTACTACTGAGATAAATGAGAAGCAGAAAGATAAACAGACCCGGGTTGGCTGGCAAATAAAAAATTGAAGGCTCAGCATATGATAATAAAAAAGGATGAGAGAATCAGTGCGTTTGGTGTATTCATATTACGCTGATTCGTTGCAGTGATTGTAGGCTCAGCAGGTGAAAGTGGTTTGTCGCTCTTTCTTCCTGTTATGAATTTGGTTTTCTTAATCTTATCCTTTGATTTGCGGCCTTATCTGTTTTCAACTTTTCCTTATATATAAGGGATTATGGTTGTCTAGAAGCCTTGGTTACTTACAAATGGTAACTAAAATTTGTATTACCAATGATAATATACGTTACTTCTTCGGTTGTGTCTGCTAGAGCAATTAACCCATAGGTTACTCCATTAATATCTCTTCCCAGTTCTCACATTTTCTAAATGCTTGATTGACTCAGTGTTCCTATTAGAGGGTTCAATAGTTCTTAATGTACATATCAAACTCATTTCTATGTTTTTAATGAGTACATTCTGTCGTCCATGGGCTTCTTCCACATGGAATGTCATGTACTGGTCTTTACCATATAACCTAATAGGAAATGTTTCAGAATCACCCGTGATAATGCTATTGCTTACTATTTTACGGATTTGCTACCTTTTACTTGAGATAAAACATTCTCCCTAGTCATGTACCCAAATCCAAAAAAAAAAAAAAGGGAAAAGAAAAATTAATAACACGTCTTTTGCTCCTGTCTCCCCAGATTAGGAAATATTTATAAATTTTTCTTTGGCATAGGAATATTTTCAATTCGATTCTTCCTTCAATTCTTTCCTCATTCTATATTGAACATTTATCTTGAGCGGAGGATAGAAGGTGCTGCAACCTTTCAAAAATTAGGAAATAGCACACGTAAGATTGTATGCCCTTTTATTCACCCACATATAGACTAACCCATTCTAATTAATGCAATAAAAGGTGTGCATGCTTACGTCATTGTTGTCAATGGTGGCGATTGTTTCGGAAAAACAAATTTCATCCAAAATTTAGCATGGGCTTTTGGAGAATGGCTCTGCAAGGAAACCCATCTAAAGACCTCTTGCGTAATTGGATGGACTTAGATCAACTATGTGATCTTCGTCTTTGTGAGCAGGAGAACATACAACCTGTTTTCCATGTAACTCAAATTCTTGTCCTGGTGGTGAAGTTGTGCTGCTTAGTCTTTAATAATACTAGATGAGTGTCTGCAATTTTGGTGTTATCTGGACTACTATATTTCCTTCTTTTCTTATATGTTGATGTTCACTCTTATTTCGGACATATTACTCATGTCCATTTTGCAATAGACATTTGTATTCTATTACGGAAGTCCAGTAAAGGTTAGCAAACTCAATTGGGAAGGTACTATTTTGTACTTAAATGGGTGTTAGCAGGAGCATTAGTTACGAGTTCATTGAGTTGACTTGGTATTTTGGCCACTGGTTTAGCACCAACACATAGACTAACCCCGGGCCTACTGACACTTTCCCTACCATTACCACTGTGGTTTAGCATATAAAGCACATAATATGGAAGGGTGGGCAACAACCCTATTATGAGATGATGGCTTCTTATTCCATTTTCATCCACATGTGATAACAAGAGAGGAGGTTGAAGTGGTCGGATAGGAAGTGGTAACGAAGGCGCAGTGGCGATGATGGGAAGGTCCGTTTGCGAGGTGTTGCTAACATAATGGACTTAACAAATTTTTTGGGAATGTTTGGAAGGTCTAAGTGCAACAATTTTTTGAAATTAAAAATATTGTTGCGTTAGGACGTTTTATTTTGGTTGTATATAGTGTTAAGTTTTATCCTATTAAGTAAATTAGAAAGCTTGAAAGTAGATGGGTACTAGTTACAAGTTAGGGTCTGAGCATTTAGTTTTTCTGTTAATTTGTAGGACTCAACTTATATAATATGTTGGACTGCATCAAACATAATGACCTTTTATGTTGTCTCAATATGTCCTCAATGAACATGGCACTATTTTCAGGAATTATGTGTAGTATCTTGCCAATTCAAATCAAACTTATAGCGTGGGACCATTAATACGTGCTATCTCTAAATCTATTAGGACCAACTCCCTTACATTCCTTTTTCATAGTGTCACACCCCACTTTCAGTAGACCCAACTTACCATTAGGAATACCGGCGGTGTGAGTAAGACACATACTTGTCTTACGAACCTACTAGGATTTCTGATAGCAGTACCTTAATATTTCACAATCTCACATCACAAACCAACCATAAGTAGCGGAATCAGAGTATAATAGTGGAATTATCAGAATAAATGAGGAAATTATCTAATAGTAAACATAATATCAATAACCAAGTTATTATGTTTACAATCCTTCAAGACTTACATATGTCAAGTTTAAAACATAATATTCACAGACCTGTATCAACAAAATCAAAAATACGCCGAACACCTCATGGCGCTGCGTATGCATAAAAGTCACAAACATAGTCCTGGCCATGCTCCTCTGTGTCCGGCATCAACCAGTCGCTCACTCCGTACTCAGGTTGGAGGAAAAGGAATCCCTAGCCACAGGCACGACTGTACCTGCATCATCATCTAAAAAGTGTGTATACATGGGGTGAGCTTTCCAACTCGCTTAGTGAGGGGTGGGGTTCAAGCACATCCAATAAGACATTCACAATAATAATTTATGATGCATGATAGTAGAAATTAAACTCATAATCCACGATGCTCGTGATGCAATTCATTTGTTTTATTTTCTACCTAACAATACAAACTAAGTCTGGTAAAATGTTACTATGACACATTAGGCTGTATCCTTCGTCTATGAACTGCCATCGACTATGCAAGGATACAAACCCTAGCCGTGAATAAAAGCCTCTCGGTCCCCGTATGCATCCATGGGTCACCCAACAAACCCCTGATAACCTCTTCCTGGCTGTCATGGCACTAGTACTAATCATCAGCCACACCTGACAAATTCCTGCCTCCGGTAACAATCGCATCGTACTGCGGGTGTGGCATTTCAGAAAGGCACATCGAACATACCACAATGGATTATCAAACACCTTTACCGCTGTTGGCAAAGGTTCGTAGCATAGGGAGTGATACCTAACCATATATATGCTACATGCCTTCATAATGATACAGTTAGTATGAATTATATGATACTGGCAAGACCATGGCCACAAAGTGTAATCTATCTCCAAATACAGTCATAGGTACACGATACCGGTAACACAACGGCCACAAAGTGAAACCCATGACCATTTACCTAATCTAGCATGTATATAATAGTTGAGTATGGACTACGTGACACCGGTACCAATCGTCGGCCACGAAGCGTATCCATTTCTAAATGCAGTCCTAAGGTACAAGATACCGGTGAGACCTCGGCCACAAAGTGTAACCCGCGACTACAACTAACTCTAATGCACATAATTAACGCATGAATGCAACATACATATGACAATCATGGCACTGGTACCACCTCGGTCACGTCGAATTCCATCTCATACATACAACTAAACACACGCAATCACGATACAGGTACCACCTCGGCCACACCGGATCCCACCATACATTTTCATAAATTTGTCCAAGACATCCTGGAATACCAAGTTCATCAAGTCCATAGATGTAGCCAGTGCATTGGTCAACCCAAATGACATCACCAAGAACTGATAACGTCCATACCTTGATCTGAAGGTTGTCTTACTAACATCACTATCCTTGATCTTGAGCTGGTGGTAGCCGAATCTAAGATTGATCTTGGAGAATACCTTGGCACCCTGCAACTGATCAAACAAATCATCTATCCTTAGCAAAGGATACCGGTTCTTGATGGTTAGCTTATTAAGCTTCCGGTAATCAATGCACAACCTCATACTTCTGTCATTCTTCTTGACGAACAACACCGGTGCTCCCTATAGAGAGACATAAGGTCTAATGAATCCTTCTTCAGAAGGTCTTGAAGTTGCACCTGTAATTCCTTCAACTCTGTGGGGGCCATGCGGTAAGGGGCTTTCGACATTAAGGCTGAGCCGGGGAGTAGGTCTGTAGCAAACTGTCTCTCGGTCCGAGGGTAAACTTGTCAAGTCATCTGGGAATACATTAGAAAATTCCCTCACCACATCAAGCTCGGTCAATGGCCTAATCTCTATCTTTGTATCGATCACAGATGCTAAGTAGCCTTGACACCCTTTATCTAGCAACTTCTTCATCTGGAGTGTAGATATAATAACCCTCTTGGGTTTCTTGGGCTTATCCCTTTGGAACATAAATTGATCATCATCATGAGGTTTAAAAATGATAGTTTTATTTGCATATAGCACACTGACTCTATATGCGGACAACCAGTCCATTCCTAAAATCACGTCAAAGTCGGTCATATCCAACTTGATCAAGTGAGCATTCAACTCATGTTCCCCTATGGTCACTAGGCAAGGCTCATACACATAGTTCAGACCTACTACACTACCTGTAGGAGTACTCACTGCCAAACACTGAGTCAGTCCCTTGAGTGAAATTTTCATCTTCTTCGCAAATGTCGGTGACACGAATGAATGCGAGGCTCTTGAGTCAAATAGCACATGTGCAGGCAATAATGATATCAATAATGTACCTGTCACTACACTGGGTGCAGCCTCGGCATCTTCTACAGCCATAGCAAATACTTTGCCCTGTGGTCTCTGGCCTTGTGGGGGCTATGCTGGTCTAGGGGCTGCATATGTTTGCTGGGGCCTAGGTGGCATAGTGTATGGTGCATCATCCTTGCTATATGGCCCTGCTGATCACAATGAAAGCACCTAGGGCTCTATCCCATAGAATGAGATACAACACTAGATCGGGAGGACTGAGAAGTCTGACTAGCTTCAAGCTTCCAGAATTGCACCAGAATTGGGTTGATATAAGGCACTCAGAAGTGTTTGCTGCCTCCCCTAGAATCAGTAGATCCCATTGGCCTCTTTCCTATTCCTTTCTGGGCCATAAAATTATCTCTATGTGACTTGGCCACTTGGACCACCTCTGTATAAGTCTGCAGTTTCAACCCAACTATGGTTGATCCAATACCTGGCCTCTACCCTTTCTCAAACTTTTTGGCCTTAGTCCTGTCCCCTCGGAGATGCTCAGAAGCAAAGTGAAACAGTTCCTTGAAGCGTTGTTGGTATTTCAACATAGATCGGGATCCTTGCACCAATTGAAAGAACTCACTCTCTCTCCTATCCTGGAAGAAGGCCCCTTTGAAGTCTGCCCAAGTAGGGTTCGGGTTACTAGCCCTCATAATAGGCTCGGTGGCATTCCACCAATCATCCGCTTCATTCTGTAACTCATAGCCCGTACACAAAATTTTCTGCTCATAAGTGCAACCTATCAATCTAAATACTTTCTCCATTCCACCAATCAATCTTGATGGATACAATGGGTCTTGACCCACCTTTGAGAAGCATGGGGCCTAAGCCGTTGGAACTTCATCATCTTCATCAAGTCCATCCAGCCCTCTACATGAGCCTAGGCTTGATCCGACATCGGGTCTTGCACCTACCCATGCACATTTGGATGCCCTTACCCATGCACTTATGCTCCACCTGATGTTTGAAGGATAGGAGAGGGTATCTGTGGAGTAGGTGGTGCGGGCGGTGCATTACGAGCTCTCATTGCCACTTGGATCCTATCGTGGAACCCAGCCATAAATTGATTTTGTCTTTCTTCGACTCCTCACATCATATTATCCATGATGGATGCCACATCATGTGTTGTAAGTACCGACGGAGCCGGGGGTGCATTGCGGGGTCTACCCCTATTTTGTGTAGGGGAAGCGGGAGGTGACGGGCATGACTGAGATCAGGACTGAGTGTTCTGATGTGATATGACTCCTGTGGAGGAATCCAATTAGTTCACATGCATATACAAGGTTTTATGTAATTGGAACACATGCATACATAGTGGGTCCCACACGTATACAATAGGAAAAATTAGGGTTAGGGCATACATAAGTGGGGTCCACACATATTTGGATCCGATTGCACACATATCAAGAAGGGGCACACAATTAAGGTAATAAAATAATATTAAGATTTCAAAAATAAAAATTATTTATTTTCAAATTAGTCCACCGAAAACAGAGGGGTTTTCACCGAAAATATGGACTACTCCACTGGAAATATCAGTGTTATCTCTGGTGGGAAAAACAGAGAGCCATCTAGGTCCCTTTCTGTCACTGGAAACAGACACCAGAAGCAAGTCTAGTGTTTCTGGTGGGTTGTTTCCGGTGGACATAAAACGCCTATAAATAGCTTGGGTTTGTGTCTTAGGTCACAAAACCCTATTCTAACTTGTGGAAAAGGTGTGGAAACAGCCAAGGAGAGTTTTTCAACCCATTCCCCACTTCCTCTTGCTATTTCGTGATAGATCGGTGCCGCATTCGCACCAAAGGTACGTTTCTTCTCTCTGTAACCTAGTTTTGTTATTTCCTTCTCTGTGAGCTCTACTTTCAGCCATTGAACTAGGTTCTCACTCTTAAATCCTTAGGAATCATCTTGCAATGATGTATGGATGTCGTGTACATACCCACCGTTCATTGAATAAGAGAAGCAAGCCGCTGCCGCTTAGTTCTACCCAATCCTGTTCTTCTCCGTGGCTGAGCGAGATCATTGGGAACTCTTTGAGAGCCGCAACGTGGACCCAGGAATTTAGGTGAGGACAAGAGACTTCCGTGCATTCCATCTCTGTCAACGCTTTGAGGAGGATGAGTGGTATCGCATTCTAAAAGCCAACAAGTACTACTACCCAACACTGGTCAGGTTGTTCTACTCCAACCTGCAATGTGTGAACCGAGGTACCAATGAGATGCTGATCACCTCCTACGTGAAGGGGGTTGAGATCTCCTTTGATATAAGGCAGTTGGCCAACATTCTGATGGTTGACAATGCCAGTGACCTAGTGTATTGCCCACCTCGGACTCCAGCTTATGACTTCTAGAGCCCTGACACCTTTTAGGAGATTAATGACATATTAACCAAGGAGGCTAGTGGATGGGATTGCATAGTTAATTACTTTGCCACTTCAAAAGTTATGTATCGTGCGGTCCAGTTGAATGTCCTCCCCACCTGTGGGCACTACGATGAGGTATCCGTATTACATGCCTATGTGACTGCGTGTACATGGGGGCGCACATACATCTTTCCTATATTCTGATGTGGGCCATGGTATTTCGATCCGAGGGATAGGATCGTCGAGTTGGGAACCTATGCTATGGAAGGATACTGAATGACATCTTCCTTTGCTTTGGGGTAGATTTAGAGGGAGAAGCATGCTTAGGTGATGAGGTCACAGATTTCAACCAAGACTCCCTGAGGAAGATGACCCTTAACATGAGGGAGGTGACACCTGATCCAGAGGCGGGTGAGCAGCCTATGGAGGTAGAGGGTGGCGGTACCGGTGATGTTGGTGGAGATGCCAGTGATGTTGGTGGAGGCATCGGTAGAGGTACAATGGAGTAAGGAGAGGAGCTACTGGGGTTGGAGGTGTTCCACCACCTGACCCCTAAGCTATGGGTTCTATAGCTACTTCTACATCTCGGGGCACTAAGGGTGTAAGGCCTTACGGTCTCAATGATGTTATAGCCCGTCTGGACACCACCACATCACTGATGAGGAGCATAGATGGCCGCCTCGAGAGTATAGACAAGACCTATTGTCTTATGGACAATAGAGTGGCCTCCTTAGAGGCATAGATGCAGGCGATGGTCTTCCATCTTGGTATTCTAGTGCCTCCTCCAGGAACGCATGTCCGAACTGGGCTCAAGGCCAAGGATAGAACCAACAGCAGCAGTAGCAAGAATAGTGGTATGTTTGCCACTGTAGTTTTTAGGATTTCCCTTTATACTTTATTTAAGTTTGATGTTTTAGGTTTTAGTTGAACTTTTTACTTTCTGTCATTTTCTTTAGTTGTTTAATTTCCTAGACTTAGGCTAGTTAGGATTTCCTACCTTTAGTACTTTATTTTTGTATGAAAAGTGTAAGATGTATATTCAAGTTCTCTATTATAATGAAACAACTTTAACACCTATACTTGTCTCCTAATTGTGCGATTATATTATTGTTGTCTTGAGATTTTTATTTATATCCTAATTTCCCCAAGTCGTAGTTTAGTCGAGATTGTGAGTTAAGGCAGAGCTTCACCCTTTGATACCATAGCTATCACACTCCACTTCTAGTAGACCCAACTTACCATTAGGAATACAAATGGTGTGAGTAAGACATGTATCCGTCTTACGAACCTACCAGGATCTCTGATAGCAGTACCTTAATATTTCACAATCTCACATCACAAACCAACCATAAGTAGCAGAATCAGAGTATAATAGCAGAATAATCAGAATAAATGGGGAAATTATCTAATAATAAACATAATATGAATAACCAAGTTATTCTGTTTACAATCCTTCAAGACTTAAATATATCAAGTTTAAAACATAATATTCGCAGACCTGTATCAACAAAATCAAAAATACACTGAACACCTTATGGTGCTTCCTATGCATAAAAGTCAAAAGCACAGTCCTGGCCATGCTCCTCAGTGTCCGACATCCACCAATCACTCACTTCTTACTCAGGTTTGGAGAAAAAGGAGTCACTAGCCACAGACATGATCGTACTTGCATCATCATCATCTAAAAAGTGTGTATACGTGGGGTGAGCTTTCCAACTCGCTTAGTGAGGGGTGGGGTTCAAGCACATCCAATAAGACATTCGCAATAATAATTTATGATGGATGATAGTGGAAATTAAACACATAGTCCATGATGCTCGTGATGCATTTCTTTTGTTTTATTATCCACCTAACAATACAAACTAAGTCTAGTAAAATGCTACTACGGCACATTAGGCTGTATCCTTTGTCTCGGAGCCACCATCGACTACGTAAGAAAACAAACTTAGCCGTGAATAAAAGTCTGTCAGTCCCTGATGCGTCCATGGGTCACCCAAGAAACCCCTGATAACCCCCTCCTGACTATCATGGCATCGATACCAATCATTAGCCACGCTTGAAAAATTTCTGCCTCTGGCAATAATCACATCGTACTGTGGGTGGGGCATTCTAGAAAGGCACATCGAACATACCACAATGGGTTATCCAACACCTTTTCCCCTATTGGCAAGGGTTCATAGCATAGGGAGTGATACCTAACCACATATATGGTATATGCCTTCATAATGATACGATTCGTATGAATTACACGATACCGACAAGACCTCGACCACAAAGTGTAATCTATCTCCAAATACAGTCACGGGTACAGATACTAGTAACACATCGACCACAAAGTGAAACTTGTGACTGTTTACCTAATTTAGCATGCATATAACAGTTTAGTATGGACTACGCGACACCGATACCAATCGTCGGCCATGAAGTGTATCCATTTCCAAATGCAGTCCTGGGGTACATGATACCGGTGAGACCTCAGTCACAAAGTGTAGCCCATGACTACAACTAACTCTAATGCACATAATCAATGCGTGAATGCAACATCCATACAGCAATCATGGCACCGGTACCACCTCGGCCACGTCGGATTCTGTCTAATACATACAACCAAATATATGACGATCACGATACTGGTACCACCTTAGCCACACCGGATCCCACCATACATTTCCAAAACAATTCATATCATAATCATAAAAATGAAGCAAGTGATAGAACATCAACCCTCACCTTGTTGATCTTTGCTTGTGTTAGAGTTCAAATAAGGCCATCGACCAATCTACTCAGTCTTGGTCTTGGAGCTTGTGCGTGTCACTGTTCTAGACACAAGGGCAATCATACATTAGTACGTGTCGAAAAGATCGGGAGAGGCCCACTTGGGTCACCCCCAAAAGGAACAATCAAGGTTCCCCAGTGACAATAATGACATCGGAAACACCCATCGAAAACAGGGTATTTTCACCAAAAATATTAGTGTTGTTTCTGGTGGTGGTGACAGAGAGCTCATAAGCCTCTGTGGTTCATCGAAAACAACCCACCGAAAGTAGGCCCAGTGGATCTGGTGGCTTGCTTCTGATGGTGGTATAGAAGTGTCCAACCATTTTAGGGCTTTTTAGCTCGGGCCCGATCGCCGAGATTTGTTCCATGGAGTTTGTAAGGAATGTCCTAGCATCATTCTAAGCCAATAAAATCTTGATTCCACCGAGCCATTTGGGAGATACATCGATCAAACGATTAAAATCGTAGTTGGTCATTTGACAATACTTGTTGCCGGAGTTCACTGGGCTTGGTTTGAGGTCGGCAACAACACCGGGAGGGTGGAATAGGCATTCCATGACCTCAACATGGTTTGCACACTAAGATTCCATCCAAAACTAGCTTAATCTAGGTTAAAATGAAGAGAGAAAGTGGTGGAAGTGAGTGCACTTACCTCCGGCAACGATTCCGACGACTAGGTGGTAGCAGGCACCAAAGTTAGACCCTTCCTTCTTCTTCCTTTTTCTCCTCTTTCTCTCCTCTCCTATGTTGGATACTAAGGAAATGAAAAATCTTAGGGTCTGTTTGGTTGGACCCTATTCGGACCGATTGGGTTAATATGACTTTCGGAGCCCGAGAACCCCAACTACTTAGGTCTGCGAGATGCTCTTGACACGAGGAAAGTGTGAAGGATGACTTGGGATCATCGGAGACTGTCTATGATGCGAGTGGTGGGACCCACGGGCATCAGAACCTTGACGGCAATCTGTTAGGCTCACCGAAAATAGCCCACCGGATTCAACCCCAATGGATCTAGTGGCTTATTTTTGGTGGTCCTGTCTTGACTGCTTGCTCCCCTATAGTTGGTCTGCAAGGGTGGTTGCCCTCGACCATAAGTAGCCACACTTATGGTCTTTGGGTAACTTTAGTATGTGCCAAGATTTATGTGTGAGGAGTTAGGTCACTTACTATTTGGGATTGGAAGGTACAAACCCCTTTCAGTTAGATTGACATACGATGCACAAACACTTAGGGTCATCTCTCCCGCTTAGGCAATGGGCGGCCGTGAGCCAAAATCTGACCGTACTTTCGATCTCTGGTCCGAGACCTATCATAACAGTTCAAATTAGACCGAGTCAGGGCGCGGGTGTAACACATAGAGAGATTAGGAAGCGTTAGGAGGATCTCAACAAGAAAATATCATGGTGATTATATTGGTTTAGACTAGAATGAGAACATCAAGATATAACAGGTGTGATGACCTACCAAGCCAAAATCTCTTTCGAACAGAATTACTAACTTCTTTTCCCAACCACAAATGACTAACAGGAAACCTTTTGGTTTAATAATGGTTCTTCAATATATATGGACTTCAAATTGGTTGAGGTGTTGTGCATGATTTTCTAGTAATATAACTACTACATTGTATATGGACTAACTTTGGTTGGACCTCGGGTTGGAGTGGAAAAGGATTTCACTGAAATGTTGTCAACGTTGACTAGCAAAATATCTTCTTCTAAACTAGCTTCTCTTTACCAATGAAATCAAACCCCAATATAGTGTTAACGAACGTGTAATAAATCAACATTTTAATGCGTTTTACTCCATTTTTTAAATTAGTAGTAACACTACCCCATATTTATGCTTTGCCAATCAGGAGTAATTAACAACTGTACGACAGGTGCTACATTACAAGATTTTATTACCCACATCTTATGGTTTCCAATTGGGATCTAACACGACCTCATAATGCTTGTAATTCGTTTATTTTTTCCTTAAGGACTATACATATACTTTTTATTAATGTCCTATGGGTGGAAGCGAACATTCAATCATACTTTCACCCATTCGTAAGTAACAATTGGGTTTGTTGGACCTTCTCTATAACGCTGATGCTCTATAAGGCGTTGAATCTATCAATTGATCCGGGAACATAAGTATTGAGTGAAGATAGTATCCCTGATATACACTAGATATTAAAAAAGAATGGAATCTCAAATTACATGTAATGACTCTGTTCGCACGTCATCACCTAATTGCATTTCGCATTGCCCATTCAACCAGACACCTTACCCACCACTTATCAAAATATGAACCATTCACACTCCATATAACAGTTGTCTACGCAACTACTTACCAATAAAAGGATCCACATAAAAGCGTACAAGCTGCCAAATGTGTGTTTGACATACATTTGGTCACTGTCATTCAACTTGCATTTTACACAACAATATAATCTATAAGATCATTACATGGACATCATAGTTCCACATAACTTACGGGAAGTAATAAATTTAGTTCACAAATCTGACAGACTGCCTTCGAAGATATCTTCCCTCATACTTGATTCTGTTTCAAACTGTCTACTTATCGAATCACACGTTATCTTATTATCCCCAAGAAACCCACATTTACTGCATCTGTTCTTCCTCTTCTCTTTGCATTCCTCCATTGGATGTTTTTCACGGCCTTTTCCTTTTGGTTGACATGACCTACAACATGCTATGGTATCTTCACACGATCATGGCTTTCTAGCCTTGCTTCAACAGTAGTTTGTGTAAGATTTGTTGAATCTTCATATAAACCACCAGTCAAATTTTGCAAATTGGTGGGAAAATTGTCATAGAACCATTGACATATTCTCATAGCAGCTACATAGCCATCTGGTGATGAGCAAGTGAAGGACATCATTGACAAATGGACTTTCCGTAATCTCCATAGCGATCGCGTTGTTATAACATCATTTGAGTTAACTGGAATACCAGAGGACAGGCCAGAACTAGCTTCCTTCATCCACCTATATATAATGTACTTTAATGGAATAACAGCACAGTCCAATAACTAGAGCACCTTCAACGCATACTTACAAAGTATACCCATGAACTCCAAAAAACGACACTCACATTGGACCTCCTGTGATGAGTCATATATCACCATGCATCTTTGCTCAATTGGGATCTTAAAAGGCCCCACCTTAAACTTACGCACTAGCCCTTCAGCTGATTCCTCTTTAACAGATAGGTTAAAGCTGGAAATGAGATATTTCTTAAAAATATCAAACATCCTCCTAATGTACACCTCACCCACATTCTCTTTTAGAGGATATTGTGAGGACAATTGAGGTAATTGGGTAGATGTTCTCAACTCCACCTCATCTCCCTTCTCTCTATGCCTAGCGATAGCCTTTTCATATTGTTTGACAAATTTGTACGATGTCATTGTTCCCTTAAAACAATCTTGGAAGTAACTGTTCATCCCCTCACATCGTTGTGTGGAGCTCATCCCCACAAAAAAATGCTTCTTGAAATAACATGGAACCCAATGCTCCTTCTGGGCATACTTATTGCTCAACCAATAGTTGTCTTTCAAGTTATATTTCACAACCATTGCTTCCCATCGCTTAAAATAATTTTCTTCCATCCATGTACGATATATACATTGATTCCATTCCTACTTAAATTCCGAACATCTATACTATAAGGGACCTAGATGTTCTTGGGCATACTTTGCAACATGCCATGAGCAAAATCTATGGACTGCATTTGAGAAACACTTGACACAGTGGATACAATGCCAGTGCACTCATCTGTAATAATGGCACTTGGTTCCTTGTCTCCCATTGCATTCATCCATGCTCTGAACAAGCACTCAAATGACTCCTTAGTTTCATTGGCTATCAAACCACAACTGAATAAAATAGATTGTCCATGGTTGTTCACATCAGTGAATGACCCAAATGGCCACCCATATCTGTTCTTCTTATACGTTGTGTCAAACACGACAACATCACCAAACAATCGATAAGTAGACCTCGCTCTACTATAAACCCAAAAAATTCCACTTACCATCCCATTATCTGATAACTTAATGGAATATATAAATCCAAGTTCTTTGGCTCGGATGGAGTCAAAATATGCAAAAACCGCTTGGCAATCCTCTGTACACATCTGCCTTTCATTGCTCTTCATAAATCTTTTCAGTTTTCCCTCCAACACACTAATATTACATTGACCATTGAATATTTTTACAATTACAACATTAATTTGTGTAGGACCCAAACCACTCTTCTGGAGATTACCAACTATCAACTTTATTTCATCTGATAACTGTTGGTGTGAGCCAAGTCTGAATATTTGTTCTGGAACAACCAATGGGCCATTGTGCTTAGCCTTAAACTTTTCAACTACCCAATCATTTGAAGCAGCTTCAAGCATAATAAATTCAGGACAACCAGCCCTTACCTTTGCTCGACGATGCACCTCTCTGCCCTTTTGATTCTTGCGGTTTAAATTTCAGAAACTTTCTTTATAACAAACAAACCTCTTTGGCAATACCCATCTTGATCCATCTAACTCCCTTATCCTTGAATAATTCATTCAATGTATGTGCACACTAAAGCCTCTCCTCCTCGCATACTCATTATAGAGAGAGTAGGCTACATTTAGGTCATCAAATGTCATCCCAATGTAAGGCAAAATCTCTGCTGATTCAGTACCTCTTGGGGTTGTTCCACCTATGTGTGCACCATCACTTGCTACATACACTTTATTCTTCTCTTCATTAGCTTCTCCACCACCATTGCCTTTCGCTATACCTTCATCAACACCAATCCCTTCCTCATTTACTACAGATTCTTCTGTCTTGTCATCCCATTCTTCTAGTTCATTCTCCATCTCCCTTGCATATGCTTCTGTAACTTGCTCTAAGTCTGATTGTTCGTTGCTACCATATACAAATTCTGTCAAAAGCATCAAACACAATAGCATCTTGTACCACAAATATTTTTTCTGAATTCACCTGCAAGAACTATTTATTAATCCAATTAATTTACCTTTTTCCATATAAAACCAGGTACTCCTAACGGTAGATTCTTCTTTCACCACATCACCCATCTCTATTGATGCCGCAATAATAAGTTTCCCTTATGAGCTTCAACTTGTACATAGCTTCCACAACAAAATACTGTCCAATTTTATAGGCTAATCAATGCATCCCAGAAGCACAATAATTGCAACAATAACCTAAGACATTTCACTAGCCCGAAATTTCCCAATTAATCAATGCTATAAAAAGCCACATTTTGACATAAATAAACATAAAATAAATAATAACATGAAAACCACATTTATAACATAAAAGGGAAATTCCTAACCTGCAACCTCTACTGCTGTAACATGCATCTAAATTAATGCAAAACAAATTAATCCATAACAAGTCGGACGTGTTCAAGATTGTGCTCGATTTCACTTTTTACCACTGTCATGTTTCTGGATTACATATCCCAACAACCAACCTAGCATCTTCCCCCAAATGAACCAAAATTGCAATCTTTACCTAATCAACACAGCATAAAATAATAGGGGTACCACCTAAACAATGTTCAATAGATCTTGAGTTGATTCGCATCCACATGTTCATCACAGCGTACAACTAGGGTGTGGGTGGGGAACATACTAGCGCCTGTGTGTATATTTTTTAACGTTGAGAGAGAGAGACAGAGAGAGAGAGAGAGAGAGAGAGAGAGAGAGAGAGTGAGAGAATTTTACTTTTTCATTGTCATATGTTTGCCAAAAATACCAATTTTCAATTGACTACAAGCCTATAATTGTTTACCAAGTTTAAAACATCATAACAATAATCTTACATTTTCAACTACTAATTATAACGAATCTGATGATTGACATTGGAGTGGGATGTTATTCTCTTCCACCTTTCCCATCTTTTGTTTCCCACCTAAACATAAAATAATAATAATAATAATAATAATAATAAAAATAAAAATAAAAATAAAAATTAATATTATGCTAAGCAGGTTCCAAACCTAGGCTTCTAAATATCATGTAACATGGTTTAACCAAGAAAAAATGGATTCAAACCACGTACATTTCTCAAATTGGTTGGTAAGATGATTGCAAATAATTTATGTTGAATGTTGACCTATTAAATTACATATACAAACTGGTAAGTTGTTTCTTAACAAGATGTGTAACGGAACACTGTACTATTGCTTTGCAGTATGCTTTTCCTGCTATACAAGTGTGGTCTTTTACAAGTCCCAACTTCTATTGCTAAGGAACATCGACTATGATTGCCCACTCCTATTTCCTTCTATTCTTCCCTCTCTTATTTCTATTCATATCAACGCATCTTCAACCACACTTTGGTCAAGAATCAGCCCAAGGATTACCTGTCCTACCTCCAGAAAGCAAACTTCAGCTCCTCTTTTTGCATCACTGCTGGACAAGGTACTATCCAATACTGAGAATAGCATTCTCCCTTAGATTCATAAGTTCTCATCAACAATTTTTCCTTTCCATGTTCACATTTAAAGAATAAAATATTGTGAACCTATAAAGGGATGATTACGGTACAAATTTGCTTAATTCCATCAATTTCAAAATTAGAAAACTCTATCAAATCATGCATCACTAACCACGACACCAACCATAACCTTCCCACAACATTCATGCATTACTAACTACTTATCTACAAATCTCATTTTAAAAGGATGTCATATAATGAGCCACTCAAAACTAGGCAACGCAAGAAAAAAAACCAGGCAAATAAAATGGAAAATACTATTTCATGTTTTGCCCCATTCAAAATCAAACTCAAATTCAAATAATGATTAAGCACAATTATTACATCTTCAGTTCTAGCGCTACCTTCTCAATTTACTCATCCTTGGACTAACCTATACCCACCTGGACATCCACACTATCAAAATTATTCATTTCCATGAGAGTTCTCAATGTATTTAGTTAACCATGAATCTAAACTGACCCTATCACACTTATATGCAATTAACCGCAGAAGAAACCAAAAATAGGGTGGAATACCTTTGCAACCCTCGTCCTGTCCCTTGGTCATCGAGAATTCATGATTTCTCCTCTCTTTGTGTCAAATATTGATACAGAACTTGGCTTCCGAGCTCCGAAATCTAATGCATTCCACCAACAACATTACAACTCAATCGCATTAAACAGTTCAAATACAAAAAAAATAAAAACATAAAAGGGATATAAATTTTATAATAAATTTACGAGGGAGATGCAATAGATCTCCTCTACATCAACGGAAAAATTTGCATCTTTCCTTCGTCTTCCGTATCTCTTACAGTCCTTAAAACCCTTAACGGCAGCAGCATCAACCTTGCTCACTACCTTTAGATGAAAAATTTTACCGTCGTTTCCCAATCAGGAGTAACTACCTTACATTTCTTCTGTATTTGGGCTTTGCTCGATGTTGCCACTGCACCCACAGCCTCATCGTCTACAACTATATCCTTGAACGACATCGTTGCTTTTATTTCATTTTCTGTGTCTTTGGACTTCTGATGCTTTTTGGTTCTGATGACTACGATATGTTCCTTCTTTCGGTAGCAGACCCAGTGAGTTTCTCCTTCAAGTATGTGGGCTTCCACTACCATAGATGAGAGAGACAGTGAAAAGAGAGGCAAAAGGAGAGAGATGAAGAGAAAGAAGACAGATGATGAGAAAGGAAGTCTGAAATTGACAAACTGTGTTTTTCTCGCAGGTAATTGCAGGTGTATTTGTCAGGTATGTTAATTGTATACACTTCTATACAATTTTTAAATCAATGGTATAGATTTTTCACCTCTAATCCAATGGTCTAGGCATGCTAGCGTACCTGATACCTGGGTATCCTGCTAGCATGCCTATCCCTCTCCCAAAAAAAAAAAAAAAGTTGCATGCATTTTCGACATAAAAATTCATAAAACAAAAGATTTCATTTCATTGATGTTTTCTTTAGGGGAATGGGTTTTCTAGTTGGTCCAACTAGGAAAGAATCTCACAGGCCTATTTCTAACACATGATGCTGAAACATGACAAACTATTAGGTTCAAAAGTCTTCTGCTCAATTGCCAAATTCCAGCCTCACCAAAGTTTGTCACGTGGTAAGTCAAATATTCAAAAAAATTTATACTTCTAAAAGTGTGCATGGATTAATAAAGAGTTGCCTGATATAAAGGAATGTCAAGTTATTGTTATTGGACCTTGTTAGGAGTTAATAATACGTCCACGATAGATTGATAAATTAGGGTTTCCATTATTTTGATGAAGAAAATTATACCACAAATTTCATTAGATGATCATCTCGAAAAAGATCCCGAGTTTGCTCCTCAATATGGAGCTGGAACTCATTTTGAAGATAACAGCATCTTCACTACTAAGGAAGAAAATGACCCAACTCCAACATCCTTCTCCCAAAGAAGGGATGATTTAAACAAGACCAATATTACATTAAAAGGAACCTATCTTGACCTGACCCATATACCCTTTAAAGACTATGAATCTACAATTGATGATTAGGCACAAATTTTTGGTATCCTGATAACTAATCAAAAGAATTCATGGTCTAAAGAAAAAGTCATAAAATATATTGCAGGAACCTTACAAGGAGATATTCTACAATTTATTCAAAAATATCAAAACACGGATGTAGGAAAAGCTAAAAAGGTTGAACTTCTAGCTAACTTTGCTAGCTGGAAAGAAATTCTCCAATAATTTACTAAAATAATAAAAACAGATTTTTATGGTACCAAACCCACTAATACCTATATTGATGATATAAGTTTTAATTTAACAAAATTAAAACTTCATGACATGAATGCTTTTGAAAACTTTGCAAAAGCCTACATGCATTATTATCATTTGTTAGATGGCACACATTCTAACCATTGGCTACGACAATTCTTTCCAAAACTACCACCACCCTGGGATGAATTATGTGTAAAAACTTATCCTGAATATCTTACAAGTTCAGGAAGTTCAGATACCCTAGGAAATCGAATCAATTTCGTTTTTCGCCTCATTATTGATAATTGCCTCAAAGTTAAAGTAGCTAAAGCAATTAAACATAAAGTTAATCCAGCTTTATGTCGAAGGTATTATTTGGACAATTATGAGTTTGGTAAACCACCTTCTCATTATAAGCCTTCAAGAAGGCATAAGCCGATTAAAAAATTCAGACGGAAAAATTGGGAGCCTTGGAAAAATAGGTTTCAACCAAAAAACAAATTTTCAAATAGGTGTTTTGTATGTAAACAACCTACAAAACCCAAACCCATAGGACAACGTAAATCTAAAAAAGAATGTCATTGCTTCCTCTATAATGAATTAGGCCATTTTGCAAATGAATGTCCCAACCAGAAAAATAATCATAAAAAAATGATAAAATTTCTAGAACAAAACAAATTTGATATTATTTTTGAAACAGAAATTTTCGATTCTGAAGACATTCTTTATGAATTAGAAACTGCTTCGACTTCTACTTGTTTTGACTCAAATGTCGAATATGTTGTTATGATGAACACTATTACTGCTTCTCAACCCCCTGAAGAGGCAGAATTACAAGAAGTTCCACAATAAGAACAAAACTCTGTCGCATTTTTTGACCTTGTTAGAGAAGACGTCACCATCAATGATTCTTCTATACTATCTTGTATATATAACAAGCATAAAAAGCTTTCTTATTCTGATGTTTACAAATCCTCTAAACTAAATCTTTGGACCACCAGATTTTTTTATCAAGCCAGTGGAAACACCACTACCTAGGGAACTGATGAAAATACATTAGAATTTCTAATTTTTAATATTAATCAAATAAAAAGATTGCAAAAGAAACACCCTCAGCTATGATATTTTCATATAGGATTAATACAAATTGAAATTACATTTTTATTTAGGCAAGGATTGGACTTACCAATTATTGCCACTTTATTTGACAAAAGATTTATAAAAAATCCTATAAAAGCTCTCATAGGAGGTATGGAATCTAATATGGTACATGACCATATTTGGTTCAAAATTAAACCAAACTATTTTGTCTCTATCATAGACCTTGCAATCTATGATCCAGTAGTTCTGAAGATTAAAACCCAAAATCTAGAAATGAGATCTGATAGTCACAATCTTATTGTCTCATGGAAATGTCTTCATGAACTTACTAATATGACTTATACAAAGCTACAACCAGCTGATAAACGAATAGTTGAGATCTTTGAACCTCGTGCTTAAGAAACAAAATTAGAACTGAGGCTCTTAAATTGGTATGATTTAAAGATCCTAGAAAATTGGCTTTTGACAGATGTCTTGCCAAAACCTCAAGCACCGCCAAGAATTCCCCAAACTTTTGATATTTTGGCTACTGGGGATACTTTATATCTCAAAAGAAGATTTTTGTTTTCCACCCCCAGCAAAGGATCCTCTTCAACATCTTCTCCTGCCCAAGGAAGAAATTCAATTTTTGAATATCCTCCTCACAGTTCTCAACTTTTTAGAAGCTATGACCCCACGCAGTCTTCTAAACACTCAGATACCCAATCTGAAGCTGAATCAAATATGCTTTCATATCATAAATTATATTATCCCTAAACCAGGGTAATAAGCATATTTAAGTAAAAGACATCTTTCAATTCCCACAATTTGAAGAATATAGCCTTGATGTGCTCATTGACACAGGAGTGACACAAGTTGGTTGTCAATGGAACGTAATTCATGAACACTATTGGGAAAAGATGAAAAAACCAATCTACGTCCATGGTGTACAAAGCTCATAAAGTTCCAATTTATTTGAATAATATACAATTTATTATTCCTAAAATCCTTTGTTTTCCTTTCATGCATGGTGATTTTATTTTAGGAAATACATTTTTACAAAATCATCTTCTTTTAATAGTTTTACCTCATTCTATTAAAATAACTTTAAATTCTACTGAGGTTATGATACCAATTCTTCCTCGACACAACTTTTTCATTGAGAAAGGTTTTAAACCAAAACCAATTATTAGCAAATTAGAACCCACTCATTGGTTCTACCAAGAATTATCTGATAACTTTAGTGACAACCCATTAAAGTTATGGGATAAAAGCCCACGATATTATCATATTCAACTCGGTGATCCACAAAAGATCATTAGAGTAAAACCAATTTTATCTTTTGATGAGGATATAAAAGAATTTGATATTCAATTAAAAGAGTTACAAGAACTCAAATTAATTGAACCATCAACAAGTCCTCATACCACTCTAGCATTTATGGTACGCAACCATGCTAAACAAGTAAGAAGAAAAGCACGTATGGTAATCAACTATAAACTGCTTAATCAAAACAATATTTACGATGGATACTTTATCCCGAGAAAAGATGTTCTTATTCATAAGACCAAAACCACTAACTATTTTAGCAAATTTGACTGTAAATCAGGTTTTTGGCAAATCAAATTAACTGACGAGAGTAAACCACTCACAGCTTTTAGTGTCCCATTTAATAAGCATTATCAGTGGATAGTTATGCCATTTGATCTTAATACAGCCCCTCAAATTTTTCAAAGGTGGATGGACTCTATATTTGGAGACCTACCTTTTGTGGCTGTATATATTGATGATATTCTTGTTTTCTCTTCTACTAAGAAAGAACATCAAGATCATCTCAAACAAATCTCTCAATTATTCCAACAACATGGAATAATTTTAAACCCAAAAAAGATTGAATTAGAAAAAACTTCTATCAATTTTCTTGGACTCATTCTAACACAAAACATGTTACAATTACAAGATCATATTTTAGGAAAAATAAAAGAGTTTTCTGATAGACTGTATGATAAGAAACAATAGTTTCTCGGAATCTCAATTATGGACGAAATTTTATTAAGGACCTCTCTAAAAAAGAAGGACCATTACTGAAAAAAACTATACAAAGACAGTGAATGGACATGGAATGATTCTGACACACAGGTCGTCCAACAAATAAAGAGGGAGCTAACACACCTTCCTCCAATATATTTTTCTGCTCCAGGTGATTTCCTCATCTTAGAAACCGAAGCTTTCAACGAGCATTGGGGGGCAGTGTTAAAAGCCCGTCCTCTGAAAAATCCAACAAATGAACAAGTTTGTGGATACAATTCAGGAAAATTCAAATATACAAAAATACACTATATTATATTTGAAAAAGAACTTTTAGCTTTTCTTTTTGGATTACAAAAATTCAAAATTTTTCTTATACCAGAAAAATGATTTTTAATACGAACTGATAATCAGGTAGTTCACGACCTTTGAAATCTAAAAAATGTGAAGAAAATGCCAAAAGAATTGATTGGTATAATGAAATTAGTCAATATAAATTAGAAGTAAAATATATTAACAGCTCAAGAAATTTTCTTGCAGATTATCTTAGTAGACAATGGATAAACAACAAAGCAATGATGGATGGATAACCATAAAAGGAAAAGGTAAGGCAAAAGAATCCTAAAGCAGACCTACTGCAAAGGAATCTTCTAGCAAACCAATGGCGCAAAAGCCTTTGGGGAAAAAATCTTTAGCATCGTACACAAAACATGCTAAAAAGATTGATCTACCACAAGCGGATCATTTCAATGTTCTCCTACACCAGGAATGTTCCAATGGACTCCACTATCTCAGATTCAATGTACACAACTCCATTATTTCAAACTCCATACTGTCAAATTCAGTGGGCACAAAACCCATATGAAACCCCTCTCACTTACCTACAAGTGACTCAGATGCAAAATGATATTCGACTTCGAAATCTCTTACCAAAAAAGCCTACAAAAGTCTCTGAATTCAAAATCGCTGAATTTCATAGACATCAAGGACTCCCCAACGATGTCTACTATTTGATTAATCAAGTATGGAAATCTCACTGTGGCAATAAGAAAAAAGCTTTCAAACAAGATTTACATACTCTTTCCACAACCTTTGCTAAATATTTAAAAAAACAAAAATGTTTTCGAGAATTGATCTTCAAAATCATTACCTAAATGAATTTTGACGATGACATTGAATATGAGAAAATAAATAATTTTCACAAGCTTTCCGAATTTCTAACTGATTTTCATAATAAATCCATTTTTCATAAAATTAGAAGAATTTCTCTTTATGAAAAGGCGAGGCATGTACTACCCAAGGAATGCTTCAAATTCATCAAAAGAAAAATTATTGAAGATAATATTTTTCATTTTAAATAGATATTACAAAATTATTTAAAAGACTTGTTTTTTCAAGAAAATTTTATTGGAGTTCTTTTTTATAGTTCTTTTTTATCCTTCCACTGACTCATCTGAGGCACTCTATTTTTAATTGGCGGTTTATTCATAGATGCTTGCCAACTGATGATATGATTTCCAAGAGATCTATTCCTATGGCTTCAAGATGTAACTTTTGTCACAAGCATGAAGAATCTCTCATACATCTCTTCCTACAATGTGAGTATTCTGTGAAACTGTGTTCTTCATTCTTAGTTGTTTTTGACCTACGCTGGGAGGGCTTTTCTTCTATTGAAAATCTATTTTCATGGTGGAAAAGGAAAGAGAATGTTGTCCGTTATGGCAAGATCTGGATGCCTCTTCTCACAATTATTCCTTTCCATCTTTGGGCTGAGAGAAACGGAAGAAGGTTTGATAATCGGAGTTTGCCGACAGGCTATGTGGTGCATTATATTATGAAAGACATTAAGGATCTCTCCTTCCTTGTTCCTGTGCATATCAAGTCAACGGCTGATCTCATTTCAAAGAAGCTTGATATTCATAGTACCCCAAGGGTAGCTTCAAATCACATCTTGGAATTAACTTGGGAGGCGCCTCCAAGGGGTGTCTAGAAACTGAATATAGATGGATGCTCTATAGGGAATCCAGGCAGCTCAGGCGCAGGTGGTATTCTTCGCAGTGCATCTTCTCAGATGGGTTGTTATGAGATCTATGCGGGAATTGGAACTAACTTCATGGCTGAATTTGCTACTTTCTTCCATGGAATACACTAAGCATTTTTGAAGGAAATCAGGAATTTGTGGATAGAATGTGATTCTCAGGCTGTTGTTTCTTGCATCAAAAGACAGAATATTCCATGGTGCTTTTTACAAAGATGGTGGTATTATAAAGGTTATTTGGACATCATAACTTGTACTATATCTCATTGCTATCAAGAAATAAATACTATAGCAGAAAAGCTAGCCAAACATGCTGCTACTACTCATACTTCAAAGATTTGGGATGCTTCTCCATCTTTTATGACTTATGAGCTTGATTAGAACCTTCAACATAGGTCTAGATTTTGATTTATGTAATTTACTTTGTCTTCCTTGCTTTGAGTCTCTCTTCTTCTGATGGCCATGCCGAAGGTGGAATAGAGGCTTGAAGGGCATTTGCAACTTCACCTTTGATGGTTATTATTATACTTTTGTTGACCTTTAGCAAAAAAATTCCACTGACTCATGGGATATACACACTATCAAATGGAAACTTTGTAAACGAATTGTTTTTCAACCCAGCAATACGGAATTTACCCATCATCTACCCATGATGATGCAAACCATGATTTATCATACTTTAAAAAATTGAAAGTTTTGTCCTAGATTGGTTTTTGATATTTATTATTCTTTGGGCTGGCGGAAAAGAGAACACTTTTATTAGCCTTACCAAATCTGGATCCTTACCACTATTAACTAAGATTCATATATTGGACCCCCCAAAATTGAAGAAGATGTTTGTCTTGAGATAATCCAAGATAGCGATCATCGACAAATTTGGAAAGATACCGTAATAACGTTAAGAAGAAAAGCCTTTGAAGCAGCAGGAGATCGGTTTACTACCGAAGTATCTGATGGTCGACGATTGTTTTGCACAGACATTCATATCGACTACATGGTTAAACCTCAGTAAGAAACTGAAGCAAATTTCTTGATAATATTATGGACTTGGTACCTTTGGACGCACCATTGGATTTACTCTTGGATGTCCAATCCACTATTGCCTTACAAGAAGCAATGGATGAAGACTTACTCGGTTATGGAGGACACTCTTCACTAGGAAGTTTTGATTCTATAACTGAGCACAGCATTGATAATATGATGGAAGCATAAAATGGACCAACCATACAGAACCATCATCATGACATCACACATGACTCACATGATGACATCACCATTTATTAACCGGAACTATGCACTTTTATCAGAACTGTAGCAAGATATTGTTTATGGATTTAAGTCACATTGAAGTCCACAGACTTAAGAGGACTTTAATTCCGGAGTCTATAAAAGGAGACCACCTCCTCAGTTTGAGAACAATCTATTTTCGACATAGTGCCTTTCTCTTCTTGTATGTTCTTCTCTTCCAGTATTTTCCTTTTGTAAAAATTTAAGTTTGTATCTTGCCCCGGCAGTCTTCGACAAGATGTCTGTCAAAAGCCAATTTTCTGGGATCTTTAAATCATGCCAATTTAAGAGCCTAGGTTCTAATTCTATTTCATGGGCATGAGGTCACACTCAATGCATAAGACGCATTACATGTAGAAAAATCCTAATTCCCCAAAAGTATAAAGTTGCACTTATGAAAGAGTAAGCTAGTTGCATGTGGGTTTGAGTCAGCATACTCCATTATCACTCGTTTATCTTGAAAGAAATGCTTGCCATATGAGGACTTCAATTTGACGGCTATGATCACTATCATAGAGCATCCACTTTTTGTTTGTCAAGGGGAAAAAAAAATTAATTCCTGTATTAAGATGAGATGGTCTTCACCAATAACAATAAAATATGACAGATGGTTATCCGGATTCCTTGTGAAAACTTCTAATGGTGGAAATTGTCATTTTGTCACGTCAATTTTTATCTCATATATGGCACAAATAAATGTGCAAATCAAGAATCGTTTCTTCTTCCACGAAGGAAATCTTGAGAGAGAGAGAGAGAGAGAGAGAGAGAGAGAGATAATGTCCAACTGCATCCAACTCCAACACGAGCTACCAATTGATGGGACGCATTGGCCAGACTATTGAACTACTCAGCCTGAAGACCATTGGGTTTTCATCAACATTTAATGGGGGTGGGATTCCAAGCTTTCATGACTAATTTTTAGGATCAGGAAACGTTGGCTTTTATTATTGTAACCCTACAAAAACAGAGAATTCTCAAGGTTAGTGGATCATATATATGTGTTATTAATGAAATGGCAGTTGCTGTCTTGAGATTTCCTGATGAAAAAGGGTTGGGGGACCTAGTTGGATAATTGTATCTGCGTGAATAATAAGATTTTGTGCATGTATTTTTGTGTTTGTAGTTGTCTTGCTTTGGGTTCCCTAAATAAGATGTTGATAATATACAATCCACATCATGCACTGGTTTGGAGTGTTATAGGACATATTATAAGACCTGTGTTGCCGACCCCTTATTGGGGATGTTCCCATGATGCATCTTTCTCTACTGCTTTACCTTCTTCTGTTATCTCAATTTTTCTTCATTTTAACCTCTCTTTTGGGCTTCTTTATTTTCTAACTTCAATATCAGATCCATGTAGCCGATTCTATTTAGTTGGGATAAGGTTATGGTTGTTGTTGTATCCGTTGTTGTTGCATGGGGTAGTCAAAAGTGACTTCGGAAATAATCTTAAAAGATATGGATGAGTTTGATTGACATCTAACATGACTTTAAAAAGAGTAGAATGGTGAAACATACTCTATTTAGAGGACCCAATTTAGTTGAGAAACGGCTTAATTGAGTTGAGTTTAATTGTACTGTTTAATGGTAAGAGTTATGAACTTATCTGGTACAATTAAACATTGCAACTTAGATGACTTTCCTAAGGGGAGATTTGAATTTCCGAACACCCTCTATTAATGAAACAGAAATTGGAGTTCAAAAACATAGAACTGACTAAGATGAATTCTTCCTCAGAATGGTGGTTACAAGAATGACTCAAGAGGAAACCATGCTTCTTCAAGCCCATACTACCTGGTTTAATTCAAGAAATTGTGAGTCTCTCTCTCTCCCCCCTCTTTTATGGTAATATGTTATATTCAATGCTACATTTATTTATTGTAAGCAATGCAACTTAACTTGTTGCAGGCAATTCCTAGTGCATTTCTCAAGCACCTCATTGGTGAGAATGGCGAGGAAGGAGAAGCTATATTGAAGAGCCACAGTCATCATGGGAAATCTTGGCATGTGAAGGTTAAGGGATTTCGTTTTCAGGAGGGTTGGGGAGAGTTCGCTCGGGACCATGATCTTGTTGTTGGGGATTTCGTGGTTCAGACATGAAGGTGGTTTGGTATTTGACACTATAGTGTTTAACACTAGTGCCTGTGAGAAAATGTATCCAATATTTGATGTCAAAAAAGAAGATGAGACACTGGAGATGAAAGAAGAGGAAAGAAGACCATGGTTGTGGAAGAGATTAATGGTATGTCTATATATCATGGTCTGTTTACAATCTCTCAGTTTTCCTTCATTATTTATGATTCACTTATGGAAACTTTTCACAGTTCATTTTGAGGGACAAAATGCAGCTGAAGGATATGCTACCTTGTCCAAGACCAGGCATACTTCTGTTGTTCTAGTGAGGCGATTTAACCTGAAATATTCAACAATGGTATCTCTCTCCTGCTCTACATCTTTGTGTGTTGTTTCAGTATTTTGACTGTTAGAAGTATGGCGTGAGAAAGGGGAGACGTGGCCAGCTGTCTAGCGCAAGCCATGACTCCCCTTAGGGGTGCTTTAGTCTAACTATAATTGGTTAGTAGATTAGAATTAGAAGTTAGGACTTTGCTTCAGACATAAAAGTGGTCTTTTAGATGTTATGGTGTTGGACGCTGATGTGTGTGGGAGACAATATCGACTGGCTGATCGGATGGAACCCAGACATCCTTTTTTTTGTGATTTATCTTGAGAAACATAACGTTAACAAATCTGTAATGGTGAGAGTTAATCTCTCTCTCTCATTGGTTACTAGTTTTTTACTAGTTTTTTTATTAATCATCCATTTTCAAATATGATGAATGAAGGGTGGCATGGTATGGAACTTGAAACATTGTTTCATTATCCATTTTCCAATCTGTGGTTGAGTTTATTTTTAAGTTCTGTATATCAATTATGTACAGAAGGTTTGGATAAGGAATTTACAATTGTTGGGTCTTACCCAGGGTCTGACTTCTGCTTCTTTCTTGGAAGTGTTTGTTCTTGTACTTATTCCTTTTCTTTTTTATAAACTGTTATTCATTAGAAAAATAAAACCCATTCCTGTCCCAAGCTGCCTCCAAATCTTGTATGAATTAACTGATCCATAACATTTTTTTTTTTCAATTTCCGGGGGTGGAGGAGGCAAACTCATCTAAGTTTGGCCCTCCCTAATTTCCGAAGTGTGTATCTCTTCTTATTTCTGCCACCTGTGTGGGTATAAAACAATCTTATCTCTGGCAGATTCAAAGCACAAATCTTAACTCTCCCTCCCCCTCAAAAATAAATTTATGTACTCCTTTTATCATAAAAAATAAATAAATAAATAAATATAAGTGTAATATTTAAAGAGTTGTAGTTTGGCTTCAGTTGAGAAGTAGAATAGATACTATACAAAAATGAAAGAATTTAAAGCAAAAAAGTACTGTCTTCATTGTCAAGGCAAGTGGGCAAGCTAAGGCATTGGAGGGTAACCCTAAGCATGCAATGTATGTAGTATAGCAATGATAAATTCATATAATTATGATTATATGCAACATATAAGCTATATCAATGTAATATGATATAATTATGCTAGTAAGGACCTACTATGAGAAAACCAACCTATAATAAACAAAGCATAAGTGATAATATAAGCATATTCATTAAAACAATGTTGTAAACATATCAATGTGAACTCTTGAAGTGTCAAGAAATTGATATAATATAAGGTGTGCTGTCACAATGCCACACTACATCACCAAGGTGATCAAGGCTAAGCCTAGCATCGAAGGGAATTGCCTTTCTTGAATCAAACAAGGCGTGTTGTCACCCTGGACCCAAGAAAGTTCTTGGATGCCTAGCGACACCTTGTCAACTATATTTGTTAACTCATCACTTGTGTGATGCTATACAATTATAGGACAAAGTTTTCTATCAGAGAGCAGCCCCTACGCCACAGACATGGGTCCTTATTGACGTAATATTGAGTCCAACCCATTTGGGTAACTCAATATTACGTATTCAGTACAGCAATGGCAGGTTTCCATATTTTATGCAATCTAATATTGTGTAACTATATTTGCATGTTGCTAATATTGCCAAGTGTGGCTGGTTGATTAGGCCATTCACCATGTATAAGTATTCTCTATTGAAATTCAAAAATTAATACAAAAAGTCTCATTACAGAATATTGTGTTAGCATGGTATCAAAAGCTTAGGATTTTCTCCTCTTTTTCTTCTTCCTGCTCCACAAAGCAGAATCGATCCTCTCTGTGTGTTCCTCTCAATGCTGCTATCTCTCTCCCTCTATTGCTCTCTTGGTACAACCCCATTCATCCCTATGGCCACTAACCCTCCTCAATTGCCCTCGGCCCCCTCCAACTGCTATCACACCTGCATCGCCCTCTCCATCTTTTCCCTCCTCTCATCATCTTCTCTCCATTAAACTCTCTCCCACAAACTTCCTTCTTTGGAAGAAACAACTAGTCCCCTTCCTTCATGGCCAACGTCTCTTTGGCTACCTCGATGGCGCCATTCCCTGTCCCACTGATTCAGAGGCAGCGTTGATCTGGCAACAACAGGACTCTCAACTGGTTAGTCTCCTTGTTGCCTCTCTCTCTGAGGCCATTGTCCCTATTATTCTGGACAAGGAAACCAGCCAGGATATCTGGAACACCCTTAATGAGACCTATGGCTCCACCTCCTCCACGCGTCTCATGTCTCTCAATCTTAGCATGCACAATTTTTGTCAAAAGACCGATGAGACCGTCACTCAGTACCTTCACCAGGCTAAGTCAACTACTGATGAGTTGGCTACTGCTGGTAAGCCTCTTCTCCCTGTGGATTTTAATATCCATGTTCTTCGTGGTTTGGTTGAGGACATGCAGGAAATTGTACCATCCCTGCTTACTCGTGTGGTTACCCCTTCATACAATGAGCTTCACGGTTTGCTTCTTAGCCATGAAAGCATGAAGGCCTTTCGTAAACTCTCTGTCTCTGACACTGCTAAATCTTCCAAGCCCCCAACTGCCAATACCGCTCAATGGTCCTCCCCTTCCTTTGGTGACTCGACCATCCCTGGTCATGGTTATTCACGGGGTCGTGGGGGGCATGGCAAATCAGGCCGTGGTCATGGTCGTTCCTCTCAAGGGGGTCTCTATTGCACGATATGTCAGCGCACCAACCACAATGCCACCACATGCTTCTACAAACCCCAAGCCTACCCTAACCCCTATCACCACACCTATCCACACCCTCCCATGATGGCCCCCATAGCTCACTATACCATCCCAATCCTCCCATTCTCCTCACCCCTCACTACCCTTGGGTTGGACTCAGTATTACGTATTCGGTATAGCAACGACAGGTTTCCATATTTTATGTAATCTAATATTATGTTGCTAATATCTCTAAACCCTTACTCTCTGTTCAAAAATTTTGTTAGGACAATAATGTATTCTTTGAGTTTCATGCTTCTCACTTCTTTGTCAAGGATCAGGTGCACAAGAGGACTCTTCTTTACGGGCCGAGCAGTAATGGTCTCTGCACGTTCTCTCGGCCCTTCCGTCAGTATTGCCGAAAGAACGTCCATTGATGGGTGGCATCATCGCCTTGGGCACCCTCACGATTGTCTTCTTCGTTTTATGCTTCACAGCAATAATTTACTGTGTCAGTCCACATGGTTGCATCATTTGTGTACTGCCTGTCAACTTGGGAAGGCCCATCATTTGTCTTTAGATCTTTCTTCCTCTACTAGTTTATTTCCTTTGGATCTGGTTTATAGTGATGTTTGGGGTCCTTCCCCTACCCCATCCCCTTAAGGACATCGGTATTTTGTAATATTTGTTGATGACTTCTCCAAATATATTTGGTTTTACCCAATGGTTTACAAGTCTGAAGTCTTTGGCATTTTTAAAAATTTTCAACCTCTTGTTGAACGACTTTTGTCTCGTAAATTAAAATCAGTTCAAACTGACTGGGGTGGTGAATACCGAACCTTACTCACATTTTTCACCCCACTTGGGGTTGCCCATCACAAGTCTTGTCCCCATACTCATGAACAATAGGGTGCGGTTGAATGCCACCATCGTCACATAGTTGAGACTGGCCTAACCCTGCTTGCTCACAGATCTGTTCCCAAGCAATTCTGGCGGTATGCTTTTGATACAGCTGTGTACCTCATCAATCGGATGCCTTCTCGTACATCCAATCATATTTCTCCATTTCAGATTGTATATCACAAAGCATCGGACTATTCTTTTCTTCGAGTTTTTGGGTGTCGCTATTTTCCCTATCTCCGTCCATACAATTCTCATAACATAGACTTTTACTCTACTCCCTGTGTTTTTCTAGGGTACAACGACTCCCATATGGGATTTCGCTATCTTGATCTGGCATCTAATCTCATGTACGTTGCACGCCACTTTCGTTTCGACGAGTCTCTTTTTCCCTTTTCTTTGGTTTCGTCAACACCACCTCCTCCATCTACTGTCCTTGCCAACACTCCTTGGGCTGCTGCCCCACTCAGTCAACCACCTCTTCTCCCCCTTCCCCCAACTCCAATGTTACTTCATCCCATACCAACTCCCGTGGATGCTTTATCTCCACCCAGTGCACCTCTTCCCATGGTTGACCATTCTCCACCTAGCGTGCACACACCCATTCCCCTGGCCTTCCCTCTCTCTTCTCCTCTTGAACGTCGTACCCACCCCTTAACTGACCTATATGGTTCCCCATCACCACCCTCACCACCCAACGGCCTTGGTGTCCTCTCTCACCCACCCACCCCTACCCATCCTAATCAAGTTCACAAAATGCAGCTTCGACCTCGAACCAAGGCCCTCACCACCACCACCTCCACTCCATCTGAGCTGATCTGCTTTACCCAAGCCAAGAAATATCCTAAGTGGCACGTTGCCATGGCTGATAAGTTTAATGCTCTTCTCCGCAATGGCACCTAGACTCTAGTTCCTCGGTTTGATACTATGAACCTTGTTGGGTGCAAGTGGGTCTTTTGGATCAAAAGAAAGGCTTATGGGTCTCTTGAGCGCTACAAAGCGTGCCTCGTGGCTAAGGGTTTTCATCAGCAAGAAGGGGTTGACTACACAGAAATGCTTAGTCCTGTTGTAAAGCCCACAACTATTCGATCTATATTGGCCATTGCCACTTCACAAGGTTGGCCCATTTGTCAGCTCGATGTTCACAACGCCTTTCTCCACGGCCTCCAATCTGAAGATGTTTATATGGTTCAGCCCCCTGGGTTCAAAGATGGTGCTAATCCATCTCATGTGTGCAAGCTCCATCGGTCACTATATGGTGGTCTAAAATAGGCGCCACATGCCTGGTTTTAGCGCCTTACCCAGTTTCTTCTTCAGTTGGGTTTTCAAGGCTCCAAGACTGGCCCCTCACTTTTTATCTTTAGTCACGATGGTGTACTCATTATGTGTTGATATATGTTGATGATATAATTGTCACGAGCAGCTCCTCGTCTCACATTTCACGTCTTCTCCAACAGCTGGCCAGTGAGTTCTCTATCAAGGACCTCGATCCTCTTCATTTCTTTCTTGGCATTGAGGCTCTTCCCCAACCAAAGGGTCTGCTTCTCTCTCAATCCCATTATGTGGATGACTTAATTAAACGGGCTGGTTTGATTGACTGTAAGCCTATCAAGACACCTATGAGCACCTCTCTTAAGGCATCGAACACAGGGGGTGTGTCGCTACCTGATCCCTCCTCCTATCGATCAATTGTTGGAGCACTTCAGTATATTACACTCACTCGTCCTGATGTGATTTTTGCCGTGAACAAGGTATGCCAGTTCATGATTTCTCCTATCGAGGATCACTGGTCAATGGTCAAACGCATTCTGCGTTATCTTAAAGGTACCCGCTTCCATGGTCTTCTTCTTGAACGGACATCTCACCCCCACCCTTTAGGCCTTCAGCGATGCGGATTGGGCTAGCAACTTTGAAGATCGCAAATCCACTAGGGGCTATGCGATCTTCCTTGGCCCCAATCTTATATCTTGGACGACTCGTAATCAGCACACTTTTGCGCGCTCTTCCACAAAGGCTAAGTACAAGGCTCTTGCTGATGCCTCTGTAGAACTTATTTGGCTAGAGTCTCTATTCAAGGAAATTGGATTTTCCCTCTCTGGTCCACCCGTGCTCTGGTGTGATAACATAGCAGCTACTTATCTCTCGGCCAATCCCGTCTTCCACGCTCGCATGAAGCATGTCAAGATCGACTTTCACTTTGTGCGTGAACGGTGGCCAGTCATCAACTATCTGTTCAGTTCATCTCCACTAAGGATCAACTCGTGGATTTCTTCACCAAGGCTCTTCCCTCCTCTCGCTTTCAGTTCTTGCGTGACAAGTTGAAGATCTGCACCTCTGATTCTTCTCCTTGAGGGGGTGTATTGACGTAATATTGAGTCTAACCAAAATGGGTAACTCAATATTACGTATTCGGTACAACAACGACAGGTTTCCATATTTTATGTAATCTAATATTGTGTAATTATATTTACATGTTGCTAATATTGCCAAGTGTGGCCGGTCGATTAGGGTATTCACCATTTATAAGTATTCTCTATTGAAATTCAGAAATTAATATAAAAAGTCTCATTACAGAATATTGTGTTAGCAGTCCTCGCAATGAGCACGTGTCCCTGTGTCTATGCGCAGGGGCCGCTCTAGGACAGAAAACTTTGTCCCACTAGAGTTTGTAATGATCATTTAGGTCTTTGAGCCTGAATTTTTGAGATATGAATAACAATCTCTCTACCAAGGGAAATTTTATTGCTCATAAAATTCTCTGCTGGTGTGGTAAGATCTAGGTGGCTTTATCTTGTACCTTGAAGACACTTTTTAACTAGTCATTGGTTAATTAATTATGCCCTGTTTCTTGCAAATTATTCTGGGTGTTGGGGGTGGGGGGTGGGTGTATCTTTGTTATGTTAGTCAAGGTCTTGGTGTTTTATGGTGCAGAATATTCCAAAGAACTTTGCTGTATTTTGTGGTCTGTTGAAGAGAAAAATATCTGAAGTGGTGCTCAAAGATCAGAAGGAAGGACATGGCCAGTGAAACTGAAAAAAAAAAAGGATTGATTGTGGAGTTGACATAGTAGCTGGCTGGCTTGATTTTTCAGCTGCAAATCTCTTGAAGGAAGAAGATATCTGCATTTTCAGGCTCATTAGCTCAGGAAAGATGTTCATGGATGGAGACTCTGTTGCTATGATTTTTTTTTTTTTAATTTGTCTTTTAAAGATCTAAAAGAAGTGCTCAAGCAAAACTTTACTTTGATTTCTAAAAAAAAAATAGTGTCTATGCAAATTATTTTTTTTCTTTTTATAAAAGAATTAACTCTGTCTTTTTGACTTGGTTTCAGATATGATCGTGCTAGGGTATTCCAATATTGCTTTACAATTTCTATCAGGCCGTCTTTCCTAGATCAGTCTTGTTTGGTGAGAGTATATATTTATTATCACCTCTCTCTCTCTCTCTCTCTCTCTCTCTCTCTCTCTCTCTCTCTCTCTCTCTCTCTATAAAAGAATAAAAATGTGTTATTGTTGAATGACTTTTCAAGATCCAATAACCTTAAGGAAGACTGCTAGATGACTCTCACAGATTGGAAGGGCATTTCATGGCAGATGAAACTGAAGCATAGGAATGACAATGGCAGGGTTCTTATATATGGTTCTTGGTTTAAAATCTCAGTTGCAAATGGCTTCAAGGTAGGAGATGTCTGCACCTTTGAACTTGTTCAGATGGGAAAGATGATGGAGCTTCGCTTGCTTTGAATCCTAGAGATTTCCAACAATCCCATTACTGAAATTGCTACTCAAGTTGACATAGGTTCTGTGTTTAGTAGCTTTGCTTGCTCCAAAGATCTGCTATGTATTGGGTTACTGTAATTGGTGGCAAAATCCTGATGATTCTACTATCTCAGGTACAGAAGTTTCCAATCTAACCAGTAGTAGTAATCAGGTTGGTTGCTTTCATGACCAGTCCTGCTTTCTGCCCCTTTCTATGCACTTGAGAGACTTCTGGGTCTATCTGCTTCCAATCCTTCATATTCACCTTCCTCTAGTGGTTGGCTTGGCTAGGTTGACCTATGAATAAGTACCCAACAATTCTTGTGCACGGTGCATTTACCATGTCTCCAAAAAATTGCTGCACAGGAAAGAGAGCACAACAAACTAATGAAGGATCAAAATTGCTATCAGCAACGATCACAAACTCAGCCTCATACCGACTTAATGGGTCGGTTATGTGGGAAAAAAAAAAAAAAGTGATTAGAAAGATGATAGATGAGAGTAAGAGGAAAGAGGCATAGTCCATCAAGTTTGGACAATCTCAGTTAAATGGGGTTGACTATGTGGATCATTATCCTTCAATAGTGTTAAGTTTGTCTTGAATTCTTGACCCGTTTTGAATATTGACCCACTTTAATATATTTTGGTGGCAACCTAAATGGGAAGTTTTCTTAGATCTGTGATGGAAGTAGAGGGGTTGGGCCGATTGTATGGGGGTGCGGGGGTTTGGTTCGACCAGATTGATTGCGACCCGATGGGTCGACCCACGACTTGGAGTATATAATGTACTGTTGTCTTGTTGAGAGAGGTCATTGTATCTTCGGGGTTTTTCGAGCTAGGGCTTCAGGGCAAATTTTCTCGTTGCTGCTTGAGTGTAATCTCTCTTCTGCATAGGGAAACATCTTCTTTTTCATCCGAGGACATAGCACATCACACTAGTGTGTGAACCTCGTTAAATCTCTATGTCATGCGAGTATTTTTCTGTGTATTTATTTTCATATTTCTTAGCATTTGATTTAACAAATAAGCTTTATCCAAGGACATTCATAAGACCAAATCGGAACTATGCATGTTATTCCTAATCAGTTCTCCCATGATCATTTAATGCCTGCATAATATACTAGATTTTTCAATGATGCTAGATCTCATTATAACTGCTTGGAAATAGCAATTTAAAAAACTTTGGATACGTCTGGATCTAGTCTGTCCCAGATTTTGGGCTGAAAATGCAAGCCCAATTGGGCTGTAACGACAAAGGGATCTGTCTGTTTCGGGCTGGCTGAAAAAAGTCAATGGAATGATAATGTTGGGAAATATTTTAATTAATGAATCATATCTAATGCAACAACACGGGATTTAAATTATTACATATCCGATAGTTTAATTATAATAAAGCATTGCAATGACTCCTGTAGATGCTCACGCAATGTGATTTCTGCCTAGTGCTTGCGTGAGTAATGTGATTTCATTTAATTAGTAACACACTTGAATGGATTAATGAGTCGTGGGATTTATGCTGGTGCATTGAATAATTATTCACAAATACTTTGGCTCGAGTTGTGAGTTGCTTATCTAGTTTTCAATGCGAACTTGTGTATTGCATATCTAGTTTTCAATATGGAATTATATGTTGATTACATAATTTTCAATGTGGAGTTGTGTGATCGAATTATTATTTTTATGCTTAGTGGCACTATCAAGAATTTGTTTTCTTTCCTCATTTCATAAAAATAGGTTGGGTGATGGATTGTCTTGATGGTGGACGTCACATAATGCATGTATGATCATGGGCTTGACCGATATACATGGTACATCAGGTAGATAGTCGATATCTTATTATAGTATATTGTTATAAGCCTATGGCTGATTTGTAGTGATGTGTTAGGTTGACAGCCGACACTTATTTTAATTAGTCATAACCCATAAATCTTTTTGCATAGATCATCACGTTCATCTTTTCTTGAAATATTCATGTGGTTGATCCATTAAGTTGGGATAAGATTTCGAATGTTATAATTGCATCACAGGAAGGATTTACGGTTATTCTTGTACCACAAGCACAATATTTTTTAAGAAAATCAGCACTTAATGAAGCTAACGACCACATGATCAATAATTCCTTGAATACTTGCACGAGGTTTGCAATAGAATAATATTTTATACTCAACGGAGTTCTAAATCCGAGAGAGAGAGAGAGAGAGAGAGAGAGAGAGAGAGAGAGAGAGAGAGGGGGGAGACTATTAGTTTTGTGCTCCCTCTGTCGTCTACCAGGATGGTGGGCTCATTGTCGCCATCGAGAAAGGAGAAAGGAGAAAGGAAGGCAAGGTGGAGGGAGGGAGTGAGTGAGGGAGGGAGGTGGGTGGAGTAGGGTGGGGTTGGGGTCGGGGGTACGTGGGGAACAGGGATGAGGGAGCAAGGAGGGGACGCAGGTAGAGGCAGGTGGGCACATGCTTACTAGTCGGTCACTCAAATTGCAAGAGAGGATGGTGGGGGCTAAGGTCTGAGAACTCAATATCAGGAATGGGAACGATCAAGGTTGATACCGATTTGATACTAATTCAGATTGGCTAAGATAGGACAGAAATATCCCTTTTTTCAATTAAAAATCCATTTTTTAGACTATGTTACTCTTTGTTTGTATCGATCCACCGATGCGATATCGATCACAGATATCGATCAATAATTGTGATTGATCAAGGCCGATTCTAATCCACCAATCCTTGACCAATCCAACCCGATTCCTCAAACCATGGTGGGGGCGGTAGTGTGCACAAGGGTCCACTAGCTGTGATTTAAAAAAAAATTATTTAGTTCTAGGAATGGTGAATGTATCGCCACGAAAATTAATTATTTTGAAAAATAACTTATAATGGCAGTAAAAAACCATTGCTAAAGGGTATTATTATCCATATATATATATATATATATATAAACAAAACAAATATATTGGCAATAATAAATCAACGCTAAATATTTATTTCAGTGGTGAGAACAAAAAATGGCTACTAATGGGTATATATATACAATTTTTCAGCGATTACCAAAGACAAAAAAAGATATAAAACAAAGTCAATCCTACTACTTTTTTTTTTTTTTTCTTAACTATTAGATCTATTAGTTGGTAAAGCCCTTATTTCTTATAGCTACCACTTAAAGAACTGTTTGGCAAAAGGGAATTTATTTGATAAATTAACCCTGCTCTATCATCACCCAACCATTGGGCCACATTAATTAAAAACAAAATCCATGCAGAGCATGTTTATATGGGTATTTTACCAAGCTAAGCTAATGTCTATAATATATTTCAAAGATAATGAAATTAAGAGAAGGCTCGTAGACGTGGGCTCATGAAATCCCAATAATAATTTATTCTAAAATAAGGAAGAAGACCCCACATAAAGTAGTTCATTTTCCGTTTACTATACTTTTAAAGACAATGACGACTAGGTAGTAAGATCCCAAAATTTCTTTTCAAATAAGCAAGAGACCCCACCATATAAGGAATGGATTTCATTTATTAATTTCCATATTCGATTCTTAGATAGTAAGATTCCTAGTTTTTCGTAACCGTGTTTACGTGTTCTCATCATTTCCCTTTCTAGAACGGAAATGATAGATCAAACTAAATAAAAATACAATAAAAGAAGCCACAGAGAGTGAGTGGGTCAAAGGTTCCTTACTGTCTTTCTAGAACGATGATTGCTTCCGTTAAACCCTCCAAATTTTGACTCTCTCCCTCATAAGAAGGCGGATCCACATCCTTTCTATCCTACTTTCTAGAATGAGATAATTTTTTTGGTAGGAAGAATGAGATAAAAAGTTAAGGAATGTTTACTCGGAAGTTGAAAGTTGAAAGTTGAAAGTTGAAAGTTGAAAGTTGGAAGTTAGGCCTGACCAGGTAAGGTTAGATTTTTTTTTTTTTTGGGTGAATAAGTAATGTCAGAATGAATTCGGACAAAATACGAGTATGATTGAACAAAATCCTAGCTAGAAGCTGATGCTGTTTAGGTAAGTTTAATTTACAAATATTTCATCTTTAGTTAATGGAAGTTTATAATGGTTGTGAATTTTATAATTTCATGAGTTGCTACTCGGTAACGGAAACAACCTTTCTGTGAAGCATGTATAAGATTGCGTATATTATGATTTTTCTCCAAACTTTGTAATGGCTGGAGCTTCGTGTACTAAGTATACCCTTATTTATGAGTTTCCACTTGGTAAGCAATTAGTAGATATTTTTAGAGTTCACCAACTTTGTAGATATTAGCTTTACTCTTAACTTTCATAACATTAAAATATTATATACAAACATAGGGTTGTATTAACAAATTTGATATAAAATCCGTAGTGAGGCAATATACGACACGGAACCATATGTACACTATATGTGTATAGTACATGATCTAATGATTTTTTTTTACAAAAACCAACTTCTTATGCAAGTTGTGACAAATAGTAACTATCATAAGTAGAGCCATAGTAAAAATATTTTTTCTTTGTTAGAAGCCGGGACAGAAGTGGTAGTTAGGAAATTTCAGCAAAAGGCATGTGGATCATGCATTTATATCAAATAGACACACCATTTAAGGGTGATAGGCACTACTCATAACAAGCGTAGTACCTTGTAGCTTGAACAATTCTTTCCAGAAAGAACTAAGAAAAAGGGGATCTCTAGCACTCGCATTGGTTTCTACTAAAATAAAATCGCTTACACTTGTGAGAGGAATTCCATGAAGCTTTCTTATTTCAGACACAAAAAGTTCAGCCACCTTAATACTAGTGAAGTTGCCAGGTAGTATGAACAACAATCATAATTACAGTTTTTCTTAGTGGAATATAATAGTCCAGTGATGAAAGCCATAGCAATACCTTCCCATACCTCACCTGGAATTTCAAATTAAGTCGATACTTCAATGGGGTTGCAATATTTGCATAATTTAGGATAAATCTTCTGTAATAGCCAATGAGGCTTAGAAGTCTCGTAGTTACTTAATAGTGCAAGGGCTGGGCCAATCTAACATAGCAGCCACCTTAGATTTATCCATGTGCCACCCCTTGAACGGTTATCATGTGGCTCAAATACTCCACAGAATGTTGGCCAAAAGAGCATTTGGATCATTTGGCATAAAGGCAACGAATCCGCAAAAGATGTAAAACTCTTTAAGATGAAGTAAATGAGTAGCCCATGAGAAACTATAAACCTAAAGGTCATAGAAGAACATGAGTACAAACTTACGTAAGAATGTGTAAAAAATAAATTGACATGATTGTCATGTCTTCTTTCTTTTTGACAAAGAGCACCGGAGAAGAGAAGTTTCACATATTTGGCCAAATGCTGCATGCTTGCAACATTTTAACCACCGATTTCTTGATCTAAGATTTCTGAAGCTAGGGATAATAGTATGGCTTGACGTTTACTGGTTGCGACCCCAACTGTAAATGTGTGGAATGATCTTGAGCTCGAGAGAGTGGGAACCCTTGAGAAGTAGCAAAGATTGAATCAAAAGTTTGAAGAAAGATTGTTCAACTCAACAATATCACAAATTGATGGTGGTGGTGGGGAGGCTGATTGAATTTCCAAATGAGAACCTTTCTCCTCCCTACTAGAAATGATATATTTACCCTCTCTTATGAAAGGAGAGAGATAGACACAAGGTGGTACTCGCTTACATGTTACACAGTTGGAGAGGGAACTCAATCTTTTATTTATTTATTTTTTTTTTTCTTATCCAAAATTAGTTTGACAAGGACCAAGTTTTCCTCAAACCACTGCAGAGGGAAATTCCTTAATTCATCAATGGTTATCATTGCACTTGGATGCATGGTTTCAAGTATCGGTTCAGGATTGGCTGTATCGGCAGTATCGGATCGATATTGGTTGAGATCGATCCTCGATCCCTGATCGATTCGGATCGGTTATTCAGATCGTTTCAAGGGTAAAATAGTAAAAAATTAATTTTTTTTTTGTAAAAAGTAGGGACAAAATCGATCGATACCCACCGATCCGATCCAGATCGATATCGACAATGATCGATACCAATACCGATACCGTCCCCTAAGTCCTTGCTCGGATGAGTGTCAATGATAGTAAAAGACATCTCGAACATAAGTGTTGTGGGGAAGGGCCGGAAGGCAATGTAGAAATGAAAACCTTAAACGACCCTGAAGAGAATAATAATCGTAAACAAATAATACACAAGGAAAAATTTGAGTGGTTCAACAACATTGTCTATGTCCACAATGAGGTGAGACTTGTTTCACCGCCAATGGAAAATAGGGTTACAATCACTCATCCTCATGCCTCTATCAAATTTCAAGAATAACTCACTATAATTCATAACAAACATATATATGGAAGGGTGTCAATTTGATTGGTACCGATTTCGAAATTGTACCAAAGATATGATTTTTTTTTCTTTTTTTCCTTGGCATGATATGGTATTGCTAGTTAAGATAAAACCATTCGTTATGTACCGAACCATACTGAATTACCAAAACCATACTAGTATTGAATACCGTTCTAAAATACCAAAACAGTTCCAAAATACCAAATTACCAATTATATATATACATAAAAATGCAGATAATGAAAAAAATATTGTACTGAAATCATATTTGTACCAAATAAAAACTATATTTATACTGAATAAAAATCATACCAGAATTGTACCGAACCAAAACCATATAGTATCTAACATTACAATTTCGGTACCTACTCTTATCCTCTGTATCATACCAAGTACCGAATACTATACCAATTGATATCTTTACATATACGTACAATTTTACCAAAATATCCATATAAAACGAAACGCATGTGGCAAAATACAAGATATCATAACCCCAATAGAACGTTACAATGATCTTATATTATATTCCATTAATCCTTCACCAACGATGAAGGAAAAGTTTCTCCCTCTTCAACGAAATGATTGTTTCAAGTATACTCAATTGACCAGTCTCTAGGACTAAGCACCTATGAAAATCAAGCTATTCCGAAGAAATTTTCAGTCAATTTTCCCAAATCTGCTGCGTTTCAAATGGTCTATAATTGAATATTTATTGATCCAATTAAAAAAACCCAACCCGACCCGACCAATTACCACTTATTACATTGTATGATTTCACCAGTAACATGATATGGACGATAACTCCATCCCTGCTCCTAAGTCATTACTCCTTTCAACACATAATAAATTTAAGGATGTGAATATGAAATCGAAATCGAGTCAAGTTGTTTAAACCGAAATCTCAAAATTGCTTCATAAATGATTCGGTTCTGATTTCAAGTTTAAGATCGATTAGTTAAATGGGTCTGATCGATTTTAACCGTTTAACTCGTTAGTTTCAAATCGAATTGACATCATGAAAATCGAACCTTTAAACCATCAAAATCGATCCAATTAACCCGTATAATGATTAAATATTTGGTTGTTTTAAAAAAAAATAATAGTTTAATTTAAGGAAGAATTAAAGATCATAGAGGCTGTCCAATAGCCTATTCAATAATTCTCTCTTATTATTAGGTTGTTTATGTAGTTAAATCCTTGCTTGTTCAATGCCTCATTTAATTTGATATAAGATTGAAGCATTTATCAACAAAAGTAAATTTTTGTAAACGTACGAATAAATTGGTAAACCGATTACTAATCGTTTAGAAATCATATGGAATAAATCGTGATCAAAACTGTAAAACCGAGACACCATTTAAAAACCATGGAACAGAAACCATTTACTAAACAGTTGCGGTTTCAGAAAGTACAACCGTTTAATAAATAGTACGATTTTGATTTCAACCAAATAAATGTAAATCAAATTGAATCACACTGTGTACACTAAAACCGAACCGGTTAACACCCTTTACTGAATAGCAAAAAAAAAAAACAAACAAAACAAAAACTTGGTGTCCAAAAGGGACCGGCGGTTCTGAAGTGGCCGAAGCATTAGGCTATTAAGAGTCGCAGCCTACCAGGTCGCTGTCTTTCTTCCTCCCATTCTAGAAGCTAAATTAGAATACAACAATAGAAAGCAATCTGGAAGCCCACCTGACCCCTCTTTCATCTCTCCTTCCTCAAATCAATTCCCAATTTCTCGTGGAAAACATAATGAACCCCATCACCAACCACCACTATATAATTTCCTCCATGGCTCTTCACAATCACTTCAAACCCACTTTTCACCTTCTTCTTCTTCTACTACTCTCCTTCATCACGCCAATATGGTTGCAAAAGATCAGGATAGTCATCATCAAGAGGAATCCATGAGAGAAAATCTGGAGCAGTTTGAAGATTCAGACGCGGAAGAGTCTCTCTCACTCTGTGATCTACCCATTTATGATAAATCACAAGCATCAACAACAACTACCAATTGGAATGGAAATGATGATGATGATGATGATGATGATGATGATCCACGGCGTATGTCTACCGATCAAGAGCTGTTCGAGTTCTTCTCTGATCTGAAAGCTGATATATGCCCTGCCGATGATATAATCTTCTGCGGTAAGCTCATTTCCTATAAGGAGAAAGAATGTCACCGTGAGGAGGATAAGAATCCTAATCTTGATGTCTTTGAATTTGATGATGACGATGGAAATCAGACTTGTACAATTAAAAGCTTCTTCCGTCGACGACGACAACGATCGGAATCGTTGAATGCTCTGAAGAGATCTCAATCGAGTGCCAAAGACCGGTTGAAGCGAACCAATTATCAGAAATTACGAAGAGTTTCTAGCACAACGAAGAACACGGTGGATCTAAATGATCGGTATAAGACCGGTAAGTCTTCCGGAAAGGGGAATTCTTCTCTTTCCACATCATCGACTCCGGCGAGACCTAGGTGGCCCTTGTTGATGTTTGGAATGGTGAATGTTCCCAAGGAGATGGAGTTGAAGGATATAAGAAATCGGCAGAACTGCCGGAATCCAACATTGTTGTTCCCGGAATTTGTCGCCGGCGATGTCACCGAGAAGGTTAGGGTTCGGAGGGAGGAAAAGAAGGGGTCTTGGAGTTTGCCAAGAGCGTCGAGCTGCAGGGGACGTGGATGCATTCCACACGTATGACTCTCACGAGTCTCGTTGTGTTTACATTTTGTCCGAGAGTGAAATTTTGTAAAGGACTATTTTTAGATTTTGGTGGGGCCGTGGGGAGAGTGGAGGGAGGACAGTGCAGGGTGGTTCTGCCTACCGGAACAGAGTACGAGAGCGGATCAGGCTCACATACAAGAATGATTCTGATCTGTAGATTTAGGATCAATTTTCTCTCTTTTCATTTAATAGATTCTAAATCCACGGATTAAGGACGTACGAGAACATTCTCGTATATGAACCTGATCTGTTCACGCAGAACACCTTATCTCTCTCAGATCAGAGATTACTACTTGTTCACCAAGATGTCCATATCCTCAAACCTCATCATTCTTTGTGTATTTTGATGATATTATCATCTCAATAATATTAGTGATATTATTGACCAAGATATCCATATCATCAAACCTCTTCGTTCTTTTATATATATATATATTTTTTTGATATTATCGTCTTGATGATATTTTCATCACTAGAGATGATGTTATTTCCATTGTTGCTATAAAATCTGAACTACACAACAAATTTCTTATCAAATATTATTATCAATGTGTTGAGCATCACATTACTTGTTGAAAATGATGGCAACATAAGTGCAATTGATGGTTCAATCAATTCATTGATTTCACAATTGATGGTTCAATTAGGTTCAATCTTGAGCCAAATTTGATTATGGTTTAGTCATTGTGTTGGTTCATCAAAATATGGTTCAAGATGAATGTAGGTTAAATGGGAAATGGTTTGGTTCAAGGGCAATTCTGGTTTAATGTCAATTTTGGTTCGTGGGGGATATAATAAAGATATTGTTATGTGCTTGGTTTAGATGTACATGGTTCAATGCTGGTTCATTGAAACATTAATTTAATGGTTCAATAATATATTTCAACAACTATTATCTAAGAGTGAGTTTCCTACCCATGAGCTATACCGTGTGATAAGATTGCCCTATCCGTGGCGACGCCTAAGCCGCTTTAGTAGAGACGGACTGAAATACCCCATCATAGCACTCTAAGGTTCAGCAGGGAAGTATTGAATCTTCCAGCTTTCCACCTATATGGATTGTTTGAGCGTAAATAGACTTGATCTTCGCTCGGCAAAGTGTTGTTGCAAAGGTTGAGTCTAAGTCTTATGTTAACTCCTTTTTATATTAAAATAGCCAGCCATACAGGAAGATTAAGTAGAGTAGAAATTCTCTCTAGGAGTGCATAACTAACATCTCCTATTGGGATTCATCCCAAAAAAAAAAAAAAAAACACATTTCCTATTGGTCAGCAAGTGAGTTGGTTCAGCTGGAATGTTTTCCTTATTGAGGTGAACAGTAAATTAATGGAATGCCAACAAGATTTCATGCGTAAAATATGGAGATAAAAAAATAAGAAAGTAGACATGAAGTCCTTGAGTTATGATCTAGTACAACAACACTATGAAAACCTGTGGGGTCCAAAGAAAGAAAGAAACTCAAAAAGAAGTTATTGGTTTCTAAAATTCTCCCTCATTCACTGTTACAACACGTTAATACGTATGTAGCAGGTAAGTTTAATCAACATATTTATCTTTCTTATTGGAGAAGTTGATACACCTTGTCTGATAAGGTGTTTATAGGCTGAAGACAAAGGAATCAATTGGTGCATTATTCTGATTTTATTTTGCCTTTAATTTTTCATTTATGTTTGCTCGGGAATTTAGGTAGACTATATTTACTAGGTTTTTATTGTAAAGCCATATTATTGATTGTAAGCGCTATTATAGGTGGGCGCGTAATAATTGTAGTTGCGGCTGTAGCTCCAAATACAGTGGGTGCTGTGTTGAATCTTGTAAGGGGTCATTGCTCCTGTGTCATGGGTGCGATTCGAATTGGGGTTGGTGCTCATGACTATGGGTGCAGTCAAATTACTAAGGCCGGATTTGAATTGTAGCCCAAACGATCATTTGCATCTGGTTACAACACTCTCCTTGGACAATCTCCTATTTCTTGGAAGACCAAAAAGGCAAATTACTATCTCTCAATCGTCTGCAGAGACTGAATATCACTCCATGACCACTGTTGCATGTGAGTTTCAATGGATTAAACACCTTCTCTAAGTTTTTGACATTTCACATCTTTCATTTGAGGCTCTCTACATTGCAGCTAATCCTGTCTTAGCGAACAACAAAGCATATAGAACTTGATTGCCATCTTATTCTTAAAAAGATTCAAAAGGGCTACCTCATATTTCCTTTTCACAATAACTCACTAACAGTCTTAAGGCTTTTGGTCATGCTTTGTTTATAATATTCTTTGCAAGTTGAAAATTCAAAACTTTCAAACTCCGACTTAAGCGGAAGTATCGAAATAAGTATCCCCTCATCTTCCCCTACATATATATCATTGCCCCCACTGCTCCCTATCCTCAATCTCCTACATGACTATTCTATGCATGAATTGAGAAATTCCTTCTTTACCAAAAAAAAAAAAGAATTGAGAAATTCCTTCTCTACTTTGTCATTGATAAAACACCAGAGCAAACCAATATGGTGGGAAAGTAGTTGGTGAAACATAATCTCAATCCTATTTGTGGAATGTCAATTGAGCCGATCTCGGTTGAACCATGAAGTTACCCCCCAAGAAAGATAGATTAATCAATTGGAGGTTATGGAATCTGATATGGAGAAATCACCTAAAGATCACATTGCATTTGTAGAGGATTTTGTGTCAATTATTTTCTCCATTAAGATACTAGGATATTGCCAAATGAGACTGTGGCATGGAGTAAGCTTATCAAATATGAGCATTCAAAGGACGATTGACCTCAATTGATCTAATATATGGTAGAGAAGGAACACACGTAGTCATCACAATTGGGCTCTTGTTATTACGTGTCACACTTGCAATAGTTGATGAAAAATCAACATTCAGATCTTTTTAAAGAAGGGCCTATGGTAGAGATTTAATTATGGAGGAAAAGGATGATATTGACATCAAGGAAACTAATTTGGAGGACTTCTAGGGATAGAAAATGGAATCACAACAAATCAAATTGTGTTGTAATACGGGGTTAGATTTTATATAAGAATGGAATTATGTACTACGTAGATGTAGTAGGATAATGTACCGATCATTGTCAATGTTCCAAGATGTGTGTTGAAGGTTGAGACGTGCCACTTGACATTCTCCTAATGTCATTAATTGCCCCCTTTAGTGCAATTGGATTGGCATGCAAAATTGAAACCGAGATAAAACAACCTTTGACTTCCAACAGCAAAATTGTACTGGTCTATTGCGCCCCTTCGAGTAAGTCGAAGTTGTGCTCAGGACAAACTAAATGCAATGCAAATCGAAAAAATAAAATTTCTGTTTTCGTCAGCACAGCAGTATGTGACAAGTTTGCACATATGAGAGAGAGAGAGAGAGAGAGAGAGAGAGAGAGAGGTAACATTAGAATGTTCAACCCATTTTTGGCTCTTCCTCCTCATTATATAGGAGTTTATGCCCCCATGGAATGGGTGTATTCATTAATTCCTACGACTTGAATTGAGAGATTCTAATACGAGTTTCAAGAGATAAATGTCTCTTGTAGGTATCCTATAATGTGGATGTTTCTTTCAATTCTAATGAATGGAATTAAAATATCTCAACCCAAGCACTAGGCTTGCACCTTTACTAATGGATATGTACATTAAGTGAGGACACCTTGTCTATACGAATGGATGTATATAGGTATGTCACTCCTTGTCACTATTGAGTCTCTGCAAACACTGAGAGGGGGTGAATCAGTGTGGCTAATTTCTCTTCTTTAATAACTATACGAACTGACTTGGTAATCTCTTTAAACCCTAAATGTGTTGGCACACAGTTGTGTGTACACTCAACCCCTCATAGGTACTAGTGTGCACACCATTCTACATTTCACGCACTTCTAAGCTGTACAATGCAAATAGAAAATCCACAGACAGGAATTTTTACAAGATTTGACAGGATGCCTACATCCCCGGAGTAGTGCTTCTAATGACTTCATACCTACTCAATACACTATTTTAATTGCACCTACAGTTGGGAGCACTCACACTCAGTTTTCCCAACTTACAGCTAAGAAGGCATACACGGTGTCGATATAAATAGCACCTCCCACTACAAGGCAGCACTCACCCTTGATATTTAGCACCCACCAAAAACCTCTTATAAAGATGAAACAGTAGTAATAGGCTTATATAAATTGCCCTACAATCAAGCTTAAGCTAGCATACATTCACAACAATGATACCTATTGCTAGCAGTTGTATATCAACATGGATAATAATGGCAAAGTAAATATAGGATAGAATATCTCACAGCCCTTGTCTGGTGTTTTTAGAGATGTCCCAAACATTGACTTTGCAAATTAGAGTACGAGACTTGAACCTTCAAGTGAGCCCAACAAGATGGACACTTCACTAAGTCACTCCTTGTCTTCTTCTACCTAATGCACAAAGAGGCCTAGACCCTAGCTCTCTCTCTCTCTCTTGCCCCTTTTCTTAACTCCCATTCAATACCTCACAATAACGCTTCAACAACCCTTCTCAAACCACCATTAATGGAATAAAAACCACTTCCATTTTGTACAATACCCATTTAATGATTAACCAACAAAGGGGAGCTTCCTCTCTCAAACCCATGGGTTTCTCTTCAACTCAAAACTCTGTTATCAGCCCTCCAATGGATATAACATGAAAAAAAAAAAAAAAAGTAGTAACTTGAATAGACCAAGTTGGCTTTGTAACTCAAAAGTTATGACGATTTGAATTTGGGCCAAGGAGAAAGTCCCAAAAGGGATCTATTAGGGAGGCGTAGGGTGTGCTGGCAGCATGCGGGGCGCGAAGCGCATCTTAGTCGTCAAACATAACCTCTATATGCACCTCAAATATGGACCATTAGATCTATCCAATATATCTATAATTTTGACTATAAGATTGAAATTGGCACTGAGGCAACTAACGTAAGCGGCTGGCATCATCATAAAAACCTTATCAAGTTCTCATTGGATGGGTCTATTTGGCTTCCAAATTCCTTTTTAAAAGGCCCCGCATAAATTGCATATAGGTCCCTCCGATCTAGAGAAACAATGCTAAAAATCCCCAATGACTCATTTGACCAGAAATTTCCAAAATTACACAAAGCCACTCGTTTTTCAAGAAAATGCTGAAAAACCCTATGGACATGAGCTATTTTCAATCCGAATTTTAGATTTTTTAGACTGGCTCCACGTAAGACTCCATTACTCTCTCATACGGATTCAGATTGAGCCGAAACGAAGAGGGTATGTGATATAGCTGCACATCGGGATCACATCTAATTTCAATCGGACAATCCCGAAGCCTTGAGAAGATCGGCTAGGATAGAAGCAAGGATAAGCAGAGCTGCATCCAACCCAACCTAGCTATGCGCCCCCATTTAGAAAGGCAGCCCATCACCAATGGGGCAAATAGTAGCCTGACCCTACCGAGCCCTAGAATGGGAAAAATAGGGGTTGTTAGAGTCAAGTAAGGCCAACCTAGCCTAGCTTGACCAATCAAGATCGATTTTATGGTCCAGTTGAGCTGAACCTAGCAAGGCTTAGCCTAAGTTAAGATATCCCAATCCAACCTTAGGCTAGGTAGGCTGGGCTTGAGCCAAGTGAAGGGGACTCATAGTTCGGTTGAGGTTTTAAAAAACTTCGTCCAACCTGGACCAATTGCACCCCTAGGTCCAACAATTCTAAGAAATATATTTTGTGATAAATGTTGTAATCATGATGCATGTGGTTTACATTTTTTTTTTTTTTGTATTTTTAAGTGCATAAGACAAAAGAGGTCGAATTTTTTTTTTTTTTGTAAGAAAAGGTTGGGAGTTAAATCTACTCTTTACTCTATTCAATTTCAACTTTTAAATTGATTTGAATAGAATCTCTCAAGGAAGGCGGTTCCCCACGATGCTAGTGTAAAGGAATCTCCCATGCCACACCAATCATGGCATAAGGAAATGGTTTCATCAATGAGTGGGCACGCATGATCAAGGAAGCTAGAGGTGCTGTTGTAGGTCCCATATGATCATGATATGAGAAGGTGTGGGGATTTTTTTTTTCAATCAATAAATAGTTAATTTTGTCCCTTAAATTAAAGAATGGTGAATAAGATGGTATAAAATCTTCATATACCAAGATTTGAGCCTTTCTCTTGTAGATACCCAATTGTGTCACTTTGGAGATGCACATAGCAATGATGAAATATTGTTTCAGATTGTAACGCAAGACATGATTTAGACTGAAAATGTCTCTTTTGGACTTAACCTAATAATTTGAATCATCTCAAGGAAATTATCGAAAACCATCTTGAAAATTGTCAAAATATTTATGATAAGATTTACTCATCAAACAATCTAAAAATTGATCCATTTTTCATGATTGTGTGTTTTTCATGACAAAAAATTTTGTTAAATAATGGTTTTATAATAAATTCACTTGTCTATTATTTTATCCAAGATTTATCTTCAGCATGTAGAACCTGCACTTAAACTGACTTTTGCATTGCCAAACTAGGTAATACTAGACAGTATTTGAAAAAACCTTTAAAATAACACATGGTTCATGATTTTTTGAGTAACGAATAAAAATATATGATTTTTAAATATTTTGAGGCTTTTTAATTTAAAAAAAAAATTAATTAATACCCGACTTGCCCAAGTAGACCATGTTGGATCAGCTTAGGCCAATGCAAAATAAGGTCATACTACAACATAAGACCACCACATAAGTGGACAATTTTCAATTCAATTTGGGTAATAATAGAGCCACCAAAGCTCCATTTGATGTCGCCCACTTTTTTCACATTTTTATCAATGCAATAACCTTTGCCATTGGACACCAGGGACTCAAAATGACCAAAAACCCCCCATTTAACAGATTGTAACCTACCCTCCATGAAAATCTCCCCCAAGTGATATTATTAATAAGGGAAAAGTATATATGGGCCTTCAACATACTATAACAATGAGACACATTGTAATTTTTTATTATTTCATTTTAAAGAAAAAATAAGGTAATCTATAAGTCTGGGAAATATAGTATGATGTACGCTCAGAGAACCCTTGCCCTATTAATAAATAATATTAGTTTTAAAAATATTTGGAAGCTCTTTATCAATTTTGGATTTCTATTCAATCGTAAACATTCTCTCCTAATGTTTCTCAATAGGGTAGTGGATTTCGTGTTAAGCTACTCTTTCAATCATGATCAAATATCATTAATTCAGTATATTGATATCTAACCAGATAAAGACATCAACTATTGCGCTAAAACTCATAATGTGTAACCAAAACGACAAGGACCTCTCAGGTTAAAGTACCAAAAGAATTCTATAAACGAAATTTTGTTTCTTATCAACTAGCAATGATACATGTAAGATTCTCATGTGATACTATACTATGCACAAACTATGCATTCACACTTATGTTTATAAATCATCACCCTAGATAACACATGATGTGAGAATCATATGAACAAAATATCCCCTTATGTTCATAGTCAAGTACGTTTAGGTGAAAACCAAAGGACAATTATAGCCTATTACTAATATGTATATTAATTAAAATTTAAGGTCTGAAGACACATATCCAACATTTATACTATATCTCTCGCATTAACACAATATAGTCATAAGCCATGATATAGTGAGGATTTTCAAACCTTCTATACATTATTCCCTTGTTAAGGAGGAATAAAGTGTAGATAAGTTATAAATTGTGTCAGAATGTTTAAATTCAGGCCCACATACGTTTACTAAGGTTATGAAGGAAGTAGATACAAATGTCAAGCCCCACCTCCACTCACTGACATGGATATACACATCTGTCCATAATCCATCTAGGATCTATGATGCAGTACTTTAAGTTCATAAAGTTATGAAATGACTCTACGATCATATAGATAATAAAAATCAAAATATAATCAACCGGTAATTTCTATTGATATATATCATCTTACGAAAAAAATGTTTTCATAGTGAAATTATAATTAGAGTTATGCCCCTAGGGCTACATCTGATATGTAAACAAAAGAATAAAAAATAGAAGATAATACTCTCATCCTCAATGTACTCCAAATGCATAGTCATCACATACACAACTGTCCTCATACATAGCTAGCTCCTCGTCCTAAAGGTCACCTCCTTAAAGAGCCGACTCCTCAACCACAGACTCCATATAGTTACCTGAATCAACATTTAAAAAAAAAGGCAACAACAGGGGTGAACTTTCACGAAGCCCAGTGAGGGGTATACAAACATTCATAACAATTCATGAAATGCAATAAATATAAATGCCCAACCAAACCAATATGAATGCAGTTAGATGGATGCAATGACATAATCCAGATTATTAGCAAACAAACCTAGTCAACAGATTCTAAGTCCATAGTGGGTATCAGTGCTACTGCAACATAGGTGGTATCCCTGATCAAGAATATACATTATCGGTCCTCAAGAATACAAGCTAGTTGCGAGTCAGGAGTATACCGATCCCTATATGACTACTTTAGTACCCGGTAAGCCCATATTAAGAATCTCCCATAATAGCACTACATCGAATCTAACATCGTATGTAGGGTATACCCACCACCAAATCCATTATTGCGTGAGGGTTTGTCATGACGCTGGCATCCCCACCACTTCAGTCACCAAAAATCATCCCCAACCTCGGACTATCGGATGATAGGATTAGCCAATACGTAAATCCCTATTGGCAAGGGTTGTAGCACTAGTGTGGTTATCCTAGCCCAATACATTCTATAATGGTATGAGTCACATCATAAATAAGCTCACACACACCGTGGGCGTACAGTGCCAGAACCCAACCTTCGACTACCCTGTACCCCACACTCACACACTATGGGCATACAGTGTCACAACCTACCTTTAGCCACCCTACACCCCAATCTCCACAACACACTCGCACACACTCACCTAAGGCATACAGTGTTGGAACCCAACATTCGGCTACACTGTATCCCACACATACACACACACACACACATTCACAACTCATATCATTATGCAATATACACATTCTCTTCAAGAAACATATTTATAATATGCAAATGACATAATCATACACATATGCATCATAACATAAACATCCATAAAAGTCAAACAAAATCCCCTCAGCTAGTCCTAGATGATGATAGATAATCGATGGCCTCGTACTGTGTGCCTCCTCACTTCTTAGTTCCACTCCTAGGGTACAAGTGTTTTTCAAGCAATTCAGTCATCCATAGGGGAGTGGGACCCTATGACACATGTCCTAATAAAAGAATTTGAAAATCACTCTCAAGATGGTTCACTGGTTGATGCTTACCGGTGGATGCCAATCCGCCGATGAGTTCATCGGTGGATAGATCCAAGAGGGTGAAAAATTCAAGTTTACATCTATAAGGTTCATCAGTGGATGGTCTATTTTTCACCGGCTAATCCGGTGACCATCAACCGATGAAGCCAAAAACTGGGGTTCCCTACCCAGATTTGCTCCACAGGCCACATGGTCCCTTTGCATGTTTGTGTGTGTGTGTGGTTTTATGTGTAGTGTCATTTCCAACTCCATTTCTCCTTTTTTTCCTTCTTTCGTATAGTCTACAAGTTGGATTTTGTGATTTTAAGGTTGGTCTGCATGTAGGGCACCCTCACAAACCACACCTAGCTTAGGTTTAGTGTAAGTAGTGATTTAGTTCAATATAGAATCACATAGTAGGTTCCAACACCCATTTTACAAGTCTAGGTTTGCCTAACTTGGGGAATTTTTGTCGAGATTCATGTAGTGACCACCAATAGCTTATGTGATCACTCCAAGCCACCATTCATATGTCTAATTTCATTTTTTCCAACCCAATTTTGGTTTAAACGGTGAAGTGTAGAGAGTTTGGGCAAAATCCTTTGTTCTAATGTTTAGTTATCCCAAATTAGGGTTTTGGATTTCATAGGGAGTTGTCCATAGGCTCAATGTTGAGCCAATAACCTTGCTAGGGTAAGCCTCTTACTCCAATTCCCCTTCCCACTATGTAGTCCTTGTGGTTGGGTAGGTGGAATTCGGTTGGAGGATTCCATTAGCTCAATAGCGAGTGAAAATGAGAGGGGGAGAGAGAGACATGTGTGTGTGGAGAGGGGTAGAAAATATAGGCCTACCTCAAAGGATGAAAACCCTAGCTTCCTTCATTCCTTCCTCTCTTTCTCTCCTCCTCCTTCTCCTTGCTTTTACCTTAGTGTGTGGATAAATGAATGGCAAGAGTCCCTATTTATAGTTAATTAAGTTGCCTAATGGTTGTTTGGGAAAATAATGGGTTTTCACTCATTATCGGGTTAATCCGTCATTTGACACTAATGAACTCACCTTGGGATGTCCTACCATATTAATCAACTTCCAAATATGTTGTTCCATCAATGTGGATGGGTTTGGGGTACATGGGTGCGAGAACTCAGGACCCACGACAAAATAACCCAAATCTGGCTTGTGCACTCATCGTAGGGTGTTCACCGGCTGATGGTTTGTGAAGGTTGAATTGGTCCCCTTTGTGTGGAAACATATCCTTAGGCTGATTGGGGTCTTCCCAAGGTGTTTCCAGTGTGTGGGCCTCTTAGTACATTATACTATTAATGTTCAGAGATTTTCCCGTGAGGTGTGAGAGTTTGACTGATCTTCTCATCTGTGTCCAAAACCCCTTCCAATTATTGAGGCATGAGTAGCAAGTGCAAATGGGGTCATCTTTCCTTTCTCAGCAAAACACGATCGCTACTCAATATTCATTGGTACTGGAGCTCTCCTATGCCTCATCTGTACAATTACTAGAGAAAACTTTAAGGCACAGGCATAACAGTAGAAATATTATTTGACATTATTTGCTCGAGATACTCTCTATGTTCCAACCTAGTTTGGACCTTAAAGCCGTTAAATATATATTGATCTAGACGTGACACATAAGTGGATGGAAAAGAGAGACATTCAAAATAAAGAATGAGCATTATTTTGACAAAACCTTTTTCTCTAGTAGCAATAGTAAATCTATATGGATTTTATTGTTAGTAGCTACACACTACAATAATAAAGATCTGATAGTATGATATTAAGATTGCATAATATACCTTTAGAAGATACCATAATATAACAATCAGAGTGTTTTACATCTTTAAAGTAGATAAACAAAATGTCCAAGCAATCGAGGTCCTTTTGTGGTCTCAAGCAAGTTTTAAGGAGTTAGAACATTCATTTTTTGTGAATCTATTAAAATGTCTGACTTTGATAAACAAAAAAATGGATAAACCATGTATTTAAAACAAATTCAATGGGAGACTAGTTTATATCTATTTATTATGTCTTATAGTTTGGGAATCATATAAAAATGATGTTGTTTGTTTTTCCCTTAATATAAGATCTTGTAAAATCCGGTTACATTCTTGAGATTATAATTTGTAAGAGATCACAAGAATATGTTAGACTTATCATAATCTATCTATATAATTGATCATTTGATTAAGTTCATAAATTTGCAGAGGTTATAAATAAATAAATATTATATATATTTTTTTTCAGATATAACATTGTACTTTCCCAGTCTCATTGTCATTTTACTTCAAAGCAAGTAGAAGCTATAATGAGAGATCCATACTATTTGTCTGTAAGAAATATGCCATATTATATATTAGACTGGATATTTGTTATGTAGCTAAGATTGCAGCTTAATTAAATGTATAACTTTCAAATTGTTGTCTGGTTTTTTTCCCAAGTTGTTGAGAATGCTTAGGCCCCATTTGTTTGATGAATAAAAAGGGATGAAAAACTTATAAAGATGGGTCACACATGTTGTGGCTTGGATTGGCAATAAAATAGAAGGAAAGAAAATAATGGAATATATAACTTTTAGTAAGGTGAAATTTGGTGAGAAAGGAAATGGAGATGGGATGAGATTCTATGGGAAAGAGAAGACATAAGAGGAAAGAGATAGACATAAAATCAATTTTTTCATGATAGTGTCAAAGTTGGTAAAAAAATAAAAAAATAAAAACACTTTGCAAGTGAGTGGGGTGGGAAAAAGTTGAGCACCACAGTAGCAGACATCAATAATTACATTTAATGAACTTGTCTAGTAAGTTACTCACCCCACTTATCTAAACACTCATATTTGGGTAGTTTGTGGGTAATAAATAATTGTTTCCCTTAGCAAACATTAATAATTGTATTTAATGAACTTGTCTAGTAAGTTTTTCACCTCAATTATCCAAGCACTCATATTTGGGTAATTTGTGGGAAATAAGTAATTTGTTCCCACCCTTTTTTGCCTTTTCCACTTTTCTCTGTCAAACAAGCAATGCCTAGAGATAATTTCTTTCTTTCTTTCTTTCTTTTTTAGGGGACATTACACCCCCCCTCCCTTGTACGATGCCAAAATTACACACGAATCCAAGGGTTTTAATGAATTACGTCCCCCTACCCTGTAGTTTGGAAGATTCTTACAATTAGGTTCAATCTATTAGTCATCACAAAATTGGGACCGTTAATTGATGACTTCACTTAATATCATACATTTTAATGCCAAAAATGCTCTATATACCATAAGCATCTTCTTCCTTTTCTTTCTTCCTCCTCCTCCTCTATCAACATAATCACCATTAAACATGAAGAAGCGATTTTCATAGGGAAACCCAACATCCCGTAAAAGGAAGATCATGTCATGCAACTACCCATGAACGTCACTGACGATAATGACACTAGATTCCTCCCCGAACACATCAATTCTGACACAATTAGGTTCTTTATGTAGGATCTTGGAAGCCGAGAGAACCAGAGAGTCAAAAACAGAGACGGACAATATAGAGGGGAAATTCGAAGGGGCAACGTTCCTGGATGACCACTTAAAGGTGGATATGAGGTCATGGATCCAGTCTAGACTTATCTCCCATTTGGAGGCCATAAAAGAGGGATCTAAGAAGGTGGAGGATGTGGATCTTCAACGGTAGTGGTGATATCGACCACTGAAGAGTTCTCATCCGAAGCAGGCTTCGGATTTGGAGAAGAATTTGTAGTCGTAGTTGTTGTTGTTGTTGTTGAAGTAGGAGATTTTGATTGTGATAACATAATTCGAAAGATCCCTAATTGTTACTGTAGCAGTAAATTGAAGAAGGCGATCCTTTTTAAAAAAAAATCTTCAAAAAATTGGTAGTGTTTTAGGAATTTTCGATTTCCAAGATCCAATGGATGAATAAATAAAGAACGTGAGAAGAATCGACATTCTCTTCTCATGGAAGCATACAGATGGGCTTGGCCAAGGCCAAGATTGCTAGTCAAAACTATGCCCTCTGCATTGCCGACACCCTCTTCAAGGTACCATTGTTGCTGCCTCAGCTTACTTCATAGGCTGGCCTCTCAGGAACCTTGCTGGTGTCCAAGAATAAATCTTTCTTCAATGAAAAAATCCATAGATTTCTGTAATCTTTGCTTTTTGCTAAGCTTGATTTAGATTTCATGCAGAGGGTATGGATGAGACTCTTTTCCACTAAAGGGTAATATGGTATTTTGTTGTTTAAAACTAACACCATACTCACACAGTCAGTGCTAGGGGAGGGGGTGTAATTTTCCCTCTTTTTTTTTGCTGGTCATTGAAACTTCATTCAAATAAAAACCATGAACAACACAAGGTTCAAATACATAGCATTCAGAACCAAGGAGTGGAATATGACGCTTTCTTTCATGGAATGGACAAGGTCTCCAGGGTTACGGTTTGGATAAAACCAGAAGAATCCATGGTAATAGTGATGTGAACATTGCTTACAAGATGATTGGGTACATAGCAAATACCACATTAGTAATAATAATAAAAGGAGGGGGAATGAAAGACAAACCCCAATGCTTTTTGAAGATAATGGCTGATGATATACTCAGTCTACACGCTCCTAAATCACCACAGCGAGTCCTCCAACAAGGCCCTAAGTGATGTCAGCTTTAGTGAAACCTCTGGCGTCGATGTTGTCTTACATGCCACCCATTGAAATCACAAGAATGAAATTTGAAAGGGCATCATAGGTGATAATGATCTAGTGAAAATGCCACTTGAAAAAAAAAATCTCTGGTGAAAGCAAAGCCATGTCGCTTGCCCATGCTTTTCAAAGATTATGACCAAAAGCATTCCCAGTCTGCGTGTTCCTAAAATACCTCCAATGAGTCTACCAACAAAGCCCTTTATGATGTTAAATCTAGTGAAACCTTTGGTGTCGGTGCCATCTCGCATTACACCCATTGAGATCCAAAATGAAATATGGAAGTGATGTTTAATGGTTGTCCTTATTGGCAACCCGATCACGTAGCTGTGATGATGTGCCCAATTTGGGTGACATGACATGGATGGAAATAATGATGTGGCAGCATCCAGTGTCATCGATGAGATAATAGAGCTGCATGGTATGCATGGTGTGGTTTGATACATCCTTAGTAGGTGGTGTGGGTTTCTGAGTCAAAATTAACAAAATTGACCTATTTATGTTCGGGGGCATTTTTGACAATGAAAATGACATTTTTGGAAGACTGTTTCTTCATGAAAAAGATAGATTTTAATTTATCGAGTCCAGTGCATCTAATTTCGTCGCATTCCCATATCGTATAAAGAAGTTATGGAATTTGTGGTAGTCAAGGATAATTTTGACATTGAAGATGAATATTTTAAAAGAAGTTTTCTCCATGTAACGATACAACAAAAATCCAATCTTTCCAATAGTTTTGATTTCGTCTCGTTTCGATTTCTTATGACGAAGATATGGAATTGAAAAGGTTCAAGGGCATTTTGGTCATTTTATAGCTGATTCAGATGACCAGGTCTTCTGAAAAGTTGTAGAGCATCAAGTCGTGACTCCATTGCATTTTGTTTCAGCTCAATCAGAGTTTATTTGAGTAAGTTATGAAGGTTTCTGCGAGATCGATTTGAAAAATCCGATCCATAATATTGAAATAGCTCTCGGCCAATGGGGGGGGATCTTTTAGAATATTGTCTATTTTTTGGAGGGTTTTATTGTAATTATAAGAAGTCAGGGGGCTGGTGTGTGATTTACACAATGGGTCCTGATCAAGTGTGACGCATGTACATGGGAGCTTTATTAGAAGATTCTATTTGAGGCTTATAGAGCTAATCCAGATCTTGTAGATCTTGATTCAACAGCTGGAAACCGTTTCAAACTTTATGAGGGCCATCCAATAGGTTCTAGAAAATGCGCTGCTCAAGCCAATCAGAACTCGACAACTCGCCTGACGCTAACACAGGTGCTGATGCATGACGTCATCGAGATTCTAATCTTGTGGCTGTGCTTTTTTGTCCATTGTTTAAATCCGACAGATTCGATTGAAAGATTCTTTTTGATGAGATCTACGGCCAGATCTACGCCTATGTTGAAAGCGCCACCGGTGTAGCCTACGCCACTTCTAAGAAGATTCTATTTTAGGCTATCTCATTGCTCCAACTTCGAATGGTCATATCTCCCTCACTTTAACTCCGATTTAGGTGAACCAAATTGTAGATTTTTCATCTCTCGGAGTTCTATACATTGAAAGGGAAAAATAAGGATTTTAGAGACTATAAGGCTGCAGTTTTGGCGTGTGAATCTCCTCCCTCCATTATTGACTATTAAAAAGCTTGAAAGCTTCATATGAGTTGTTTTACACTCCATTAATAGTGGTTTAGAAGGGTAGTTGGGTGGTATTGATGGCATATTGTTTCTAAGCCAAGGGAAGAAGAAGAATGAAGAGAGGGCTTCCCCTTTTGTTGGTATAAGAACCATGAATGGGTTTTGTTGCTCAATGGAAGTTTTGTTTACTCCATTAATGAGGGTTTGAGGAGGTGGTTAATGTGTGTTGATGATCCATTGATTCAAAGCTAAAAAGGAAGATAAGAAACCAAATGAGGGTTTGCTTGTAGTTATTTTGAAGAGCAAGTAGCCAAAAGGGAGAGAAGGTGTGAACACCAAGCTTGTCAGTGCAAGTTCTCAGTCATCCCAGGCAACCGATTGTGAGATTCTCTAACTTTTAATTTCCATTATATGCATGTATGCATGCATGCTAGGGTTAGTTGTGGATGAATGTGTACATGCTAGGTTAGTTGTGGATGAACTGTAAGCATGCTAGCTAGTTGTGGATGTATATGCTAGGCAGGGCTTAACTGTAGGGCATTGATATAATCCCAATTTAACTGTATTATTTATTGAGTGATTAGTGAGTGCTAAGCACTGTGAGTGGGTGCTACACATTGTAACGGCACTGCAAGTATCATCTCAGCTTCAGTTTGAGAAAATTGGGTGTGGGTGCTCCTGACTGTGAGTGCAGTCAAAAGTAGTGTATTGAGTAGGTACAAAGCCTTTACGGGCACTACTCCGGGAATGTAGGAAAATTGTCGAACCTCATAAAAGCCCTGTGTTGTGGGTGTTTTTATTTGCATTATATATATATATTGAAGTGCATAGAATGCTGAATGGGTGTGCACACTTGGAAGTGCTTATGAGAGGCTGAGTGTGCATACGATTGTGTACAAACAGGGACAGGTGTATTAGGGTTTTCCGTGTTAGATATTGGACAAGTTTTGGGGATTAGAATTAGACTCACTGATTCACCCCCGTCTCAGTGACTGCCAGATTACAATAGAAAGGTCATCACGGGTGACAATGGTCCCAGCGAAAAATATCGCTTGGAAAAATTTCTCCGATGAAACTAAAGCCATTTCACATGGAGAAACACCTTGTGTCACACCCCGTTCACCCTGAACCGGAGCGGTGACCGAGTTAACATCGGTTAACCCAAACCTGCCAGGATCATCAGATACTGTATTCCACCACAGCATACACACACTAACATCAATTCATCATATCAGCGGAAGACTAAGTTTTACCTATAAATAATTCCCATATACTTGATACCCAAATGGTGATACAATAATTATATACATTTGGGCCCGAAGGCATGATATATACACAAAAAGAATAAAGTTCGAATATCAAATATATACAGGAAATCATCAAAATCATCAGAGTACATAGCTCGGCTCGGTATCAAGGCTGGAGCTCAGCTCGGCCTCAGAACCGCTGGCCCGCAGCACAGCTCTCACACGCGCAGTCTACGCCGTGCTCAAACTCCCCAGGGGTCCACCAGTCCTCCTCAGGAAACTCGACTGTGGGACCCACCCCATGCTCCTCAGATGCATGACCTGCAAAATCATCTAAAAATGGGTGTACACGTGGAATGAGCTCACTAGCTCAGTAAGTAGAGAGGTGGACCACTCACAACAGTCCACACAACACAACACATCATATGCACTACATGCCATGCAAATCATTTTAATCACATACACCTAATCAACATTACTAAGTCTTTGGTTTTAGTGCTACTACAACCACAGTGCGCGTATACTCCGGGTACGAGCCGCGAACTCCCTCCCGTGATACGCCCATAGGGCTGTTGGAGAAGACCCACCGTGAGTACTCAGAAAAATAAAGACAATGCCGTCCACCGGCTCTCAACAGAAATGTAAATAAATTAAATGACAGTGCTGACTCCAGCAATTTAAAAGCAGTACGATTGGCCCTCTTGAAATACCACCGGGGTTGCCGGCTGTCCTACACGACTCGCCGGGCGTAATGCCTAACCGCCACAGTGTCCGACAACCGCGACCCCTGCTTCCCCCCAAATGGCAACCCAACACCTCAACCCCTGTTGGGAAGGGTCGTAGCACGGGATGGTGAGAATCCTAATACCGCATGCTCCTATATGTAGTACGACTGCATAGTGCCTCCGTGTCCCATACCACGGGCCACCAATGCATTCGTTTCCAAGCTGACCACGGCATCTAGTCTATCAATGCATTATGCAACATGATGTACACATTCGACATATAACATCCCATTCAATTTGCATTTGAAAAGTAAACATAGCATAAATGCACATCAATGTGTGAAATGACTAATCTATATAGCATATTCATGATGACATGACTAAATTAGATATAGTTATATGAATGCCAAACAAATGCCTTGAAATAGGCCAAACGTCCTCTCTCCACTTACTTGTAGCGTACAAGGATTCCCGCTCGGTACGGGTGAGATCCGGAGCGAAACGGGTAGGCTTTGGTGAACCTAACAAAATTGAGAGGGGTTAGTACTTCACCATTTTAGAATCAAAATTAATGAAATCCGACGTCAAAATCGTGTTTAGAACGTCGAAAGAAGGTCCCACGTCCGATTTGGGCTCGATCGGACCTAAAAATCACATTCTGGCCACTCGGGTGGGTCACTCAGGTGGGTTGTCTACCCACCGGTCCTACCCGCCGGTTTGGCCAGAACCCCCCTGGTCCTCTCAGGTGGGTGACTCAGGCGGGTAGGGACCCGCCGGTTGCACCCACCGGTTTTGGCGGAAAAACCCCAGTTTCTTCTCAACTTCCTCCATTCCTTGGGGACCCAAATAGGGCTTTTCTCAACCCATTCTTCACACCTTTAAAGTCCTATAGGATGGTTCTAGCTTAGATCTAAGTTAGATTCAAGTGAGGGGGAACCATCTTACCTTCTTTGCTCAAGAATGACTTCAAACCCTCCAAATCACTTCCAACTCACAATGCTCCTTCTACCTTGTCAATATCTCTTCAAATCCTTCAAGATCAACACATAAATCATCTATTAAACCTTAGATTCATCATTTCAAAGGGTGTCTACAAGATCTTAAGAACTCATACTCGAATTAAGGGTTTAAAGCGTGGGTTTGGTGAATGTTCATAAACCCAACTTTTCTTACCTCCAACTGTAGATCTCGAGTTGAAGATTACTCTCCCGGCACCGGAATGGCAAGATCGAGCTTCGGCGCCACTGAAATCCTCCCTTTCTTCCTCTTCCTTTCTTCTTCCCTTTCTTTTTCTCTCTCCTCTTTACTTTTCTCACCAAACGTACGAGGGTAATAAATGGAAAGAAAAGAAGTCATAAAGCTTTATATACTATTCCTATTTAAGTGAATAGTGTCGGATGGGTCACTCAGGTGGGTGGGTGTACCCACCTGACATACCCATCCGAGAGTCAAAACTTGGGATTTTGACCGGGCTCGGACCTCGGCTCAAACCCCACCCCAGGCATACATTGTAGCCTACATATATATCTTAAAGTACAGATATAATACCTGTTTTATCCGTACATAGCCTTATGGTAGGTGCACGTACACGGTTTGGGTACTCCCGTCTCTTCTGGCACTGGCTCGGACTTGTCGGGCCAGCCGGTGTTTAAGGTCACCCGTGCCATCATAGCCCATAGGGAACCCGCTCTAACATCCTCTGGCTCGGTTCCTGCATGGTTAAACCGGTTCAATCGCGAAATCAGACCGGGTTTAAGAAGCGGGATATTACACCTTGATTCTTAAATTTTGTGTTGTCAACCTGTGGATCTACCAACGGATAGAGCAGAGATTCTTCAAATCCATAAGAAATGCTAAGATGGAACCCATAGTGGACCGTTAGGAGCGTACAACGGTGACATTGGCAGCACATCTTTCGCCACCAGTGGATTCTATTGCAAAGGAGATGGTGGAGATAGTGATGGGGATTGTGGTGGCAGAGGTGGGGGTGGGGGTGGTGGTGATGAGGACAGTGGAGGCAGGGATGGTGGAGGAGGTAATGGGGACCGTGGTGAGGAGATGGTGGAGGGTATCGCGAGGAGTACGTTAGGGCAACAACATAAAGGATCAGGGCTTAACCGATCTCTGCCTGATGCGACTCATGAATCACGAGAAGTAGGAGATCTACATCATCGTCTTCGTCGTCATCATTTCTGATTGGACAACAAGCTATAACGTGAAAAGGATCGTGGAATGAAGATCAGAGAGTTGCAACCACGATTGTTGTGGGAAAAGCTAGGTTTGTCGAAGTTGGCCACTACAACCCCTGTTTCATGCTATAATCCATGGAAGATCTACTGTAGACCTTTAAATTTGCAGATCTAGACACAATACTTTGATATAGGCAAGATCAAACCCACGCCCTCCTCTTCCCCACACCCGCTATTGCAACAGGTCTGATATCAGTAGCTTTATGCTCGAACTTTCCACCAATGAAGATAAAAGGATTGTCTTTGTCTACGTCATCGTTGTCATTATCATCACCATCGTTGCCTAGAATACTAAAGGTCACGGTAGAACCCTCAAAAGGAGGAGAAAATTGAAAAAGACATGCACTGGGGCGGAGTTAATACATGCACAAAAGGAGAAGATAAGATATGTACAAACGGTGGAGAAATGTCCCCAACACTCAATCACTTGTTTGATAATTATGGTTAACCATTTCAAACTTGATTATTTCTTTATTCATGATGTAAAAAACTTGTCAATCATTTTTTGTATTGATTTTGAATTTCAAAATAATAAGAATGAAAGAAAATCAAATTTATATATGGTTTTCACTTTGGATAATGAGATCATTGTGTTTAAAGTGTTAGGGACATACCCACACTCCTATACTAGGTTTTGACGATCACAGACATATTTTGGTACTTCACAATTTGCCATTAAGTATTATTTTGTAGAGACTTCGTATCAAAGATCGAATTGATTAATGAAAGGAATGAATGAAGACTCATCAAGTGGTGAGAATTAATAAGTTAGTGTCAAGTCTTAAAGTGCATTGAAGTACATTAAGACATCAAGCATACAAGGTTGACGTGAAGACTTCTGAAGATCAATTGTAAAAAGGAAAGAAGACTTTAAGAGTAGAGGAATGTAATAGTGCACACACCATACACAAGCACTACATTGCATGATCATTCATATGCATTTGCATAAGTACATCATCATTAACCTAGAATGTCTCTAGGTGATGCCCAAATACCAAGAACAAAGACCCAATGAATACATGTTGGATATAACATCATGGCAATTGTTATAACTTTAGCAAGCATGTTCAGGGGAATTTTTGTCATTTCATATGCTAGTATCTGAAAATGATTTCTTCAACAAAGTTGTAGGTTTATGAGTTATGAAACTAATGCAACTAAAATCAAATCAATCTATCATCAAACGAGAAAGATATGACTATTTTCATACAATTTGTCTGAATCATACTCATTTTGTCTGAACTGATCAGGTTTGAACCCAAAAAAAAATTTGATTAACTGGACCCCTACTAGTCAATGTTGTTGATCGGACTGTGACCAAATAGTCCCAAAAACCATCCAATGGATCTATTTTTAATGGCTAGTTTTGTCACTCTCCGTTCACATAGAACCGGACCGGTGACTGGGTTCCCTCCGAGTAACCCAAAAGCACCGGGATCATCTGATACAATAATCATAGTACAACAATTCACAAATAGCCAGGAATATAATAATGTAATTCAACGAAAGTCTTGTCGTATATAAATACATGTAAATCCCTATATACTCTTGATACCCAAATTGTTATACATAGCATATTTACATGTGCGCCAGTTATGCACCATAGGGTATCCACATCAACCCTTTTCGGTTCGGACTCTACAAGACCAAACCTAACCAACCGGTCAATAAACTGTGATTTAGAAAGCAGGGCTCTACAAGTTTAGCTGATCCTAGAAGAGCCAAAATTTGATGTTAAAGTTTCTTTCCCAAATAGAACATCATTCACTTCTACAAAATCCCCCATTATGACTAAAGAAAAACACTCTATACTACTTAATGAGCCAAAATATGACCATGGATCGGCACGTCCAAGATCGAGCCATTACCTCGGCCATATCTTGGTAAGTTGTTGCCCTAACTATAGACTAGTCAAAGTAGATAGCTTAGCCGTATCCCACGCGAGCCCTTGCCTCAGTCATACTTTGGCCAAGCAGTTGGCTCGGCCACATCTTCGCCGAGCCCTTGCCTCATCCATACTTTGGTCGAGCAGTTGGCTCGGCCATACTTTTACTTAGCCCTTACCTCGGTCATACCTTGGCTGAGTACTTGGCTCAATAGTAGACCCACTGAGCATGGACACAACTCGTTCTTGAACTTGTCAACATTTACTTCCCACATTTAAGGGCATGTTTCTTGCTCCTAGCGCACAAAGAGTTTCATCGCCCTAAAACTCGGAACATCTCACACAAGAAGGGGCCTAGACACTCACGATAGAAGGAAATATTCCCAGGACTGCCACGGATGCTAGAATATTCCATAGAATCTTATAAGGAATCAGAATATTTTCAAGGATCTCAGAGTCACCATCTCGTAGGACTCTACTCATGGGCAAGTCAACTCTATAGGCAACCACATCTGGACACCTATAAATACAAGGTAAAAACGAGTAAAAGGGGATAGAAAATTTTGGACTGAGAGAATTCATATGAGAACTACCTGCTGCTGCTTTTCTATATTGAGCATCGAAAAGTTTTCAACACCGGCCCAACCCATTGCGCTGCTCACCTTTTTCTTGCAGGTTCTTTGGAACATCCGAAGCAGCCATGAACTCCTGCTGGTCAGATTTTTCTGCATCACTACTCATCCAAGTGCATTTATTGAAGCATTAGAGTGAAGGAAAGCAAGTTATTCTCTTCAGTCTAACTTCTACAATATATACACTATTGTCAAAAGGAACTCAAGTCTCTCTACAAGTCTTCTACACTATCTTAGCATTCTGGTGCAAGCTTTTAGAAGATATCAAGGTTCATACATTCTTATCATTGTATTTCATTCATATACCACACAAGAGGTAATTCTAAAACTTTCTATTTCATTGAAAGTTTATTTTTCCCAATAGTTGGTTTAACTTTAGGAGTGAGCATTTTCATTTACTTACTGTTCTAGACTCTACTTAAACAAATGTGTAGGACTCACTCATCCTTAAGAGATTGTATAGGTCTCTCTCTACCTGTAATGGTACTGTAAGAGCCCTCTCATCATGTAAAGAGATTGTAAAAGATCCTCTCATCCTGTACAGAGATTTTACGGATCCTCTTATCCTTAAATAAGTTATAAAGGTGATTCGTCCCTATCTACTTTACTGAAAGAGAATAAATACTGGGTACCTCTCAAGGTGATCTTGTGAGGAGTGGACTGGACTTGGATTGAGTCAAACCACTATATATCTTAGTGTCTTATGTGATTGTGATTACTCTTTATATTTTGTATTTTATTTACAATCGCATATTTGGGTACTTAAACTGAAGAGTTTTTTTTATTCTACTCGTATAATTCACCTCCCTGTAGATTATTTCATAAAGTATATTCATATATCCACTTCGTTGCTCCATAATGCATTATGATAATACATATCAAATAGGGATCTTAAAAGGCATGCTTTCCTCCACTGCTTAAATGACAAATGAATACACACAATTAAGAACTTCATTTGAAGAGTGTGCTCTAAAGGCCTCCCCTCAACAAGATGGGCAGGTTTGCAGAAATGCCTCTCTCAACCCTATGTATCCTCAATGTGGGAATGGTACTAAAATGACTAACCACATTTTTCTTTAATGTGCATCTGCATGGGCAATGTGGTTTGGATCAAGATTAGCCTTCTCCCCGGCCCCCCATTGGATAATTCACAGTTGACTAGCTCCATTCAAGGGTGGGGTTCTTTTTTTCAGTTTGGGAAAGAGATTGGGCATGAGGTCTTTGGGCTCTCTTCTTATATTTGCTAGACTTTAAGGAAGGCTTGCAGAAAGCTTATCTTCTCTGGGAAAAGCAGGTCCCCAATGGAGTTTATTCAATCAATAGAAAGGGTGTTTGATGACATTTGTTGGAATTCCCCCACAGTCTTCAAAGCTGCCCTCCCTCAGGCCATGCCTACTAAACATTCTATTCCATGGAGCCCTCCTACCAGTCCTTTTTATAAGCTAAACACTAATGCGGCTTTGAATGACAATAAAATAGGTATTTATTTCATCCTTCAAAATGCTCAGGGACACTACATAGCAGCAGTCTCAGACCACCTTTTGCAACTCATTCTTCAAGATGAAGTATTAGCTATCAGATCAGGGCATTTACAATGTAACTCTGAAGGTGTGGGTGATTTAGAGGTTGAGATCGATAACAGGGAGCTTGTTGTAATGCTAATCATCAATAGTCAAGCCCTCAATTCTAAAGTTCATTGCATAGTTCAGGACATTGTGTATTTGGTTTATTTTTTTAGGTCATGTTACTTCAACCATATTACTAGAAAGAATAACAACATGGCTAACTCCCTCGGTGGGAAGGCCTTATCTGTAGCATGTAGTATAGAATGACCACTTTTCCACTCCTTGGATTTTTGATTTATGTAATTTAGACTCCTTTGATATTTGATTTATGTATTTTAGACTCCTTACCCTGGTCATGCATGAATACATAGACCTCTTTTTATCACAACAACAACCATAATCTTATGCCAACTAAATGGGGTCAGCTACTTGGATCAGAAATATTCAACAAAGCACAAGAAATATAAGATAAACAAAATACAACAAGGAAGTATAAGACGACACCATAGATATGTTCTGGCAATAAAAATAGAACAACATCCCAGAATCATCCCCTACAAGGGGTCGACTACGCGGGTCTTTGTCCTTCAAATAGGTCTGTCTGAGGTCATACTAGAATCCAACCCTACCAATTGCATATCTTTCCTTACCACTTCGTCAATATTCATTTTAGGTTTGCCTCTACCTATTCTAGAACCCTTTATATGAATATGGTCGCTTCTCTTAACTGGGGCATCCATAGGTATCTGTTGCACATGATCATACCACCTCAACCGGCTCTTACGGAGCTTATCCTGAATCGGGGGTGACCCCCACTTTGTTTCTAATACAATCATTCCTCACTCTATCCCTCTTGGTCTTGCCGCACATCCCACGTGACATCCTCATCTATGTTGCCCCCAGTTTATTCAAAATACTCTTCTTGACTGCCTAACACTCTGTTCCATAAGTCATAGCTGGTCGTATTACTATCCTATAGAATTTTTCCTTGAATTTAACAGGCATACGTTTGTCACATAACACTTGCGACGCACTTCTCCACTTTATCCATCCCACTTTAATTATGTGGGATATGTCATCCTTTATATCCCCTTCTTTGCTAATGATTGAGCCCAAATATTTAAAATAGTCTCTCTATGGTAAATCCCGATCAGTTAGCTTCATAAACCTCATCACCCCTCATAGCCTGACTAAAGTGACACATCATATACTCTGTCTTTGTTCTGCTTATCAGAAAGCCTCTTGATTATAAGCTTGAACTCCAAAGTTCCAATTCAGTGTTAATCCCTTCCACAGTCTCATCTATCAGTACAATATCATCGACGAATAGCATGCACCATAGTACTTAATCTTGGATGTGTTTGGTTAACTCAACCATAATGAGCACGAACAACTAAGGGCTTAGGGAAGATCCTTGATGTAATCCAATTATAATTCGGAATTTATTACTTTGGCCTTTTAGCGTTTTCACATTCGTCAGCACTCCCTCATACATGTCTTTAATTATGTCCATCAAGATATTGGAGCCCCTTCTCTCCCGTAGGACGTGTCAAATTTATTCTCTGGGTACTCTGTCATAGGCTTCCTCTAGGTCGATAAAGACCATATGGAGGTCCTTTTTGCAATCTCTGTAAGCTTCCATAAGCCTCCTTAAGAGGTAGATAGCTTATGTCATAGATCTACCTGATATAAAACCAAATTTAGTTATCTAAAATCTTTGTTTTTTCCCTTGAGTGTGTTTCAATGACCTTTTCCTAAAGTTTCATGTTATGTCCCATTAGTTTAATACCTCTATAGTTATTGTAATCTTGGATATCAGCTTTGTTCTTATGAATAAGGACTATAATACTTCTCTTCCAATCATCTGACATTTTCTTTGTGATAAAAACCTTGTTAAATAGACCTCTTTTTACCATTACCATAAAAAAGGTAATTTCCAGCACCACCCCCTAGAGAATGCCACTATTAGAGACACTCCTCCTACATAATACCAAATTATACTCAGACCCCCTTCCGTCAATTGCTGTTAAGTGAGGATTTGAAATGACTATTGTATTCTTTTTTACTAAAACACATGTCCAATTGGACTCTTGCCCCCGTCGCCGCTCACTCTTTTCAGAACTTCCCCTGCTCTACCCCCTCCAGATTGAGCTCCGAAAAAAGCGAAGCCACCTTCTCCTCTTTGTCTTCCACCCATGGAGTTGCTTCTAAGTACTCCAAACAAGACACAATTCCAACATCGAATAGAATTGTTGTTGCTCATTCAACCCTACCTCTTAGGGGAAACAGCAGCTCAGAGTCGATGGTCAAGGGATTCAAGAGTCGAGACTGATGCACAAAACGTTGCAGGTACAATCCTCCTTCACCAGTTTGATGACTGGACCACTTCAAGAAACCAATGTTCTGAAGATGAACAAAAATCGATAGAGATTACTATCCCTCATTTCTGGTATATACAGCAAAGGAACATGCTTTATCATTCCCTCATGTCCACGTCAAAGATAACAGCAAGAAGAGGAACTGTTGTTTAGTCTATGCTTCTGCTGCAAAGTCAGAAAAAGGTATTCTCTCCGAATCAAAGTTTGGGCTACTGTTGGACACTGTCAAGTGGGATCACAAAGGTTTGGCGGTGGCTATCGCACAAAATGTAGATACAGGAGTTGTCTTGATGCAAGGCTTTGCAAACAGGGAAGCACTAGCTACAACATTTTCATCACGAAAGGCAATGTTCTATAGCCGTTCACGATCAAATTTGTGGACAAAGGGAGAGACATCCATAAACTTCATTAATGTCCATGACATCTTTCTTGATTGCGATCGCAATTCTATAATATATCTTAGCAAGCCTGATGGCCCAACATGCCACATAGGTTCAGAGACATAAGTGTTTGATTTCATGAAAGGTTCACAGGTTTTGAAAGATAGGCTTCTGCTGACAATTTTATGTTCATTGGAATCTGCAATGTCCACATGCAAAGCAGAAATAGAAGCAACTGAAAATGGGAAGCCATCATGGACGAAACGGCTGTTGTGTGACAACAGGTTGCTTTACTCTAAAATTCGGGAAGAGGCAGATGAGTTATGCAGAATGTTAGAGGAGAGTGAGGATAAGTCTCGCTCAACTACAGAGATGGCAGATGTGCTCTATAATGCAATGGTACTACTTTCAGCTAAAGATGCAACGATGGAAGAGGTTCTTGAACTCCTTAGGCACAGATTCTCTCAATCAGGTATTGAGGAAAAGAGCAGCAAGCGTTTAGGGCGGAATTGAATTTGCTGTAACTGGATGGAAAAGAACCGAAATTATTCCCACCATTGACGCAAACACTGGCGGCAATGGAGGAATCCATCATAATGGGAGAACCAGTAGCAAGAGAAAATCCAAGCTTAAAAGTTGCTTCTGGTGACTCCGACAGCGATTGTGAGGTAGAGGATGACAAGTTAATGGTAATGGTGATCGGAAAAGGTTCAGATATTTGATCTGGAGGAGTGACTTTTGGGTGTAGTAGCAATGGTGGTCGCAATCGTATGACAATACTGAGTTGAGGGTGGAGGTGGAACAGAGGAGGGGTTGGGTTTGGAAGCAACGCAACACCAAGAGTTGTCAGGGTGACGATGGTGGGAGCACTTGGAGGGTCTCATTTATAGAAGTGGAGAGTGAGATCTCTGACAGAAGGGGAGGAGTAGTCCGGGGAGTTAAGGGAGAAAGGAAGAAAACGAGAGAGAGAGAGAGAGAGAGAGAGAGAGAGAGAGAGAGAGAGAGAGAGAGAGAGAGTTAAAAAATATATATACTAGTTGACATCAGCATATAAGGTATATTTCCGTAACCGTGACTGATGGCAGGGGGTTTGAGTGTAATTTAGTATTATGCAGGGGATGTCTCTCTAATAGTGGCATTCTCTAAGGGGTGGTGTTATAAATTATCCAAAAGAAAAAGAAGAAGAAGAAGAAGAAGAAGACAATGACAAATGGAGCCTCTTTCTATTTAAAAAGATTGAAAAAAAAAAAAACTCGGAAGTCGTTTATGATTTTTAACTTAAAACCATTTTCAACTTTTTTTATGCTGAACATTAATGAGTACGTGTTTATACATCCCAAAATCGAGGGTATAAACATCATTATCAGAAGGAAAACAAATAGAAACCCATCTCTGCTCCATCCCTACTTGCAACCCCAGCCATAGTTGATCTTCTGCCTACAAATCTGTCACTTCCGACGATAGAGGTTACTATTGGCGAGTGCTAGGAGTAGCTGATCCCCACTTCCCATCCCTTTCTTCTCATTCCATTAACTGATTGCATCCTTTTTTTTATTTATTTATTTTTTATTAAGGTCATTTTCTACAAATATTCCAAAGACCTACAAGTGGAGGAGAAGAGGACTAGTGGTGCACTGGTCGTGACCATCCGCACGTAGCAGCCACGGCTATTAGCCCTTGGGGCTTTTTGCGGTTTTAGATATGATTTCAGATCTGCTTTCTCTTTGAAAACCAGGAGAGAGAGAGAGAGAGAGAGAGAGAGAGAGAGAAGGCTCGATCAGAGGCGCAAATGGAGACAAAGAAGAAGGGGGAAGGAGGATGAGAGGGAAAGGAGTTGCAACGAGTTGAATAAAGAAAGCGGAGAAAGAGAGTTAGTAATAAAGAATATGGATGAATGAGACATCTCTTGAGAGTCAGTTATAAGGAATATGGATGAATGGGACATCTCTTCACCATTTGTTCAAGAAACCAGTTTACACATGCCAAACCTACTTTTCACCAAAAAAACAAAACCATTTTTGTCTAATTACCAACCATTTTATCAAAAAAAATGTTTTCATTAATGATTTTGTTTAATATGTTAAAAAAAAAAAATGATACCAAAGAGGGTCTTCGTTGGGAATTGAGATTTTGGGAATGATTCGTATTCTTCGATCCAGATAAGTGGATTTGCTCGGATTGATATTGGTATCGATCGAGATAAATCTCAATACTTGACCAATCCACAGGTATGACTCAAGGGTAAAAAGGTAATAAAAAATAATTTAGAACAAGGTAAATCCATCCAATCCAGGGTGATCCCAAATATTCCCGATCAGTATCGGCCGAGACCGATCAAGAACTGAGATTACGAACCTTGATTGGATGCAAAATTGCAGATATTCTTGAAAATGGGTCTATAAAAATGGATGGGCCGGTCTGGTCCAAGTAAAACCGATCCGGCTCTACATATATGAGTTAGACTAGTCTAGGGCGCTGGGCTTGCAAATCATTCTGTGTTCCTTTCGTCTTCCCTCAAATCTGCTCTCTGTCACCTTTCTCATAGCTTCGACGCTAGTTCTCGTGCTCTCTATTTAAAGGTATGTGGATTTCCCAATCGACTTCAATTGGGCTTGATTTTTGAATTGCAATTACACAGATTTGGAATGGGATTATTGTTTTGGTGATTTCAATTAAAACTATAATCATTACTTCCATTCAAACTCCGCACATCTTTCTATACATCCGAGAATTGCCTCTGAAAAGAATGAAATCAAATCCAACGAAATAGAAATGAAACGGAATAAAAAAATCGCAACTATATTCACAGAATTGCTAAAAATATTCAAATTATGGGAAAAGAGTAATAGTCATCCGCCCAAAATGCTTCTCTTTTTGCTGAGAATCGGTTGAAGAAGAGACACTGGTTTGCTAAATCAATCATATGTAATAGATTGCACCTTTCATTCATTACCCTGTTGTTCTGTGACATATTTGTTAGTTATTTTGAGCAAAGCTGTTTTATTTTATTTTATTTTATTTTTTATTTTAAAGTGTTTAGCTTGAATATGACCTTCAATGAACTTGTGAATCACTATATGCAGAAATTTTAAGTTCAATTTCTTGAAATTGGCTTAGAATCATGTTAGATCTTTGCCTTGAACAGATAGGGACTATAAAGTACATTGTAAAGATAAAATGAAGCATATTGTAAAGATTATGTCTTTGCTAGTGGCCATCACTGCCTTTTGGATTGGCCTCTTAGAGTCGTCAGTGGTTCCACGTAGTTACGCTTGGTTGGTAAGTTTCTCCTTGATGTCATTGTGCAGTTTTGACAGGATTTTGTTCTCCTATGTTCATATTCCACACCCCCTCTCCCCCCCCCCCCCCCCTTGGTTTTCAAGTTTACATTTCCTTTCTTCCATGTCTTCCCAGCTACCACTCTACTTTATTGTATCGCTAGGATGCTATGGTCTTCTAATGGTTGGAATTGGCTTGATGAGGTTTCCAACATGTCCTCAAGAAGCAGCGCTGCTACAACAGGTTTCTCTACTCTTCCTTCTTTACACATTTTGTTATTTTCCTTAATAGCTTTAAACTTACATATGAGGAAAACCAACAGTGCAGAGTTTGTATTTTAAAGGTAATAATTGATATCTTGTGTATCATTTATCTAGAGAATATGAAGACATGCTAGGGTCTTCTTCTTAATATGCTACTAGTGGCAGGTCCTAATCAGCATGAATTTGACTAGATGGACAAAACCATTTGACTCTCTTTAAAATACTAAATAATATTTTCCATTTTTCATATATTCTTTTTTGAAATGGATGAATGGTTAAACTAGAAAGCATAGAACTAACACTAAATGCATTCCTTGGAACCTAGTGTTAATGCAAATTGGTTAGACGAAGAAAGTTGGCTGAGATGGTTCAGTGTTGTGTAATGGAAGTACAGCTGCTGCACCAATGAGAAGTGTGACTTGAATGAAAGTGGATGTTCTAAAAGGAAATGGGTGAAAGTGAAACTAAAAGTATGCAACCTAATATATATATATATATATATATGAGAAAATTACAACGCCACCCTCTGAACTTTGGTCTTTAATCAGTGTCACCCCCTGTACTTTTCGAAATAACAAAGACAACCCCTATTAATTTAATAAATGCCAAATCCATCCCTGCCATTAGTTAAGCCTGTTAAGTGATGAAATCTCTGTTAATTATTTTGTTAAATGCCCAAAACACACCCACTCAAGGTGAGTTGACCATCTTACCCTTGCCCCTTCTTCTAAATTCATGAACAAATGGTTGGTTCACAAAACAGAGAAGTGAGCAGTGGTTTTCGCCATCGCCATTGCCATATGAAGCCCTAAACCTCGGATAGGGAGGATCGCCATCTGAGAGAGTTTGGGAGAGATGAGATGACCTTTGCATGTGAATTTCCCTTGACTATTCGAAACCTCAGAAAACATGGTTTCACCCTGAATCGAAACCTCGACATCGTCTCAGTTTTAGCTCAATTACAGGGCCACACATCATGTGAATTTCCCTCGACCGTTCCCCTAAACCCACCAAACCAAGAAGTGATGGTGAAAACAAATCATCATTTCCTTTTTTTTAATCTTCCTCTTTAATCATTCCCTCTATTGGTCATTCGCCTTAATTAAGCAAACATGTAAAAAGGCAAGGGCTTTTGCACATTCTTTCATCTGTGCCCCTTTCATCGAAATTAAAGGCTTAAAGAACTTCAATCCCCAATGAGGATCTATCTAATTGCAAGCAAAATAATGTAGGGATGGATTTGACAACCAAACCAGACTCAAGACTGCAGGATCTTATAAACCAAAGAACAACCAAAATCCACCAAGTAACCCAACAGCAGTACACTAACAAATCTGGACAGCAGGTTCTAAAACCTTGCAGTCGATCCCAACAGCTTCAAGAAAACCTCAACAGTAGAATATTAAACAGCATATGATAGTTTCAAATTACTATTAGGTGAATCAGTCCATTTAGGAACAAGGACAGCAACTAACTTCATCACAGATTAGGTAAAACCAGAATCGACTCAACAAAACAGCAACATAGTGAACTCAGAACTCAGAATTGCAGAAATCAGTTATCACTAGTTGTAGGACTAAATAGTAGCAGAACTGGGATATTAAATAGACAACAGGTTTCAGCAAGGCAAACAGAAACAGAATTCAGATCTAGATAGACTTAGCATTCGGCCAGAATTGAGAGAAACTTCATAACTCAAAATCCCCTGGTCTAATTGGTCCCAAATTAAGGCCGAGCCTCCCTCTTAATAAACCCAACAATCGTTCAAAAGGGGAGGGCCATCGGCTGGTTGGATCTTCCAAAACAAAGTAGGGGCAGTAGGAAGAAATCTGGAGATTTCCAGAACCAGAATTCAATCACAATTTCAGATCTCTTACCTGATTTGAAGAACCTTGCAATTAACTTTGAAAAAAAAGAAATAATAGTTGAAGAGACCTCTTGGACTTCACGCCTCAAAGAGTCAATTGGATCAAACACCAATTCTTTCAACCTTGATCAAACACAAGACAACTCTTCATGAAAAAGACAATAGCAACAGCCATTATTTTTTTTTATCAAAATCATTCTAGGATTTTAGGAGCCTCCTGTTCTTTATTTATAATGTTAATGGGGGAGTAAATTAGAAAATAGAAGGTTCCTCAAAAAGGAAACCAAATATTCTCCTAATACAATAGTTACTAAAAACTGAAATTAGAAACTAACTAAAATTAGAAAATAGTTGAAAAAGGAAACTAACTACTAATGACTTGACTCAATTAATAACTTGACTCCTAAGGAAACAAATATAACTCAGATCAAACCCAACTAAAAAGGAAACTAATGAAAAAAGGAAACTAACTAGTAACCCCGTACTCAATCTTAGAGCCTCCCTTTTAGACTAATAAAAGTGGTCTATTACACTCAAAACACATGGGACCAAAGGCCCAACATGTATGGAACCCAACCCTAGGCTTATTCCTAATAAGATAAGCCTTTTTTTGGTGATTAATCTGCATTAACTCTCCCCTTCTTGAAAAAATTCATCCTCGAATTTTGCAGTGATGAGGGGGCAACAACATGTGTGTAGCAGCTTTAACCATTCCCAAACAAAATTCTGGTTGCTTGTAGACTTTTGGAAGGTAGTCTTCAAGGTGTGGAGCTTTCTCTTCAAAGAACCATTATGGCATGACAAACTCTGTATGTTCGACCTTTGAATCGATACCAATTGTGAATGTTGTATGCATAGAGTCATCAACGTTGGTAACCTTCTCATCAAGGATTAGAGGAACAAACTCTTCATTCTCATCGTGAATCTCAAAGACTTGATGTGGAGTTCTTTCAATCACTACCTCATCTTCCACGGCTTCCGTCTTGTCTGCTATGCTCTCCTCAATGTAGAACTCTTTAGTGGAATCTTCTATCTCTTGACCTTCTGTCTTTGAAGCTTCAAGAACTATCTCTTCAATGTGAACCTTGACTTAAAGTTCTTTTGGTTTGAATAGAGATGTCTTCACTTCACCTAGAGGAGCTGTCTCTTGGGGGTGCTGAAGTGTTAGGTTTAGTGGCTAGAAAATTTTTCTTGACCTTCCCAGCTTGATAACGAAGCCTTCTACCTGGGTGTGCTATAAGTTCCTCTGCTCGAAGAGCCTTGTCAAAGGAATCTCTCACTGTATACACATTAGCAACACTAATTTCACTATTAATTTTAGCTCGTAATCCCAGTCGAAACTGAGAAAGTAATTGCCTCTCATTCTTCCCAATGCCTATGCGAGAATACAGTGCATCAAACTTATTCATATACTCCACCACAGTCATATTTCCCTGACGAAGAGAGTTCTACTGGTCTTGTATACGAGCTTTGAAATTACGTGGCAAGTACTTATTAGACAGTTCAAGTTTCATCTCCTCCCAAGTAGTAGGCTCTCTACCACGGTCCTCTAATTCATACTCATAGGTTCTCCACCAATCACGAGCAGCCTCAACTAACTTACCACGAGCTAGTTTAATTTTTCGTTCCTCAGATAGGTCATAGTAGTCAAAGTAGTTATTCAATGCAGCTATCCAACCATAAAACAACTGGGGGTCATGTCTACCATCAAACTCCTTCAAATCAAGCTTGACTTTCTATGAATCCCTTGAGTACCTCTGATGTGTAGGAAATTCATTCTCAAAATAACCCCTTATGTGTTCTTCTAAAGTGGGTTTCTCTACAAGAATCCTTTGTGCTGCTCTCAGATTAGGGATAGGTCTTCTATTAGCCGACTGAGCAGTAACATTCAATGGTGCTTCTTCCACTTCGGGTATTGTATGTGAATCACCGGTAGGTTGCTATGGTTGATTTTCCACAGCCAACAACCTTGCATTTAGATTAGTCTGCAAAGCTTGCGGTTCAGGCTTCAATTCAATTCACCATTTCTGTAGAAACTCCATAATAGAAGCTAAGGTGGGGGTGTTGTTCTCAGCCATGCTTTGATACCACTTAATGTAGGGATGGATTTGACAACCAAACCAGACCCAAGACTGCAGGATCTTATAAACCAAAGAACAACCAAAATCCACCCAGTAACCCAACAGCAGTACACTAACAAATCTGGACAGTAGGTTCTAAAACCTTGCAGTCAATCCCAACAGCTTCAAGAAAACTTCAACAGTAGAATTTTAAACAGCATATGATAATTTCAAATTACTATAAGGTGAATCAGTCCATTTACGAACAAGGGCAGCAACTAACTTCATCACAGATTAGGTAAAACCAGAATCAACTCAACAAAACAGCAACATAGTGAACTCAAAACTCAAAATTGCTGAAATCAGTTATCACCAGTTGTAGGACTAAATAGTAGCAGAACTGGGATATTAAATAGACAATAGATTTCAGCAAGGCAAACAGAAACAGAATTCAGATCTGGACAGGCTTAGCATTCGTCCAGAATTGAGAAACTTCATAACTCAAAATCCCTGGTCTGATTGGTACCAAATTAAGGTCGAGCCTCCCTCTTAATAAACCCAACAATCGATCAAAAAGGGGAGGGCCATCAGCTGGTTGGATCTTCCAGAACAGAGTAGGGGCAGTAGGAAGAAATCTGGAGATTTCCAGAACCAAAATTCAATCACAGTTTCAGATCTCTTTCCTGATTTGAAGAACCTTGCAATTAACTTTGAAAAGAAAGAAATAATAGTTGAAGAGACCTCTTGGACTTCATGCCGCAAATAGTCAATTGGATCAAACACCAATTCCTTCAGCCTTGATCAAACATAAGACAACTCTTCATGAAGAAGACAATAGCAACAACCATTATTTTTTTATCAAAATCATTCTAGGCTTTTAGGAGCCTCCTCCTCTTTATTTATAATGTTAATGGGGGAGGGAATTACAAAATAGAAGGTTATTCAAAAAGGAAACCAAATATTCTCCTAATACAATAGTTACTAAAAACTGAAATTAGAAACTAACTGAAATTAGAAACTAGTTGAAAAAGGAAACTAACTACTAATGACTTGACTCAATTAATAACTTGACTCCTAAGGAAACAAATATAACTCAAATCAAACCCAACTAAAAAGGAGACTAAAGAAAAAAGAAAACTAACTAGTAATCCCGTACTCAATCGTAGGGCCCCCCTTTTAGACCCATAAAAGTGGTCTATTACATTCAAAATACATGGGATCAAAGGCCCAACATGTATGGAACCCAACCCTAGGCTTATTCCTAATAAAATAAACATTTTTTTTGTGATTAATCTGCATCACAAAATCATTCGATTTTTGATTTAATCCTTGATGGTGTTGTGTATATTACAAAAAGGTATAGTTGTAACCCTTCTCTTGTGCTTCTTCTTTTTTTTTTTTTTTTTTTTTTTTTTAACCAAGGTGTACGGGGCCAGCTTACGCTTACTTCGACTAATCCTCGGAAAGACTAGTGCAATAACCCACCGCCACGATCTCCACTTAAATCGCAGATGCACAGATGGGGAATCGAACATGGGACCGTGCGCCTATCAACACAATCCCCAATTTACCCTAACCATCTGGGCAACCCATGGATGGGTGCACTCAAACGTATACCGGAGGTTGCAGAACCAATAGTTGCAGGTTTTGGTTGTCCAAATAGCAACCTAACGGCTGGCCAAGGCGTGAAATCGAAAGAGATAAAATTTCATAAGGGGCAAGGGTAAGATGGTCAACTCACCTTGAGTGGGGGTGTTTTGAGCATTTAACAAAATAACTAACAGATATTCCATCACTTAACAAGAATGGCTAACGATAGCGATGGATTTAGCATTTATTAAATTAATAGGGGGTGTCTTTGTTATTTCGAAAAGTATAAGGGGTGGCATTGATTAAAGACCAAAGTTCAGGGGGTGGCATTGCAATTTTCTCTCTATATATATTTAGTTAGAGAAAAGGGGCGCGCTTGGTCCAACGGTAAGATACAAATGTTGCAACCTCGTGGTCAAGCGGTTGAAACAAGCTCTCGACATTCTCGGGGTAAGGTTGCGTAGTTCTCCCCTTAGACCTCGCACATGCGGGAGCCTCATGTACTGGGTTCGCCCTTTTTTATATAGTTAGAGAATCTAAAGGTCTTGAACACTTGTAATTCAATTATGTAAGAACCTGAACACTTATAATTCAACTATGTAACTATGGCACTCCCATTTTTCATTGTCTGGGCTTATCTACGTGTGTCAGACATCCACACAGTTACTTCATATATTTTTTTCTTCTCTTAAAATTATTGGCAAAGAGGGAAGGGATAGCTTGCTTGTAAAAGGAAAACATATTACACATAGTGGCATGAATAGAAAACATAATTATAGTCAAATTGAAGTGATCACCCATAGGAGGAATACAACTATTATACACGTATATGATGTGATAGTTATCATAGCGCCAAGGCGTTGCAGGGCTGCCAAGTTGCCCACTTTAAGGAGACCAAGTATTATTTTGTTCTTTTCCCTCTTTTCTGACATTGTTTAGTATGCTACATATACCTTACATCATAAAAAATCAATATTAAGCCACATCAAGTCATAAAATATTAACATTAACTCATATAAAATCATAAAAAATCAACATTAAGTCATGTGAAGTCATAAAAAATCAATATTTAGTGAAATATTCTTGTTCTATAATTAGTTTGATAGGTCAAATGATTTTATTTTTACATGAGAGTAGAGCATAAAACCAGCTTTTCAACAAGTCTAAGATTGCTTAAATCTGAGTTTTAATGACAAAGTTATGTTCTGATCAAACTTATCTTCAAGTGCGGGAGTGCTCTTAAAATCTCCTAAATGAAAATAATTTTATGGATATCAAAATAAAATATTATTTTATTGAATTTTGGGTTTTTAGAAATGTTTTACATAGTAAGATTTATGAAATTTTCAAAATTGAAAAAAACCCTAGCATTTGAAAGTTGAAAATTCCTGTACAACAAAAAATTCAGTTTTTGTTCTTGAGCAAGGGGTTAAATTTTTATCCTTTTAGAATTTGTTTTTTAAACTATTTTTATTAGATTCAAATAGGGGGTATTTATTATTTATGAATAATATCTTAAGTAAATGGAAAGTGTTGTGCCTTGCAGTAAGATGCTAGTGCACTTAGGCGACAGTTGGCCAGATTCCAACTAGGTTGCCTTGGCTCCGAGTTGTCGCCTAGGCCCTTGACAACTATGGCACTCTATGTATCAAGTTTCTAGTCTTTTGAGTTTTGGCCGCATACATGTGTCTTGTTCTTGTTATGTAACGGTTTGGTGGAAGATGTGGTACCAAAGTGTATGCAAGTTGTGGGAGGTGATTGTATACTGTAATCCAAGTAATTGGGTTACTTGATACCCAAGCTGAGTTGCTATTGCTTAATTTTTTTGGCCACTGAAGTGACTAGGCATCAGATTTCGTTCTTATTGCATTTCATTCATTTTTGGTGTGTTCAACCTCTTCAGTGGGATCTGACAGAGTTACATGACGTGGATCAAAAGATGGCTTTGTTTCCCTTCTTTTCTTTTCTCTTTTTCTTGATGTTGTTCTCTTTGTTCTCCTTTCATTTGTTTATTATCTTTTCTCTTTTTTTAACCTGCCTACCTTGAAAAAGGAAAAGAAAAGAAAAACCGTTGGTTTTAGGCCCCTCAAAAACTTCCACCGGAGGTTCCCTTTAGAAAAAAATTCTTAACTCCGTTACATTCTATGAATCCTCTTGAGATATTATTTCAATCATTTCCTTACATTGTCTTAGCGTGTAGTTGCTAAAATTATCTTCCACAAAATTTGACATGCTCCAAAAGAAGCTCATGGCCAAGATTAGGGGATGTTGATTGGGGCTGATCCAAGAAATTGTGAATGAACATAAGAATCGCAAATCAACTCTGGCCGAAAGATTAAATGGATGGACAATCAAATTATGATCCCTCAAAAAACCAGTTTTACTGGCCCAGTCACATTCTTTCTGTACAACTAACTCAACTCTTACTCCTTCTATTGCTCCCTAAGGGATTATCTCCCCTAGTGTTTTCCTTTTCTTTTTTTTTTCCTTGGAAGGTTTTGTTCTCTAACTGATATGCACACATGCTCCTGTATTTGGAAGACAGAGATCTATTTTACTTCATGTTTGCATCTAATTACATGCTTTAATGATATCAGAGATTAGAAAACCAGCAAAAAAGAGGAGAAGAAGATGATGTGAAGACTATCGCTACTAGTGAACCAATTTATAATATTCCAACAACTGATTAAACAATAAAGACAACTAAATTAAGCTATTAGATAAGAACTAAGCTAAGCCATTAGATGTGATCCTATGGTACACACACTATTCCATGGAGGTCTATGTTGGTCCTCATTAAAAATCGGACTATTGGCAATATAGATCACAACTTGATTATCACATAACCACCTTTGGTGAAAGCTTGTCACGGCTGATAGCCGGAAGAAGATAAAATGTCGGCATCCTAAGACTTGTAAATGAGCATATGATGGAACCTGTTTAGTCAGCCTCTGAAATGGAGAGACATTCTTTGTCACAAGAGTAGGGGTGCAAATGAGAAGATATGCAACAGCTGTGAATGCAGCTTCTGCCCAGTATGAATTCAGCACCTTCATTTCAAGCAAGCGAAGGAGCAAGTGAAGGGGCCCTACCAGGTGTGCGCAACACATCAGGTTGCTTTGTCCTAACTCTAAAACAGATAAAGACTGATGCGTGCCCCAGCAATCAAACCTAAATTCAACAGGGCACTGATAGTAAATCATCTTGATCACCGGTATAGAGTGGTTGTAGATCAGTAGCAAGAAAAAGTTGGTCATAGATCACTATTGCGCAATGGTGCTCGTAGATCATGTCACTAATAATTGGGACATAAGCCTTGTCTTTGTTGTTTTGGTGAGTGTAGACCACCCGTTGGGCGAAAGTGACCAAAAATATTGATTGCAGTTTGATTATCGCAATACATCTTCATAGGTTTCACAATTGAGAACTCCAACTCTTGAGTGAGAGATTTCAACCACATCAGTTCTCTTGTAGTTTGTGCCATAGTTCTATACTTTACCTCTACACTAGGCACTACAATAATCTGCTTCTTACTCCAAGTCATAAGGTTACCACCAATAAACATGCATTATCCAGTAGTTGATTGGCAATCATTGGTAGCACCAGCCCAATCAACATCATAATAACCCATGGTATCTGTGTGACCATGATGTTGATAGACAATACCTTTCCCGGTAGCACCTTTAAGATATCTCAAAATGCGGCATGCAGTATCCTAGTGAGCTTGTTTAGGACTCTCCATAAGTTGAGTCGTTGACTTACAACGGCGAAGGAAATATCAGGATGAGTAATAGTCAAATAAATAAGCTTCCCAACCAAGCTTCCGTCAACAACAAAGCCTTGTCCCAACTAAATGGGGTCGGCTACATAGATCCGCTATGGACAAGTTTGCAAAATAAAAGCGAAGGAAATAAATGGGAAAAGAAAGGGAAAGAAACAAAGCAACACCTCTAGGACATCCCACCTAAAAGCGATCGGAAACATGGATCTTTGCCCTCAAACAGCTCTATTTTATGTCATACTAGGATCTAGACCAAGTTTAACATGTCTTTCCTTACCAACTCTTCAATAGTCATTTTAAGCCTGCCCCTAGCTCTTCTAGCTCCATCCATCTGGATTTGGTCACTCCTCCTTAGTCCTTACAGGAGCATTCAAAGATCTATGTTGAACATGTCTGAACCACCTTAAGCGACATTCTCTAAGCTTGTCTTGAATCGGTGCAACTCTCAAATCAGCTCTATCCTTTTGCATTGTTGTTCATTCCTCATCCTATCCCTTTTGTATTGATGTTTATCCAATAAATATTTGTCATCACACGCCTCAAGTTTCAAATTATGATACTTCAACAGATATAACCACGTCATCCGAGAATGATCGTCAAACTTAAAATTGCTATAGGAGAAGTAGTAAGGAAAGATATGCACAGTTTAGGTCTTGTCCCAAGTATGATCTCGAATAGATCTGATTGGAGGGCTAGAATCCATGCAGCCCACCCCGTTTAGGTGAATTTTTACCAATTTTAATGTCTTTATTTTGCTGCCTTTGATCGCGTCCATGTAGTTGAGCCCATCTAGTTGGGATAAGTCTGAGTTGTTGTTTTGTCTGAGAATAATTGTCAACAAAAGTAAGTTGAGTTCCTCCCACATGGCCTTTAAAGAACTATAGTAATCACCGACAAATTTGCCATTATGCTTGAAGGAGAAAAAAAATCTCATATAAGTCAAATACCCTGGACATGTTTTTGTCTTGAAAGACTCTTTTTGAGTTCGTCGCAAACACCTTTGGTTGTGGTATGAAACATGACATTGACAGCCATAGAGGGCTTCATACTACTAGGTAACAAACTCCCAACATGTTAAGCCCAAACCAATTCAGATCTAACCCGCAAATCAGTATTCACAGAAACCAGAAACAGGGGTATGCAACAAGGGGATCAAGAACTAAAATAATCCCAAAGAATTGACTATACCAGCAGAGAATAAACCAGCAACAGAAAAGGTAGCAGAAACCAAAACCCTAGATAAAACTAGGCCTGCGGCTACGGCAGAACTAGGGTACCTACGGTTGGATGTAGAAGGCTCGGGTTGGGCCCTAACCTGGATCGAACACAGGGGTTAGGGTGCTGAACAATACCCTAAAATATCTTCAGATTCTGCTGGGTGGTTTGGAAGATCTGGGGCTTCTGGATGTCAGGTCCTAAACAAAGAAAGTAGGAGATTCTTCTAGAACGGTAGTAAAACACTTCAACTGGCCACCAAGCTTGGATCGAGCGGTCCTCTTGGAGCCTGGAATAAAACTCTACAAGGGTTTCCTGATCAGACTTCAGAACTGAGAGATATGGTCAACTGATGGAGCTTCAATAACCCGAACTTCCTTCTGAAATCGATTCTGGTTTATGCCCTCAACAGGTCTGAATAATTCACTCACTAGTTCCTCACAGCAATCAATAACAGAGAATAGAGAAAGAGAAAAGAAGAAGAGATTCAACTGTTTAGATGTGGGCGGGAATGGCTATCTCAGCCTGGGCATCTCACCCACAGCTATCCCAGCTGCTAGTGGCAAGTAAACTTTATTCATTCAAATCTGATTTGTGTCTACAACAGCTCCTCTTTAAATAGTGGACTGAAGTTACAATAATAGCAATTGGACTCAAACTAGGAGTTGGACTCCAATTAGGAAACTAAGACAAATTAGATACTAACTCTAACTTCTAATTTAGGAAACAAATACTAGCTAATTAAAGCTTCCTATACTGGGCCGATGGGCCATCTAAGCTTGGCCGATGGGCCCTTATTGGAGATGGATCGAACTCAGCCTTAAGGCTGGTTCGATGGCTACTTGGGCTGGATCTTCCTCCTGCGATAGTGTAGCCCATGATGGGGATCTACATTAGATTGCATTGTCAACTATCCATTCAGGATACTCAGGAGTTGTCATAGCAAGTGGTGGTTTATTCAAAAAATCCATTTTCCATTTGGCAGTGATATAAACCCAAATTGCTTGTGCCCAGAGAAGATAGTTGGGCGCCACTTAGCTTCATAGAAGTTATTTGGATGTAACTGTGTCCACTGGGGGTTTTGAGTCCTCCACGATGTGTATGAGACGATAACCGATAGTAGTATATCACCAGCAACAAGAATAGATGATCACCCAAATTTTTGGTTTACAGTAGTATATCTCAAACTGCATAGATAATAGCCAGCCACCACAATATGTATAGAAACCAATGCACTTGAAGATGGAAACCAGCTATGACAATTTATATATGATCCAAGTGCAATATAATAACCAACCACCAAAAAAAAAAAAAAAAAAAAAAAGAGTATATAGATATCCCACCTTCACTCAAGGAGGGTTAGATATCGCGGAAGGAATTAGATCCTGGATCAGCCTGATATTGGTATTAAGGAACCCTAAAATAGGGACTATGATTCCCCAAAAACTCACTTGATTCCAGTGGTCAGATTGGAAGTAATTAAGAAATTATATTCCAACAGAATTTTTGTAACCTGAAATGGGAGATTTACTGCCACAGGAAAAAGACTAGGTGGAACAGCCTGAAATTAGGGTCGAAGGACCCTAAGATGATGATCGATAGAATCCCAAAAGACCATTTAAATCTGATGGCCAGATTAAAACTAATTAATATCATAAGTCTGCCCAAAAAAAAAAAAAAAAAGCTGAAAAAACAGGGTACCACTGGGAGGATTTTCCTGCAATATATAGCCGCAAACAGGGGCTTGGATTAGCCTCATCTTTGTGTAGAAGAATCTTACCAATAGGTTAACTTCACCCTGAAAAAAATTAGGTCCAATAAGCACCCATGAGAGATGTATTGATGTCCACCGATTCAAGCGGAATTGTTCCAGAAACAGAGTATTGCAGGGTAGATAAAGCAGCAACAATCTTCGTAATATTGATGAATTCATGAAATTGATGGAATCAGTGCAACAGATCAACTCCTTTGTGTAGGTAGTATAAACAAGAGAAGCCCTAGTTTATTTTTATGTAATTAATAACTAGGGTTTCATAGAGTAGGTAGGGCAGCATAGGTTGCTTTAAACCAAGGGAGGAAAACTCTTAGAAGACTATCAAAGCAAGTGGAAACACTGATTATCGTTGCTCTGATATCATTTAATGATATCAGAAATCAGAGAACTTGCATAGTAGAGGAGAAGAAGATGAAGTGGAGAGTAGAGACTTTATCACTACTAACCAACCAATTTATAGTATTCTAACAACTGACTTAGTAGGGATCCTAGTAAGAGTGGAAGACTAATTACAATGTTATTGAACACCTACTAAGCCTATTTACTAAGCCATTGCGGATTCTGGGAAGGTCATAATGTACGCAACCTTACCTCCGTTTCGTGGAGCAACCGTTTCCCAACTTGAACCTGCGATCACTAGGTAGCAATGGAGCAACAATACCATTGAGCCTTACCCCCGTTTCGTGTGTTGTATATGATCTTACCATATATTTAAATACTACGAGTTCCATCAACTTGACCATGGATAAGTGTGTTGAGACAATCATATGAGATTTAAAAAGTTAAGGTTAGGTACTGTAGAACCATATCAGATATGATAGCATTATATTTAGTTTGCTTGTCAATGTAGAAACTTTAGAATCCATCTCCATGTTTTGTATCAGCGTGTGTACTGTATTTATTTCTGCGCATCTTAAATGATTAAATTCCTTGCATCACGCTCGTCCTTGCTTGGAAGCTCCATGTAGCTGACCCCATTAAGTTGGGATAAGATTTGGTTGTTGTTGTTGTATTCTCTTGGTGATTTTTTCAGAATGCTTGTTTCAGAACGGCATTAACTTCCATGAAGAATTATTTTTTTAATTCTTGTGTGTAGATGGGGGTGGTCTGAAATCTGCATTCCTGCTCCTTTAAATTATCTATCTATCTATCTATCTGTCTATCTATATATATACACTAGTAAATCTACACGTGCAATTGTGCAAATGCACGTGGGCATGTGTTAACTGATGAAGAGAGGAAATATATCTGAACCAAATGTGAAAATTTCCTTACAACTTAATAAATTATTCATGAGTTACATGCTCTAAATTGCAAGAGCTTGGTAACTTTGTAAAGGTCACTCAATAAGATAATACTATAATGACAATCGAAACGGAAAATTTGTCTTTCCAATAATAGATCCAAATAAAAATAACAAAAAGTTCCAATATTTGATAGGAGAAAAAAACACATTTTTACATGCAGGACCTCCCTTGAGATGAATATGGACATTCAGGAAAAGAACCCTCTTTTTTTTTCAGTTAAGAGGTTTACAACTTCAAGAGTCTCACTCTCTTTCTTGTTGCCCATTATTCCTAGTCATTCTTAAAACAAGTTTCATATTGTCCTCTGAAAAAATAAATAAATCAAAGAAATGTAGATTCTCTTTATGAAAATCAGATTTTTACATCATTATAATTACTATTTCTGTATGGCGAAATGACTCAGCGGCTTAAGAAAGGAAAAATGCTGCATATTTGTGTATCCATCTAATGTGAGCGTGAAGAGAGATGAGTAAGGGATGGTCGTTGGTCAGGAGAGTTCCACAAACTCTTAACTCAACCAGCATTGCTGTTAGCATGCCTTGTTGTATCTATCAACTTAACAAATTACTGTTGTAACTGATGAGATGATTATTATATTAGTTCAATCTCCATCAACATAAACTGTGTGGAGAAATTCAAACAAATAGTTCAGTCTTTCAAATTCCATTGTGACTCTACTGCGCACCACCATTTACAATCAATCTAGGCTTCCAAGTTAGATGATAAGGCCAAATATTAATAACGCAAAAGGAATTTTCTTCCTATACAGAAAAACAGAAATGTTCCCCCTCTTGCCCAAAACAAATCCAGAAAAGAAAATGGTTATATTTGTGTATCTATATTTTATCATATAAAAATAAAAAATAAAATAAAATAAAATAAATCCAAAGAAGTGGAACAACATGAATAAGTTGTTTTTCAGTTGCATCATACAGTGTGTTTCTGGCCGACTGCAAGAATTCAAATAAAATCAGTTCCATCCAGTTCACTCATAGACTGTCAAGCCTATCACCTGAAATTCATCATTCAGAAGTGAATCCTATGACTCTCGAAGCAAATAAAGGAAATGCATGGAATTTTGAGGGGTCTGTCTTTGAAAGATGGGAAGACAGTTTTTTGTGTGGAGAGACAGTGAGGAGTTCTCTTGGTAGGGGGAAGAGGAGTCTTTCTTGGGACAAAATTTCTTTCTCGCATGCATGCTAGAGAGAGAGAGAGAGAGAGAGAGAGAGATGCTGTCAAAAGGAGGATTCGAACTGACCAAACCATGGTTCAATTGATCCCAAGGTGATGGGGTAGCCTTAGGGAGGAGGGGAAGAAACGCACAAAGAGGGGGAAGGGAGTCACAGCGCACGAATTCAATTAATTCTAAATAAAATTCACTCTAATCTCAAACATTAAGTTTATGCAAGTATATAAAGTGAAAATTATAAAACTCCTACTTAGACTCTAACACTGAAACAAAATCCTATTTCTCTATCTCCTACGTATTCTACCCAAAGACAAACATGAGAAACAAAAGACATAGTATTAAACTAAACTACTTCCAACCCTTGTTGGACCAAAAACCTGGGTTAGACCAGTTCTTCTTAGCCCTTGGCTTCCATGGCCGGTCATGCTGGTCCAATCAGATAAGTGCAGCTGTATCTGCATCACAAGGTCTGGACCTGGTTTAGTCCTACCGATCCAGCATTGCTTTCCCAATTTTTGATCTTATGCTGGTCCATACGTGCAGCCATTGAACCAGCATAGATGCTCATTGAATAGTGCATATTGCACTTCCCTAATTGGTCTTCTAGAAGAGACCAAACAGCCAGCCCAAGCTGCCATTGATCCAGCATGTCCAGCAGCTTCCATAACTAATGCATGGACAATTTTTTTCTCAGCAAGTTTTGGTCTTCAAAAGGATCTTCTAGAAGTATGCCAACTGTCCCATCTGCTTTGGAAGGAAGAACTCCAGGATAGTTCAAGATTTGCCAATCAATTTCAGCAAGATTTGTTTCCTTTTTTGGTTTTTCTTGGTTAGCAAGTTAGTGTTATTTGTTAGGAGATATTAGATTAATAGGAGTTTCTATTTTTATATTTACCTGGTTAACAAGTAGTTCGTTGTTAGGAAAGTTTATGTTAGTTTCCTCTTTTAATTACTTTCAAATTGTAAGCTGAACTTGCTCCTTTATAAGGAGCTGTTGTAATCAATTGAGAGGTTAATGGAGATTGAAGTTTATGAAAACTGAGTGTTTACTCATGGCTGAAATAGTTATTACCTTGAGGAGTGAGATACCTACCCATTCATTAATTCTTCTCCACCCTTCTCCACCCTCCAGCAAATTTTCTTTCGTTTCATTTTATTGGTTTGCTGTGAGAGAGTGTTTGAGTGATCAAAGTTATTCTGTTGAAACCTAGAAGCTCCATCAAAAGACTAGTTTGAAGGCCTATGGTTGCTGTTCTGCAGAACTCCATAAATTTTGCTAATTCTTTTCGACAACCTATATCTCTATTCAACCATCGGAATTGTCTCATCTTTTGCGGGTTTGTTGACCCATATAGGACCTTCATGTACTCCAAGTTTCAGCTCCATCTGGGCTATGGTTTGTGAGTTCTCAAATTTCTCCCTATTCAGCCAGATTTTGAGATTCTGCTTGGGATTAGGTCCTTTGTGATCTAGTCTTACAATAGAGAGAGCCGTTGATGTATTAAAGGGGTCCCTACCATTCTTGAGAGAGTATGGGTGTGTTGGTTCTAGGAATGGGAAAAGATTTCTAAGAACCCATAATCGTATGAGTTCGTATATAAGAGACAAATAGAGGTGCATCTTTCTGCCCAAAAAAAGGTGCGGCTATTGGTGGGTATCCGTTAAAATCGTATGTTGGTTGAGAGTATAGTAGGTGCAATTATATCCAATGAAAAAGTATACCAAAAAGGAGGACATGCTTTTAAAGTAGTACGCTATGATATTTAGATGGGTACACTATAGAAGGGGGGAGGGAAAAGGTAAGAACCAAGAGACTCGAACTTGAGACTTCCTGGTGAGTGTGGGATTTGTGCACTACAACCTCACCAACTGCGCTAGGCAGTTGGTGTGGAACATGATTGCAAACCCCTGAGCCAACAATAAATTATCTATATTGTTAGCTCAGGGGTCTGCATTTCTGTTCCACAATTGTTGTATATATGTGCTTTCATACATTACAGATGCAAATCCTTTCATAATCCTATGTCAACATTACAGGATGCCATGATGATCCAATTTGTGTAGTTTTTTCATGTGATACTGCAGTTTCCTAATCACACTAAAGAAATACAGATAAATTGGCTGTTGCAATCATCAGTTTTGTAATAGGGGATCTCCATGATGGGTTTCATCGGTTGGTAGAAGCTTCCACTGCCCCTGTGCCCCATATGCGCTACTAGCACAGTGACACGGCTTTCTGGTCTATAAACTTATCATTAGTTTCAATAGTGATTTCCTTTTGTTATTGTTTGGCTATGATATTATTGATATACATGAAATTTGAAATAAAGATATTGGTGTGCAGGACATAGCAGAAGCCAAAGAGTTCTTCAAACAAAAAGGGGTTGATGTGGGTCGTGATTAAGGCCTGACAAAAGCTTTTTTCCTGTGGTGGGTTAAAAGAAGAAGCCAGATTTTGGAGACGTAGAGGAAATTCCTTGACATTCCTTAAAACCAGAGAATTTAGAGTGAATATTAGTTCTCAAACTAACTTGAAGCATTGGCTTCTCTGTGACTGAGAAATTTGGAATGAACCATTGATACCTTCGAATTGTGTAAAACCTGATAGTGGTTTGTTTTTTTGGTTGGGGTAGGGGCGGGCTTAGTTGAACAGAATTTCTTTCTAAAAGAAATGGAATGGTTAATTCCACAAAAGAAGTCTTTTTCATGAGATAGAACTAGCAAGGAGATTTGATGTAAAATTATCTCAATTTTGATGCTTCTACTCCTGAGGATGAGGGTGAGACTATAGAAGCTCCTTTTATTCTTCTTCTTCCCTCTTTTGTCTGATTTAAATTGGAAGAAACATTTGAGGTTAATCACAATTTTTTATTTTTTGGGGAAAGGTTTCAAAAACGAGGTATTTTGGAATACCTCTTCTCTGTTTTAAGCCTTCACGTTCTAATACAAGACTTGAACCTTCGACCTCAAAGATGAACGTATGATCAATAAGCCATTGACGATGCGAAGAGACTTGTGTTTTTAAACCGCATTAATTACTTATCAAACTCATACGTTTGGATCCAAGTGTCCTCTGTCCACATTTTTGTTTCTTTGTTTTTAACTCTTGAGGCTACATTATCTCAAAAGGATGATGATATGTTTGTCACACAGCGATTGTTGATGGTACCAATCACTGCAATGTATAGAGAACCGGGACCCAGCTCCACCACTCAGTCCCATTGAGAAATGAGAGCCTAACCTACGACCATTTCTCCTGAATGAGTCATTTAACTTGGTAGGTTTGGTTGGCTAGGTGGTTGCAGATCAGCTGAGGTAGCTTGTGCAGAAATTACTTCACTGAGGCTCATGACTACTACGATCTATGGGTCTCACACATGATGAAGAGAGAATCTTTTCTTCCAACCTATTTGTCCCTAAGATTAGAGAACAATAAGGGTGGGACTTAATGATAAACCCAGAGTCCAATCATCTTTTCACATCACCATTGATGAAGAGATTAAAAACCTAATTCAAGGTTTTGTAATCTATTCCGAAGACAATTTTTTTTTTGGATGAATATAATAAGGATGCAACACGAGGACTTCCCAGGAGGTCACCCATCCTAGTACTACTCTTGCTCAAGCACACAACTACAGAGTTTTAATGGGATATAGTGATTTCGGAAAAATGTTTTAATCGATTCTATGTATTAAGATCAAATTTATATTGGTCTACTCCTCTGCCACCGCAACCAGACACATTTCCATTCACAGAATGTGAAGATATCAGTTCAGGCAAGCTTACAAATTCATGGGATCATCAATCAAATTTATTGAAATCTTTAGAGAGAACAATGCTCAAATGCTACCAAACCCATAAATTTTCCTTCTTTGATCTTTTTTTTTTTTTTTTTTTTTTTTTTTAATGTTAGTGTAGTCATATAATATATTTATTGTATATAGTAATATAATACATGCAATATATACATGGGTCAGCTTAGGCTGGGCTGGGCTCAACCCTAGCTCAGCCCAAGGCTTAACCTAAGTCCAGTCAGGACTTACATTGGGCGAAAATTCTAGCCCAAGCCCGCCCTATAAGCTGAAACACTTAGCCCAGGCTCTGACCAGGCTCCAGGTGGGCTAGGGCGGGTTTGGGCTGATCGAGCTTTTTTGAAACCCCTAGATAAGCTTATCATTACTAGTCTCCTGCAACACTAGATGGACAAAGGCTTTGATTATAAGGAGCGAGGAGAAAATAGAGGATCTAGACACCTATATGAATAGAGATGCCAAAATTTGCTTTAGAAAAAATAAAGTAGAAAAGTGAATAGATAAAATCTTTTGTCGTCTCCATCACTAGAGTGGGGTTATCACCGCAAATATATCCGACGACTACAACAAAAGTAATTTCTCCAAGACTAAGCTCTGTCAACAATGAAAGTTATCTCTAAAATCTTCTTTAACGACTCAGAAAGGATATTTTTAAAGATAAATGATGATTTAGAGAAGAATTTTACTGGTGACAGCAATGTTTATGCAATGAGGACCCTTCTTCAAGGACAACTGCCTCAAACTAAGGAAGGTTCAAGAAATAAATGAAGATGGGAAGAGCAAGAACAACAACATATGAATGCTAGTCTGGATGTAACGGAAAGTGCAACCCAAGCTTCATTGTTGATCAAGTTTCTTAAAGAGATTTTCATAGGAATTGGTGAGAAAGCCCAGCTCATGAAGATCTTACCCATGCTGCACCGGTCGAACCCATCCCGTGTGAGGGAGAACCCCTGAGAAAGTGAAAGGTCAGTCGGTTGTATGGCCAACCCAGTCCCTATTCCAAAGATCTGATCCCTAGCCGCCTCACTGAGACCTTCGATGCACCTCAGTCATCCCCTTGCCCTTCCAACTCTGATGTGTACTCTCCCTTTTTTGGCATTCAGCGCGATCACTATCATCTGATCGTTGTTTTCAACGATATGAATTTATACTTCAAGCCACCATAAGGTGCATTTAAGATGGTGTTGGATTCATGTATTGCACTCAAAGACGATATATGAGCAGAACCACTTCATGCATATTGTTATCTGATACAGTATGCTTCCCTACTTGGGAAGTCTATACTGCTATCCTGTATATATGGGAGTATTATCACATGTGATATCCCAGCTCAATGCAATCTTTTCATACCTATTGTATAGATTGACTAGGGTTCTATTGTTGTACTCTATATAAACTGTAACATATATAAACTGTAACCGGAGATTGACTAATATCAATGAATACCATTAACATTAGCATGGTATCAGAGCCACCGGCTCACGCCAAATTCAAAAAAAAAAAATTTCCTAATCCCTTCTCTTCTCGCTTCTTCTCTCCCATAGTTGCCATCGATCCCCCTCTCTTGGAAATTCTAGCCACCCCTAGTTCTATTGCACCCTCCACAATGGCTCCTACCATGCCCACTACCCCTACCACCACCCCCTCCCTACACTCTGTGCACCATTACCTTTCTTTGAAGCTGAATCCCACGAACTTTCTTCTTTGGCGTGCCTAGCTCACGCCGTTTCTTCATGGTCAGTGTCTTCTTCGTTTTCTTGATGGCCCAGAGACAGTCGACAAGCTTTGCTCAACTAGAAAGCTTTACAAAGAGAACTAAGGCGTGCAGAGTTGCATGGTAAATTATTAGTTTTAAGCATAAGATGGAGTAAATGCTTATGAGGATGACTCAAACAGCTATGCCAGCCATCAAGTGTGGTACGCTCGGCAATGGAAGCAGAAGGTGGAGAACTAGAGGGGTGATGGAGAGTGTAGAGACCTCCTTTACTCGGACTGGACAACACCGTTGCCTTGGTGACCTGATCCTTCACAAGAAAGTGAGAGGGATGGAATTCAAGGAAAACGTTATTATCCCGAGAGAATTTTTGAACAGATAATAAAGGCTTGGAAATAGAAGGTACATGCAAAACATTAGATAAACAGAAATAGAGAGAGGATGAAGGGGAAGGAAGAATGGCATTACTGTAGTGCACTACTCTCTAAACCCGGTTTATTGTCCGGTTGGTTCAGTTTGGTCATGCAGGGTCTGAACCGGGAAGGATTGATGTGGGTGCCTTATGGTATATGATGGCAAGGGTGACTTCGAATGCGGGGTGGCCGGACAAATTTGAGCTAGTGTCCGATGTGGTTCGCACTCCTAAGTTGTGCCCTTGCACATTTCATAAGGCTATGTACGAGTAGAGAAGGTAAGTTGTCATATTAAATTATGAGAATTTGGTTCACGACAAGTGACGAGAATGAAATACACATTAAGGATCGATTCCCATCGAAATCTAGCAAGGTTGGCCATGTTTTAGCCAACAGGTGGGTAGCCACAGGTGGGTATGACCCTCCCGTGCGACCCACATGTAGGGAAAATATGGGCCCCAACAAGCCCAACTTGGGTGATCACACGTGTTTTGAGTTTCCCATGGTAGTGGAGTCATGTGTGCCCAGTATTTCTGACTACCTCGCTCGGTATCACAATTTAATGTGATTTGGGCCATAGGGTGTCAAATCCAAATGCACCTTAGTCGATATTTATGACCCAACTATGAATAGCATTTACTCTTCTCCCATTAATTGTCAGCAATGTGGGTGGAGAGGAGTGAAGAGGAGGAAGAAGAAAAATGAAAAGAATGGAAGAAAGTGTGGGGAAAAGTGTTCCTCACTCATTGCCAAAGCCATACCTCGCCGTTTCGACATTGGGAAGGTGATTGGAACCTTGAGAGCTGCCATAAAAGGTAGGTAAGTGTAAAATCCCTTGAATCTTGTAAAACCCTCATATATGGTCAAATCAAAGAGTTAATAGAGAGTTTATGTGTCGTCTTTGAAGGTTTTAAAAAAGGAATAAACAAGATCTGAAGGCATTTAAGTGACATCTTGAGTTGGAGGAAGAATCTTAAGTTTTGGGGTTTTCTTGAGCTTGAAGGTATGATTTGTTCCCAAATCTCGATTTGAACCTAGATCTATATTGTATTCATGTAAATGGAGTCTTAAATGTGTTAAAAATGCGAAGGGATCAACCATTCGAGTTCCCAAAGGCAAGGTGAAGAGGGGGAAATGGGGGCAACAAAAACCCGTTGGACACTAGTGGGTGGCACTAACGGGTAGCCAGACCCACCAGTCTTGGCTAGGCCTCGGGGCCTACCGGTGGGTAGGCGGTAGAACCCACCGGTCTTGGCTGGGCCTCAGGTCCTACCGGTGTACCTGCCGATGTGGTCTGAGTGCTGCCTGCATGGGTGGCTTGTATAGGTGGGTCCTCCTACCCACCTGTATGACCCACCTGTGGTCCAATGAGCTCCGTTTGAACTCAAACTTCATCGACGACCTCCGTTGCGTTATTAAACGTGTTGTGACCATGTCTTTCATTATTTTATGGTCCTAGAACAGATGTATTCTAAGCTTCCTTTCTATGTTAGGTTTTTGTGACCCTCGTTTTCGCACCTCGGATCTCACTCATACCGAGTGTGCACATATTGTACGTGAATAGGTAAGTGAGAAGGGGACATTGATCTTATTTTGGAGTGTTTATTGCATCATTTTCATTATGTACATCATCTTGTCATTTATAAATGCCATCCTCATGCATATGCCTCATATACTGCAGCATACATTTATGAATCGTTATGATGTATTCTTTAAAATTTTAAATACTTGTTACTTGCTTTGAATTATGAGCATGGATTATTTCAAATATTGGATGTTGATGAATTGTTAGATGTGTGATGAATTCCTAGATTAGACGCCACAGTCGGTTTGGAAACAAATGCATTGGTACATCATGGAATGGGACGTGGATGCATTATGTAGTCGTATTATCTCATATAGTTGCATTGGGTTTAGGTTGACATTCCCTCATGCTACGACCCTTCCCCACAGGGGTTTAGGTGTTGGGTTATCACTGGGGGAAGTGTCGATCGCAGACCACTGTGGTGGTTAGAAATATGCCTGACTGTTCATTAGGATAGTTGAAAACCTTGGTGATATATTCAGATGGCCGAGTGTAATGCATATATTTTCTGTTGTGGTTCAACCACGATTTACTCTTATGATGTGGTTCGACCACAATTTAGTTTTATGATGTGGTACGACCATGATTTACTTTTTCGAGTACTCACGACTGACCCTCTACGACAACTCTATGGGTGTATCGTGGGACGAAGAACACATCTTGTACCCAGGGCATACATGCATTGTGGTTGTGAGTAGCACGTAATCTATGACTTCGCATTGTTGCCTAGGCGACTAGGCCTAAAATTAAATTGCATGCATATAGGATCATTTAAAATGCAATTGCTTGCTTATATCTTTCTTTCTATTTACTGAGCTAATGAGCTCACCCCTTGGATATACATCTTTTTAGATGATTTTACAGATTTCCCCATTGAGGAGCAGGAGTTGGGGCCCACTATCAAGTTTTCGGTAGAGGACTGGTGGGTTCCGAAAGGTTTCGGGCATGGTGTCGGGTGCACATGCGAGGGCTGCGTTGCAGGGCAACAACAGTGATTACCCATCATCACCCTTTTGATTCTTTTGCTGTTTTCCCCTTTTGTGCTCTAGATATTTAAATTTTAATTTTCTTGTGTAATTATAATGCCTACAGACCCATATGTATATATATATTATGAATAAAAATTTGGGTATCAAGAGTAGTGGGGAATTTACAGATATATATGATAAGTCTTTCGTTGAATTATTTAATTATATTCACATATCTTGTGTCGCTTGCTATGTTGTGGTTTATTGTATCAAATGATCCTGGTGATTCTTGGGTTGACTCGGAGGTAAATCAGATCAACTGTCCGATTCTATGTGAATGGGGTGTGACAGTTACCAACATGAGAAATTGAGAGTCCCTTACCATTGCTAACCTAAACCAGATCTGAACCAGTATACTCATCATATGAGGATAGGGAATTTATATTTGGGGTGACATAATGGGAGGGCACCTGTGTCGGGCTACCAAGTGAGGGCGGTAGAAGGGTGTGGCATGGGAAGGAGTGGTGGGTTTGGATAATGGTAGGCAGAAGGGGCGGTAAGGTATTGGGAGTAAGTGAGATGAGCAGCGGGACGAGGATGAAAGGAGGGGTAAACTGGTTGGCCAGGGGGATAGTAGTAGTAATTCTGGGTTGAGTGATTGTTAAGGTTGCAAATAGAGCACCATTGATTGTCACAACCACTATATTGAGAGTACCGACAACCATGGCCACAACCACCACGACTTCCACAACCCTTACCTGTAGAAAATTGAGATGTAGAGGAAGAATCAGTGAGATCATTTTGGAGAACATTAGCAACTGGAGGAGACGAGTTGTTTGTGATGGTCAACTTGTTGAGAGAATTGTGCTTGAGGAATTCATGGTTGATAAGCAATCCTCTAAGATCGGTGTAGTATGGTTGAGTTTCACGACAGAGCAAGGTGGGAACAATGTCCTGCAAATCAGTGCTCAAAGAACGATAGACATGAAGATTAAAGTCTACAATGGAGAGAAGATCGTAAGTCTACTGGGGGTTTCTCTATTTTTCTTGGACTGAACCTTATCTCATGGACATCTCGCAAGTAAAAAACCATTGCACAGTCCTCCACTGAGGTTGAATACAAGACCATGGCTGATGCCTCTGCTCAGCTCATCTGGTTAGAGTCTCTCTTTGATGAGCTTGGATTCCCTCTCCATGGTCCCCCTATACTCTAGTGTGACAACATTGGGGATACATACCTCTCGTAAAATCTCGTGTTTCACACTCGGACTAAGCATGTTGAGGTTGATTTTCACTTTGTCAGGGATCGGGTTGCTAAATAACAGTTATCGATTTAGTTCATCTCCACCCATGATCAGCTACCAGATATTTTTACAAAGCCTTTGGCTACATCACAGTTTCAATTCTTACGGGACAAGATGAAGATTCAACGCTCCGATTCTCCACCTTGAGGGGGTGTGTTATCTGATACAGTATCCTTCCCTTCTTGAGAATTCTTTATTGCTATCTTGTATATATGGGAGTATTATCACATGTGATATCCCAGCTCAATGCAATCTCTTCTTACCTATTGTATAGATTGACTAGGGTTCTACTGTTGTACTCTATATAAATTGTAACCGGAGATTGACTAATATCAATGAATACCATTAACACTCTATATGGTGAAACATCAGACATTGGCATGTTGAGGGTGTTGTCATTCACTCTGGCAAATCTATGCTATATGTGATTTATTGACATTTTCTAAAAGGGTTATAGAAGAAAATCATTATTTCAACCTTGTTCGTTATTATTCGGAAATTACATTTGGTTTTGTTCGACAACAAGTTACCAATTACAAATATTTAGAAAATAGAAACTAAAACAGAAGGAAACTTTTGTTGTTGCTTGTCTTCTATGAATAAGATAGCAACTTCCAAAAGAAATAACCTAAAATAGAACTCAAAAATTAGTTCTAATAATTAACCAAACTAATAATTCAGCCCAAACCCAAGTCATGAGCTGCTTTTGAGCTCTTCCTTAGTCTACTCGATAGACTGGAGAGGCAGCAACCCCCCTTCCTTCAGCTGTAGGTCTTCAATGCTGTATCAAGTTCCTACTAATCATGGGAGTTAAACATAAAATTTTCATGGTTTTTTATTTTTTGCATCTAACAATATAAAACTGAGCAACAATCCACCAAAATGGACCTCTGTAACTCGAGAATTTCACCATAAATAGGTTTTTGAGGATTCAAACAACAATAACCAAAATTGGTCAATGCTTGAGGCACAATAGTTGCATTAAAGTTAAACTTTGAGGGAGACATGGTACATTGAATCGGACAGAAAGCTTCATTTATGGATGAGATCTTTTCGTTGGTGAGTATATGGCTTTAGATAAGTTGAAAGTCAGAATTTAAATCAGATACAAATTTATACACTAAGAATTCAACAAGCTGAGACTTCAAGATTTCAATATTAGCAGAAAAATGTTGATATATGTTGGGTTTTTCCCACATGCCCTTTAAAGATAAAGATTCTCTCCAACTCCCACCCACTTTCCTCCCACCCTTCCAGCAGATGCATGTCCAAGTCCTCCTAGCCTTTGTATGGGTTGGAGGTAAATTGTTGGATGCCTAAATATTTGGAGAGGAGCCATCCGTCTAGGGAATATATATATATATATATATATGAGAGTGTGGGGAGAGATAGCTACTTCTCCATCTCGATAGGGTTATCATTACTACTCTCCTACAATGTTAAATATGTGACGATTTTATTATGAGGAGTGAGAAGAAGAGAGGATTCGTACACCTATATAAATAGAGACACCAGACTGACCCTAATAGACTTTTTCTTTTGTTTTCCCTTATTGTGATGCACGACCGGAGCTTAAAGAAGCATTTTTTGCTTTGTCTCTAGTGCATTCTATTTGTAATAAACAATTAACTGCAAGTGCACAATATCACTATAGCCACAGGTCGATCTCAAGGAGGTCGAGATGATCGATTTCTCACTGTTAATTAAGACGAAGAGGCACTCAAGCAAAATTCAACTAAAAATAAGAATAAAAAATCACACCTAGGGACCTAAGTTGTTGCCTGACACAAATAGGGAAGGGAATTAAATAGACAATGAAATTAAAAATGAAACCTAACCAACACAACTAGAACTTAAAAACAAATGATATGGATGAATAGAATAGAGATGCCACTTGAGAATAAGATTTCACCATAAAATTAGATCAAAATCATGAACAAAGCATAAAATCAATGCATGAAATAATGGCCTAGGTCTATAGGAGATGCAGCGGACTATGTTAACATGTCCTATGAGTAGTGTTCATTAAACATGTAATGATAAAAACATGAACATGTAAGGAGACAATAGATTCGGCAACAATAAGGCATATGTTCCAACCAATGGATGATATGCACTATGGAGAGACATCTAATGTATGGCTTAGACTATGCACAGGACATTAAGCACATAAACTTTGATCATCAATTTTTCCTCTCTCATGGTTTCATCCTATTCCTAAATAGGGTGTTTAGTTAGCCATGTAATAATAATAGTCAAAAGACGAAAATGATGAAGAATATGACAATGCCATTAAATAAATTGTTGAAAAATAAATTTATAGAAGAAGAACTTCCCTGTTAGATGAAGTTGACAATCCAATGCAAAAGTGAAACTTTAATCCTACCTCTGGACTTCAATCGTCAATCCCCAACTCCAAGTGCATATTGCAATTTAAAGGAGAAAAACTAAAGGGATTTAATAAAGAAAAAAGAAACTACTATTTACTAACTTGGTTACAATGAAAAATCTGATTTTGCCTATATTTTTCCCATTGTGTATATTCTGCCCACATTGTCTATTCTGTCCACTCAAAGCCTTCTATTTATAGATGAAGTAGGGTGTGGGACGGTTTTAATCTTCAACAGCAGCCAGGCGTCCAACTCTCATCAAAATAGAAGAGTCCAAATATGAAAGGGATTGTAGGAAGAGAGAGAAGTGGTTTAGGAGATGGGAATCCCATGTGATAATGACGGTTTGAATGTGAGAGGTTAAAGAGGGATAGAGGGTGTAAGATGGGTCCGAAGAGAGATCATTAGAGAAAGGGGAGGGAAATTAGGAGATATGGTAGAGATTGTAATACAAGTAAGAAGAGGGGAAGAGGATGACGTGGATAAGTTATATTTGAATTAATGAAATTTAAGAAAATCAACTCATATTCTAACTTGAGTCCGAATTAATTTTTGGCTATATATTTTCATTCTGACTCCGGACAGACCCGTCCTGAGAATTATAGATAATTCATTTAAAACTACGAACAAAACGAGCCTACTATCCAATAGTTTTGGAGGACTTCTCAACTTTTAAAATTACTATTATGCCCCTACACTTCTCTTCACAATGGCCCGGCCCATTGACGTGTATGAAAATAAAACTTGGGCTTTGGATCTTCAACGTTGGCTGGATTGTTCTAGCCCACAAAGGTTCAACTCATATCTCCAATAAATTAAGTGATTTTCAGCTCCAGTTTCTCCTTTGATCTTCTTCTTTTAAGCTCCTAGCTTCTTATTCTCCTCTTCTAGAAAAATGCAACTAAAACCTAAAAACACAAACAAACATGTCGAGAGCTCCGTTTCAAATATTAAAAATATAAGAACTAAGGGCCTATATTCACATATAAATATGCTCATCACATACCCTAAGGTATCTATCTAGTGCTCACCTAAACCAATCAACATTTATAGAATCAAGGGCCCAGGGAACAAATAGGCATGGGGAAGAGCGAGAGGAGGGGCTACGAGCCCTCTCCCATTGCTGTTTGCTTCCCCTGACCGACTACAATACAATTGTCGCGATCTACTTTGATTTTAAAAAAAAAAAGTATTTCTTTTTTGCCCTATCGATAAGGATACGCTGTGCTCACCCCACTTTGATTCAAAAGAAAGATGAATGGCTTGGTTTGGTAACAAGCAAACGGCTTTCTATCATAGTTGCAAGGGGGACTATTCGCCTTGATTACATAAGTATCACAGGCTACTTTCGATTGGTTTCATAAGGGGGCTATTCACTACAAGATATCAACATTGTCTTAGATTGAACGACAATAAGATAAGTTGATGTTTAATCTCTAAGGCGGGTTTCCCCTGAGAATGGAATAGTGTTTGTCCAACAGCGGGAGCTATACTAAAATACATCAAATTACCATCCGGGATAAGCTCCCATCCACGAGATAGATCCGATGTTTACATTACAAAAATTAAATAGATAAAATGTTCCGTCGTCTCCATCTTCGGAGTGTGTTATCGCTGCGAGTATATCCGGTAACCGTTACTCCAAGACTAAGCTCCGTCAATCAATTGGTAGTGAGCACAATGAAAGATATGCCATTGCTTCATTAGTATGAGACTCGAGAACTAGACCTTGATATGACAACCAATCAAGATCTTATTCTACGAGAATCGAAAAGATATGATGAAATCCCAATGGCTTGATTAGTAGGATGAGAGTAGCTAAAGAAGGTCATGCTTGACTTCTCATTCGATTGCATTTAAAAAGTAGTTTTTATGTGGCAATGTGGGCCACATCAGCCAACACTTTGTACATGATCTAGCGAATACCAATATTCTAATAGATGTTACTCCAAGAAATATGTTAATTATTACATTCAAATATTTTCTTCGACTGCCAAGTGTCACTATACCCAAAGAAGGCAAATGCTCTCCTTTTCTTCGACTAGCCAGTGTCTGAAAAATGCCTATTGCTATTGGGATTGTTAATTGAAGTGGGTCTCGACGTCGCTCACGTAGGGAAATTATAGACCCGTTAGGATTAGGAACCTTGTCTGGCCAAATCTTTAGAAATAAGAGGTTTGGCCACAACAAAGCAAGCTTTTGGCCTAATCTCTCTCTCTCTCTCTCTCAATTATCTTCTCTCCCCCAATTGAGAGTGTGTGCGTCAAAGGATTTCCATTGTTATCATTGGATTTTGAGGGTGGAACTTTTCCTAACAAGATTGCCATTGTTGACTGTTCGGGTGGACTGATGTGTAAGGCAACTGGATCTTCTCCGCTATGAGGAAAGCTACATCGAGGTAAACCCTAGATACCTATTTACATACCCGTTTTACAGGGATTATTTCATTTGGCACTCTCTTAATGCGCCATGGATTCCATTGGTAAACCAAACATCAACCTCTTTACAATGCAATCTGCCATGAATCAACATCATCTCCATTATACTCCTATTAGTGATGGGGCATATTTACAAATTTATATGTTGAAGTATAAGAGTGATTTTGTACTTCATGAACGCATTGAAGTATACATAATAAGCATGATTTCTTTTGTTGAGAAAAAGGAAGGTCAAAAAAAAAAATCATAACCATATGAACATAAGTTTTATGCATGGTTGTGATTGTACGGGTCACTTTTTTGATGTGATTATGTGTAATTCCATTTCTATCCCTTAGACTGGATGAAGGACTGAATTGTCTGCCATGTATCTACACAACCGTGCACAAAATTGGACCCTATCTATAATATACGTCTAATTTTTCTATCTTAATTAGAAAAAGAATAATAACAATAAAAAAAAGTATAATTACTTGGACACCCCTGTACTATGGCCAGGTTGCTTGACACCCAAAACTATTGAACATATTACTTGAAGCCCCATGAAACCTAACAGTGTTAGTTTACTGTTAGTGATTGAAATTGAAATGACTATTTTACACTTATAAGGTTAAAGGGTGGTTTTTTTTTTTTCTTTTTGGATAATTACTTGGACACCCCCTGTGCTATGGCCAGGTTGCTTGACACCCTAAACTATTGAACATATTACTTGAAGTACCATGAAACCTGACGATGTTAGTCTGATGTTAGTGGTTGAAATGAAAAAGATCATTTACCCTTGTGAATTATTCAACTAAAACTTGTGAAGTTAAAATGACCAACTTACCCTTTAAATTTATTAACCTTACAACACCCAATTTTGTCACCTGTCCCTAGAATGATGATTTACAAAATGTGGGTGAAGCTTACGCTTCTAATCAGAGGTTCGGCCCTTCAAAGTGACTTGGACCCATTAACAACTTGAAACCCTAATCCAGCCTGAAACCCTAATCAAATCTAAAACCCTAATACGGCTCAGGACCTCTACATAGACAATCATGCTCAATCTTGTAGCACATTATATTAGCATACTATATACTGAAGAATTGACTCTAGATACTTTCTGATGGTGTGGCAATGGTATGAAAAAGGATTGTTGGAATACCCCTCATTTGCAATAGGGCAAAAGTCCTTCCTTGAAAATCTCAAATTTTAGGAACCAAATATGAACTTAAAATCCATACCATTTGATAGATCTCAGAAAGATTATTCTGACTATATGTGATGCATAAAAATCGAATCATTGGATCTCCTGGAATCGATCCTGGATGTCAGAAACCCTAATTAGGGCAAACCAGACCCATTTTGGTCAAAGATTCCTAATGAGCCCACCAATTTCTTGATGGGCCTGCCAAATTTTTGATAGGCCTATGAAGAAACTGACATGCCCTCCAACTTTTTAGAAGAATTTTCGCCCATAGGGTCCAAAATGACCATTTTATCCCTATCCCTAGCCAAAAGCCTATAAATATGGCTCATTTTTCCCATTTCAAGACACACCAGGAGCTAAGGAGCTCCAATATTTTGAAGAAAATCCTCTCTTGTTTCCTTTATCCTCCCTCAGCCAAAGATTCCCTCAAATTCTCTTACCTCGATTTGCGTGCCAAACCCCTAAAACTTCCAAAAAAAATCTAAAATAAAAATTCTAAACCCCTTAGTAACCCCAAAAATTCCTTCTTGAACCAACAGATTCGTCAGATTCTCCAAGATTCCCTTGTCTCGGTTTTTGTACCCAAATTTTCAAAAAAAAAAACAGAAAAATCTAAAAAAAAATCCCTAGTCTTTAGGAAGCCCTAGGAAGCCTTTATATTCTATTAAAAATTCCTAAAAAGTTCCATATTCTCAGGATTCCTTTATTCTCGCGGGTTCTCGGAACTCTACCAAAATTCCCAACAAATATCCAAAAATTCCCAAAAATTTCTCAAAGCTTTGAAAGGTCATAAGAAGTCCAAATTCTCTGAAGGAAAAAAGGCAGGCTGTCAAATCCACCTCCGCTTGAGCTGAGGGACACTCACCAAAGTTCGTGTTCTCAACAATAGAGGCCCACCCCACTCAATCTGAAATAAGGGTCGAGCATAGGTATAACCCTTTAACTCAGTAAGCAGAATGTAGATCATATGTGGTAGTATACATAATAGTGTAGCAATAACTTAGCTATGCATGCAATATAGGGGAGAATGTTCATTCTCGAGCATCTAGTAGGAAGACCGGTTCAACCGGGTAGAGTGGGTACCTAACACCTTTCCAACTCCACAATCTGACACTTAGCCTCATCTCTAGACGAAATCAATTTTTGGGCCCTTTCCTTATTAATCGGGCCCATTCATCGGGTCCTAAGCCCTAACCCTTGTTGGCGACTTCAAATTTTATGTTTCTCAACCCTGATATTGGACCATCATTAATATGTCTTTCATAAAATATCTAAGGGAAGAGAGCCCCTGCATAATAGGCCCCACGTATTTTCAAGTGGGCATGTGGCCATAAGGGGCCTGCAGATGCCTAGAAGAGGGTCGAATCCTGACCGTTACCCTTACAGTGGGTGAAGGGATTCCCCTTTCACCTGTCTTGCGAATCAATTTTTTCACAAAACCATATAAAAAAGTAGGGTATATTCCAATTTTTCACCTCTAAGGTTTTCCATTTCAACCACTATCAGTAGACTAACACCATCAGGTTTCATAGGGCGTCAAGTAATATGTCCAATAGTTTGAGGTGTCAAGCAACCTGGCCATAGTTCAAGGAGTCTCCAAGTAATTAACCCTAAAAAAAATATCATGATGATATCCAAGGTTTCAAAAAAGGGAATTGAAAATTAAATTGATCAACGCCGGTTGGAATCAGCCTGAAACAAAATATAATCATCAGGAATCAACTGATTAGAGGTCATGGCTAATTTCCGATCCAATGAACCCATCCTAGTCCAAACCATGTGTTGATGGCCACAGACACCACCTCCCCCCCCCCCCCCAACCCAATCCCAATCCCAATCCCAATCCCAATCCCAATCCCAATCCCAATCCCAACCCCAAAAATACAGAGATAATTGGACTAAAAAGAATCTAACCTAATTGCTTTGCCTTCAACAAATCAAAATGTCTAATTAGATTTTTTTGCTACCAAGTTTCTCTTCACCCATGGTGATGAGAGAATATTTTCATCCACCCTATTTATTCTTCTCATGGGATTGGAGAACAATAAGAGGCAGGAATTAACGATGAAGTTAAATCATCTTATCACATCACCAATGGTGAAGAGATTCTATCTTCACCCTCGGTGAGGAAACTGACAAAATATTTTTGTAATCTGGTCTGAAGTTTGAACACATCTCTGGAAATGTTTTAATCGGTCCAATGGATTGGGATCAAATTTATTTTCCTTTCCAAGGATTATCGAGTCATCTCTGTATCTCTCAAACTTAATTATTATTTGCACTATCTATTATGAGCTGAAAGAGGGTACAATGCACCCTGATGTAGATCATCAATTAGATTTATTGAAATGAAAACAATGCTCAAATGCTACCAAATCCATAAATTTTCCTTCTCTGTTCTGTTCTTAACTGAAAGAAAATCACAATAACTTCATATAAGGTGCAAAAAAAATTTAAGAATCACTGAGACAGATTGTTATTCAACTATAAATTGTGAACAGAAAGAATGAACAAAAAATGGCGAGACATAAAATTACCTAAGGAATATGATAGAGTTTAGATGGTTTGAGATTGTTAGTAACATTGAAGTAGTTCAAGGTCTGAATCCACTTCTCTTGATTCTTGAGCAGATGAACAGCAACAGTATCTGGCCAGAGCTCATGTGTACATTTAGTCGCCGGTACCGGAAAATTGTACATAGACCACTTAGCATTATATCTGTTCTTCCCCCTGTGACCATACCTCATCCAATCGCCGAAAGTCCTGTCCTCCGGTCCTTCTGTGTGGTTCACCGGCACGTCGGAGGTTCTAATCCATTCCACTTTGTCCCATGAGATCAGATATCCCATACCAGACATGTAATGAACAAAAGGGTTCATACCAGAACATGGAATTACATAACCATAGTACAAGTCTTCTCTTGGCAAAGGCTTTAAGGACTCTACTAAGCTATTTAGCCTTATATATGTGTATCATCATCAGCCTTCATCACGTAATGGTACGGCGGGTTTGGGTAGTCGGCGGTGCCGGAAAATATCTCCGGCAAGCTAGAGAAGTATGTATAGGTCTTACCTTTATTCATATTCTCTGTACAATTGAGAATAATGATATCATTGTAACGCATGATTTCAAGTGCTACTAAGACCTTTTGATCCTCCTTTGTTAAGTTACAAAACACAAACTTGACATCCACTTGTGCACTGAGGGGAACTTCTTGTGTACCATAGATGAGGCGGAGGAAGTGGTGGCGCTGATACTGATCCGGTAGGGTTAATATTCCGAGTAGAATCCGTAATTCCGGTGCCGGGGAAGTGGAAATGTTGTTGGCAATGGATGTATTGGTAGAACATGTATAGAAGTTGTTGGAGAGAGCTGACCAGCCAAGCTTTACCAGACCTTTAAATCGGAGTTCCTTAATGGATGTTATGATGCAAAGGAAGATGAGGAAGAAGATAGATGAGACGGCAAAGGTTAGCCGGGGCGATGAGTGTTGCCGGCTGTCCGGTCTTGGAGCCTTTATGGCGTTCAGAATTCAGAAAATGAAGTTGGTTAATAGATAGGGAAGATGAAGCAGAGGACATGTGAGGAGTATTTGAATATATGTAATTCTAAATTCCTAAAGTTTTCTTAGACGTACAAAGCATGTGTGGGCAGTTTTGAAGTTTTATTTTTTCTTTGCTTAGGTTTTTAAAGTTGGCTTTACCACGTGGAAAGAATGTTGTTGTGAATGGACTTATTTGCCCTCTGTCATGTCCACAAAAGACCTCAGCCGGGGAATCGTCTTAGAACTGTCTCGCTAAAACTTGGTATTGGACTATTCCATTTATAAACGAGATCGTATTGAGATTTGATTTTTAGTGATGGTACCAAAACGATACATGATGGTGCCTTTGCTTTTAATTATTGTTAATTTTGAGAAGCTTATACTTGATCTTAGAGAGTTTGAAGAAGTAAAATAATGAAATTCATCACGGTTTCATATTCTAAGTTGTTAAAGCAAAGTACACTTTAGATATCATGATAGTAAGAAGATCCACAACAATAATAATGGGACAATTTTCCTACACCGGTGGATGAATGAGGCAACGGCACAGATGTGACTCCCTCTCCCTGGATATGTGGCCCCAAGGCCACGTGGCAAACAAATTCCTATTCACTGTGGCCTCATGAAAACTTGGTCCATAATAATGGAACCATTAAACTTATCCTCCCTTCTCTATGATGCTTATAACCATTTAGGAATCAGTATCATCTCGGCTCATTAAAAATTGGGATCAAGACCTAGGTTAAGTACCGTTAACTGAATGGGACTGTTCTAGAGTTGGCTTCTTTGGTACCAAAAACCAATATATACCTGTCCCAAATACCAGAAATCGTCGAAATTGACACCATTAGGCCAAGGGAAAGGATAATCTTGTCTTTTCATGTGACCCAAAAAGTAACTTTTCTAAAATCAAGGGATGGTCAAATTAAGTTTCTTATCAAGTTTTGAACTTAGGGATTTTTTTATATTTTTTTTTATTATTGTGGTTTGGTCACTTTGCAACTTTGAAGCAGAGCGAAGCACGGGAAAAGGGTGGTGGGGGGGTGATGCTGTGATGGTGGAGATACTCCTAACGTTAGCGTCAATTCAGCTACTGTACTTTTTCTTCTTTCTAAGGGTCGGGTCAACTCGTATCGTGATCAGGTATTTTCTCATCTCGGTTCGGGTTATACCCATCTAATATAAATCCGAAAGGGAATATGGGTAGTGATGTTTAGTTCTTCTTTTGTTCATCACCTTACGTATGGGATACGTGTTCAGCCCATTCATGTACATGGCAGGTTCTGAAGTATTAGGAGAAAATAAATATCACTAGGTGTTGTGACAACAATATGGGTTCACCGACCCGACCCGACTGGCGATAAAGTATTCCCAACCCTGTATGGACGTGATTTATTAAAGCTTTGGGTCAACATTTTTTCTTTTCATGAACACGCTTTTCTTGTTTAGCGAGTACTCCACCATCTTAAAGAAAACCTCTCTCCCTCTCTCTCTCTCTCTCTCTCTCTGGGAATGGGGGTGGGAGTGTGCGTCAGTGCTTGTGTTACAGTTTTGTTTCCCTATAAATGCGGGGTGATCGTTCTTGGAACTCTAGATTTGTGAGAGGAATTGAAGTGGGGTACTATTTCTTTATATGTGGGTGACATGGCTCTAATTCTCCACACAACACGACTCTCACTAGTTAATTAGTGGTTCATGGGATGGGTGGCACAGATATATGCTAATTTTCTTTGTGAAAATCCCACTTACTTTCAGCGTCTCTTTCTGCCTTCAGCATCACAAAGCTTTCTTTTCAGTCGTGGGATGATCCTCTCTCTCTTCGAAAACCGCATTCCTATTGATGCTTCCACAGCCACTACCATTGGCCCCACACTGGTGTAGGTCTACACTGCATTTCAAGGGAACCTCAAATATAATGGGAAAAAGCTGTGCACGTTGCTGAGGTGCCCAGCCTGGGTCACTCTCTCTCTCCCCCACAAGCCCCTCCCCTCCGATTATTCATCCAAGTAACTATGTGAAGACCCTCCTTTATGCACCACTTGCCTGGGCTTCAGCCACAATTCCTTGGCCTTCTCCCTAACCGTAACCTTCCCTTTTACTCCCTCATTCCATCACATAATGGCTTCTCATCCAACAGCTGGGATCTCCTCCACTGAATTGGATCCCATGGGATGGACAACCCTGCTCCCAATCCAACCACCACAAACAGTTCCATGGTTGCTCATCCATCACGGAACCAGGATTAATAGATACCCCCATTGGGAAACCCTCCCAACACTTGACTTCTAACCACAATGGCTCAAGAGCCCACCTTTGGAACTTAGAGCTAGTCTCTAGAGGAAACTCTTGAAAAGCTTTCAACTCTGCCATGTGAACCAAGAACCCAGCTAGCCCAAGCTCGCTGAAGAAGCAAGAAACTTGTGAGGTGTATCAGGCATGGGTACCCACACCAGGGCCAACCAAACTGCATGTAACAAATGTAAGATATATGTGATTATATTTAACCTGATAAAACAAAAATTGTAAAAGCATCATGCATAAGTGTTGTTTCCCTAGGTTACACGGATGAGAAGTACAACCATGACGAAGATACAAGTCATGACAAACATTACAAGCCACGTTAAACATGAAGTCTTGGAACTTTCTGAAAAGATCTGCATTGCTCTCTTGTTAGCATGGCCAGTGCTTGCCAAGCTACTCTCCACTGCCCTCTCTGTTGAATCAAGTACCGGAACTCAAACCATGACAAATTTGAATGGTCTATCAATATCAAATTTCTTTCAGGTCATATGTTCTTGCGATGAGAATCACATGGTCTGAATGGATAGCTATAACTGTATAGGTGGGCCCTGCACTTCACCAAATCCAGCTGTAGTGCCAGGGATTCCCACAGTTTGAGCTTTCCCACGAGAGAATGACCATACACATTAGCAGAAACAAAAATAGAATTGCTAGAGGGTTGTAACATACACAAATAAATTTTAAATATCAGTTCCTTTCAGCTGTTCAAAACACACACCAACAACCACAAAGGTAATCAAATGCTAGGTTTACAATACAATTGTAAACCAGATACCTTCTCATTCTAGATTGGATGAAACCCAAATTTTGTGGACAAGAGACCACAAGGTCTGCTTCTAATATGTCAAATTTCAACCCAAACGAGTTTTGACAAGTGACAAAATTAAGCTTTGAAAACCCATAACCGTGAGAGAGTGTTGGGAGTATGATAGGCATGCATGGGCATACATGGGGGATATTTGATTGAATTTGAGTACGAAACTAGACACATAGCTATGAGATCATGTCCTCCATCCAACAGTTGGAATAGCCGCATCATTGTCCATATGGCACAACGAGAGTGGGCCAAGTGGGAAGTCCTTACAAGGTGGTTCGAGCAAATTCTTTTTGCCATCTCCCTTGGGCGACCCTACCAGCAAAGCCCCCTCTAGAAATCATCTTGATTCAAGAGTTTTAAATCAAAACTCAGTTCTATATTTGTTCCGTAAGCTGATTTCATCATTGCGTTCCATCTTGAGTAACTATCGGTTGGAATCATTGGACCCTTGAACTACCAACATTCCCTGGGAGTTCGTGTCAAACCGATGTTGGAGAAAGTTTTCTGGTTTGACTTTTATTGTGTGATAGAAGTGGTTTAAAATTCCAGAATTGTCATTCTTCTTTGAACTTATCCACCCATATGTCCTAAGGTCCTCTTTCCCAAATAGTCTTGATTGTGCTGGGAAATTAGAGTTTTTCCATCATTCATAATACTTGAGTTGTTTAAATGTTTGGGTGGGCCCATAGCAAGCCCAAATAGGGTATGACCCATGTTCGCATCACTTTCTTCATCCAAATATGGGTATATCATACAAAAAAGTGGTTGCCGTAATCAATCACAATGATTATCGAACATCAAAAATTTCTTTGGCATGACTCATCCAGATATGGAGTCCCAACCTTTGCATGCTGACCATATGACCATGCTGCTGTATAAGGGCTAACATTAAGAGTTACAGCACTCTTTAAGGTTCTATATTCCGAACCACTTTGTCACATCAGACTGAAGAGAGGAAAATGGACTGCCACTGTGCCACACTCCAACCAACTATATGACTGTGTCATATAAAGCTTCTTTTATCCCCACTTTGTCACATCAAATTTTTGTTATGCAGCAAAGCACTAAATAATTATGAATGACAATGATGATGTCAGGAGAAATACATGGTTTCAATTGGATTATTAGATCATACCTTCTCAGTGTCTTGCAAGGATCGGTTCATTAAGAGGCTACTCTCCTTGAGCTGTCTTGCTAACCCTACCATTTCATCCGTCAAATCTTCTTGGAGTTTTCTGTTGGAAGAAGCAGTAAGGAATTTAGGCAACTAGCTTTTATAAATACCAACAATTATCAATGTCACATGATATAGAAAATTTCACTATTAGTCTGTTTCCTTCAAGCAAAGATGGATTATGAAAACAAGCCAAGTGGTTGCCATCATGGTTCAAAGGTGTAAAAATACCTGTGCTTTTCAATGTGAGCCTGAGCAGCAGCATCTAGTTTGATCGGTGTTGATTGATCAGACTCACTGATCTCATGAGTTCTATCTTGAGATTTTATTGGCGGCCTGTGCATTTGAACCAAGTCAGTCAACTAAAATTTGCATAACTTGGGACAAGAGAAACAACAGCACAATTCATGTCAACAAGAAAAACCACAGCTTATCTTACAGAAATCTCCTACGCAATCCTGCAGAAGGAGAACCACCAGAACCTTCTTCTGCTCTAGGAATTTCTTTATCAGGAGTCCCACCAACATCCTCCGGTGATCCTGGCATATTGGTCTAGCAATTTTGCAAAAGAGCTGATTAGGAATGGTAGTATCCACAAAGCAAACTTACACAATTGAACAAGTACAGAGAATATGCTAACTGCTAACTAAAGAGATTAGAAAGATTTTGTGGCTTTTAGAAATGACCACGCCAGCCAATCATGAATTAAAGCTAAAATTCACCACTCACCACATGAGAAACTAAAATGGCTGCAACCTGATGGATTTGGAGCAATAAAAGTCTTAAAGGAGAGTTCTTTTTTACACTTTAATGGATACAAGGAAAACCTTTCCTCATAGAGTGATTTTTTCAATGAAAGTACACCAATATATACCCAAAATCGTCACTATATAAGTAGCAACTTAAGGGTTGAAATCGTCTGCAATTCCGATCTCGTACAATTCTGTGAAATACCACCTTCAGGGGGTGACACGTGTATTGATACCAATACAATGGTCCAGATCTGGTACAACTAATAAAACCTTAAATCAGTGAAGAGGCATTTAAATCAGATCTGGACCATTGCATTGGTATCAATACACGTGTCACCCCCTGAAGGTGGTATTTCACGGAATTGTACGAGATCGGAATTGCAGACGATTTTTTTCCAGCAATTTAACCATAGCAGATTGTACGAGGTGCACTAAACCTAGATCTTAACATAAGAAGCACGTTATTTAAGTAGTACAAACATCTTGGAAGGAGAAAGAACTGTAGAAAAATGCTTAGATGGTGTATTGAAATAGCTAGTTGAAAGCAATGTCCTTTAAACAGGTTGAAAGCATGTGTTTAGACAGTCCATTTAAACAGGTTGAAAGCATGTGTTTAGACAGTCCATTTCATAAAAATTGACTTTTTAGCTATGAAAGCACAATCTCCTGTTGCTTGGGACAAACATTTTACTGACTCAAACAATTCAGAAATGTAATGTTCCAAATAATTAGAAACATCAAATCTGTCAATTCTCCTAATTTATCCTAATTTATATAGGGTAATAAAAATAGATAAGACATTGAACTTTTCTTTTCTGTTTCTCATTATAAAATGATTACACTTAGCACTGAAGCAGATTACACTTACCACTGGAGCAGATAATTTTGCAACGATAGCTTCAATGTTCTCTGAATAGTCATTCACCTTAGCTTTTGAAATTCTGTAGAAGAGAGTCCCAGAGACATATCAGTTATTACGGCAAGGAACTAGAAAAAAAAAAATCTGACAGTAATTGCAGATAGGCTCATGGCATCAACAGAAAAGGAAAATCCTACAAACACATAAACAAAATTAAAATCATGTCCAACTCCACATTTACTAAATGCCTGTAGTTCTCCCCCCACCCCCCACCCAACCTCGTGCATTTTACCCTATTCTTGCACCAACTTATCAGGTCATAGTTAAGGAAGGCAAAAGTGGGTAGGCAGAAGGGAAAAAGGAAACAATATCAAACCAGCTAAAGCATTCCCAGGAAGTGGGAAGTGCCTAGGTGGTGACTGAAACAAATACACCTTCAGATAAGAAACTTATCTACAACCTTCCCTTGTCTTTGGTAATTTCTTAAAAGTCACAGAAATAGGAAATAGAAAACCATAGCCTAATCTGTCTTCCATTAAGGCTTTAGTTTGGTTGTCAATAAATGAATAGAACAAAAAAAGACAATCTGTCATCACGATGCAATGATTCTCTCTCTCTCTCTCTCTCCTCAAATTCAAAACTTTGTTTTTAATTTTTTTCTTTTCTTTTCTATTCATTTCTTGTAACCAAACTAAGCCTATTTGGACATTCATTAAAAGATCAAATCCAGCCCAACCTCTATTTATTCAAGTCGCTTCACCGATTAAGTCCTGAAGACTACTTCTCACCCACAATCACTTCTCTATTACAAACAATTTCAAAGGGAGTTTACCTTGAGGTTAATTGCAGTACCTCGGTACCTCCTTCAACCACCCTTTAGTAAGGATGGTAATAGGTGGGTCAAGGTGTTTATACCAATACCATAATCAATCTTCTTAAAAGTTGGTTAACTGTAACATGCCAATTCAATTCAACTAAAATTGACTCTATCCAATTTATGTGGGGGCTACTAAACCATAACAACCTCACTCTATGAAACATGCACAGGGCCCACCAACTTAACAGAATACCTGAAGCCGGGCAGGGTAGGGAGTGCAAGGCATCCGGGGTTTTCCAAACACCATATCCAAACCTAATCCCATATCAAATCATTTACACTGGATAGGAGTGGGAGTGTGGTTTTATGCACCGCACCAACATCCTTGTTCTTTAACAATGCTCCCAACACACCTAAGAATAGTCACCAACCTTACCTTTGAAACTTTAAGTTGCCACGACTGAGATTTACTTCAAGGTCTTGAATACCATGATCACATTCCATGACTAATGAGTTCAACTTGTCATGTAGGCCCAGAAGTTCAATGGGCAGATAGGCCTAATGATCGATACCTACCTCCTCATAAGTAGGACCAGACTTCTCTAACCCAGGGTCCCACCTACAGAAGAAGCATAATAGGCTTACTAAGACCAGTTTGAAATTTGATTGGATTAAAATATTTTGGGCGTACGGTTCCATATAACTCATAGGCACATTATTTGCATAGGCACTACGCATAATAATTTAGTTACTTCATAGTTTCTGTTTGTTTATTTATTAGTTAATATATCATAGTCGGGGGTAGAAAGTATCTTGAGTCATAGTCCAGTTACTAGTAACTAGTGAGATAATGATTCAATCTTGGATTTTAGAGGTAGTATCTTTCTTTTTTCTCTTAATGTTTATGTATGAGTAGCTGCGCAGCCTGTAGTTTCTCACTTTATTGTGCAGCCATTTTACTTCTGCCATTGAAATTCTCTGCCGCCATTTCTCAGTATCACTGTCCGACATCAAATACCACTTGTGAAGGTCTATTTATGCTTTCCCCTTCCATTACAGGTCGTACTTTTTATTCTTGAATTGTAAAATCATTTGTTACTGATTTACGAAACTCACAACTGAACCAATAATTCAGTCTAATATTCCATCTAGACGGACTGATTTATGGTTCCATGCTCAAGCTTTGATCTGAAATTTTGAACCCTTTATTGCAAAATTTGATTCCACGCAGTTCAGAAAAATTTGCAATCATTAATTCCGCTGTTTACACTTTTTTTTGTTGGTCCTACAACCACATAGAATGGACCAGAATTGATTTCTGGACAAATGGCATAGATCAGAGCAAGAGAGAAGTCTTTATATTTGCATCAATTACTCTATTTGTCCTCCATGCACAAGTTCCATTTTGAAATTTATTTTCAATTTTGAACTCCATCACCATTGTGGCCTAAGTTCTGTCAGAATTTAAGACATCCTACTTTTACCAACCGAGGGAGTGAAATATTGCATCCCCTTACTAGAGTTATAAAACTATTAGAGCCCCACATTCTTTAGGCCTATATATTTGAAGCAATTTCTACCTTCCTTTCCCTTGCATCACTACTTCATCTTTTAAACACTGACAAGCATTTCCTGGTATTAAAGTACAAGCTTGTTCTGATAAATTTATTAGGTTTAGCACTCAATGAGGAGTAATCTCTTTACAAGGAAGAAGAAAAATTATTTTAAAAATAATAACTACTCTATTGAGTTGGAAATAAAGAGTAGAGTCTCCCATATGGAAATCCAATGAACTAAACGACCCCAGAACTAGATTATAAATAGCTTAAGTGAAAGTAATATAGCTCATGTAAGAATAGTAAACCAATAAAAGTAACGTTCTTGCTTAACTAGATCATGCGCAATCTCTTTTACTGATCTCAAGTTCCATTTGTCCATCCAAGAAGCTGAAAATCTGATGTGCCAAATGAGATGGAAGAACCATGATGGTTCCTTGGGACGATCAATCATCTAACCTATTAGCCAAATCTCCTAGGATTGAATTCTCCACTGGTCTACCCAAAGCATACTTAAAACTAAATAGTAAAGGAATCAACTCAGCTTTTCCATGATCATGAGAGTGTGATTGTGTTGGTGGCGTTAGGCCCTTCTAGAAGATCTGATTCTATCAAAGCTGAGTTAAAAAGCCATCATTAAAGGTCTACAAGTTTCTTTTTCTAAGGGCTGGTCAAAAATAACAGTGGAAGGTGATTCCTGATTTGTGATACTTCGGATGCAAGCCTTGACAGGTGGTCCTTAGCAATATCTATCTCTAATTAGAAAAAGTAGGGGCCCTTCATGAGCAAAAAAACTTCTCTCACTTAGAGGTCAAATCTGCCAACTCTCTTGCCAATGGAGCAAGCTAGTGAAGGCTGAGCAGGGATCATTTATATCTGGGGCAATACCCAATCAAAGTCCTTATGGATGCTTGTAAGCTTAGGCCTGTTGCTATTGTTGTATTACTCTATGCTCTGTATCTTAGCTATTTTTTAGCAATCAAATTTAGCTGTCAACCAAAAAAAGATGTTACTCGACAATATAGAATCTCCTTCTCCAATAGGCTAGAAAGATCTCTCACAACAGATCCATCCCATAGCCTAAGAAAGCCTCCAATACCTGATGAAGCCAAGGCCTAGTAAGCACCAGTAAATTCTCAGCTTATATAAATCTCCAACAGGGGGCTACCTATTGGGTTTAATGGTGTCTGTTGAGCATATAGTGCTGGGATGTTTTGTTATTTGTCTTTTTCAGTCAGAATTTATTTGTAATTCTTTACAAATGTTAGTGTCCTTAGTTAT
>NC_056560.1:2516068-2698611 GCF_013358625.1 Macadamia integrifolia | reverse complement strand
CAATAGGGCTCTACTACAACTTTCCTTCAGAGGCCTCTAGATGTTTGGCCCCTAGAACCTATTACAAAAACTGTCATTTCCAGAATCTGACATTTGGCCCCCTCTGAAGTACATTACTTGGATCCGCCACATTGCCTATTTTATTTCAAGGGTTTGGTAATTGGATTTAAATTGATCAGTTTTTCCTTATTATATGGGTTATGTGTTTGAGCGAACAATTCCGATTGCTGGATTCCCATGTCACAATTTTGATTCCTTTTGCAAATAGTTGCATCTTTGTTATTTTTTTTTTTTTTGTTTGGTCATTCTTTTAAAAAAACCAGTGGACCCTTTAATGAAGCAGAAGTACAATGGTGGACATGCAATTTCAATCGCACCTCGCAACTCATATCAATAGTTTTTGGAGCCCGGATCAGGTCCTCGTACGAGAACTTGGTCTTGGGTTCTCGTACATCCCTTTTGCTGACACATGTAATCCACTAAAGATTACTATCAAGATTACCTACAAAGCTGTTATCACTCTCTATCTCTCTCTTCCTGCCTAAATGCCTCTTATCTCTCTGCTCGACTTAAATGTTATACATTATTTCTCTTTATATATATAAAAAACTATTTTCTATTTTTATTTATTATTTTAATTAATTGATTTCATCAATACTTGTACAAAACGCTCTCTCTCGATGTGATACAACATCAATATTGATCCAAGAAGATACTGATTCGATCCAATCTGATATCGATCAATTGGATCGGTACTAAAACCCTATAGGGATTTGTGAACCCTAGGATGGTGGGTGAACCGTCCTCGATGGATGAGTAAAAATTTCTTCTTTTTTGATTTTCTTGATTTGATTGTTTTGTATTGGTATGGTGGAGACTGGTTTTAACTTCTAAGTGAGTTTTAGAGAGAGAATAAACTTCAAAAAAAAAAAAATAGAGATAAGAGGGCGGGCAAAAAGTATCTCTTAATTTTTATTGGTTTTGGATTAGTATTAGCTATTTTGTAGGCTATTTCATAGGATTAATAATAAAACGAATGTTAAATTATAATTAAAACAAAAAATGAAAAAAAAAAGTTTTGATAAACCGTGAGGAGATGAGTGTGGAAAAGAAAATAAGAGAGAAATAGGAAGAGATAGGTAGTTGGTTAACAAATTAGGAGAGATAATAAGTGGATTACACATGTCCAACTCTTAGTTGTACGAGAATCGAAACCCAAGTTCTTGTACGAGGACTTGATCCGGACTCCAGTTTTTGCTGCTGCGGATTTAGTAGTTGCAGTTGTAAATTCAGTAATGTGCTTGGTGGTATCCAAGTGAAGGCTAATGTGGGTTCCTCAGTGGAAGAGTGGATTCTCTTCAGCCTTCACAGGTTTTGGTGGATTCCAGAAACCACTGCAGGTGGACTCCTACCCTACTTTCTAATCTAGTTAGGATCAAGCTAAGTTTAGTATTTTGATATTTTTAGTAAAATTATTTCAATGTTCATTTCAATAATGCTTTACTTTTTGTATATTGATCCACTTTTTATTGAACGACCAATTTATGAAGAAAGGGAGGGTTTTGAATGTGGGGAAAATGACTTTCGTTATACTAGATTTGGATCAGATAATGATGAACCATTTGATGATACTCCCACTGGGTTCAATTAATTAGAGTGTGTTACTATAACTGAAGGTAAAGAGTTCCCCAATCCTAAAGAAGCATTTGAGTATTATGTGCGGTATGCAAAAGCTCATGGGTTGGCTATTAGGAAACAACGCACTTTTAACCCGTATTAGGGTGATAAAGGGGTATATAGGAAGGACTTTGTATGTGTTAACGGTTGCAGTGTACAAAAAAAGGTAAATGTTAATGGAGATATCGTCCATCCTAATAGTGAAGCAATACACAATGATATTGATAATATTGGCGGTAGTAATGGTTTTGAAAATATCCAAAACTCCCTACATAAGCAGAAGAATATCAAACGATCTAAGAGATGCAATTGTCCTGCCTACATGAGTGTGAGAGAGGAAAAAGATGGTGATTTACGGGTTTGGAGGGTGTTTCGATTCAAAGATCAGCACAATCATGAGCTTTTGACCCAGAGTGAAGTGCGCCATTTAGCTTCGTATCATCATATATCGGAACAAATGAGGGACCGTTTGTTGACCCTTAGTGAAGCACGGGTACCTATTAGGCAAATGATGTTGATTTTAGAAAAGGAACTCAACGTTGGTGTTGATAGACTTCCTTTTAACTCAAGGGATGCTTACAATTTCTTACGGGTTACGAAAACTATTAAAAAGACGAATGATGCAGATACACTTGTGCTTATTCACAAGAGGTTGAAGGAAAAAGACAATGATTTTCAATATGAATATGTGGTCGATGATGATAATAGACTAAAGCATATTGCTTGGTCTCATTCAGCGTCTCTATATAGGTATCAACATTATGGTGATGTCGTAGTGTTTGACACAACGTATAAGTTAAAAATATACAAAATGCCAGTAGGTATTTTTGTCGGTGTAACCAATCATGGTTCAAGCTGTGTTTTCAGTTGCTGTGTGCTAGCAAATGAGACAAATGAATCCTTCCAATGAGCATTTAAGGTAAATGATTAAATTTTAACCTACTAGATATTATGCTTTGAATTATATTTACTGTCTAGAGCTCCTACTTATTATTCTTATGGAATGTAGATATTTGTAAATTTTATGGGTGGAAAAGCACCTCAAACTATCATAACTAACCAAGATCGTGCCATTCAGGATGCCATTAAGAATGTATTGCCCAGCACAAAGCATGTTTTGTATATGTAGCACTTAGGTAAAAATGCTTTTTATATGTAGCACTTAGGTAAGAAAATCCCAAGTTGGGTGGGTCAGAGGTTGGGTTATGTTCTTCAAATCTCACTAGTTAAAGGTATGTTTTGCTTTATCTTAGCATACTACTTTCTTGTTTAATATCTTCTAGAACTCTGTTCTTAAATTTTGACTTACAGTAGCCAATCATAGTTTCAGAACTGCTGCCTTCCTACTGCTACAAGGAATAGCCTATGCAGGGCATATCCAAGGACTAATTTATGCTTGTAACGAGGGTACCCATATCAATGGACACAACTCCATTGGCTGAAAGGGGAAAAAATAAGCTTTTGTGTTGTGGAGTTGTGCAACGTGGTCGTGGACTGGTAGTCTAGATCAACCTTCCTTTTTCTGATCAATTAGTCATCAATCTTCTCTCTTCTTCTTGCTCTAATTATAGTAAGAGTACAGAGAATTTAATAAAATAGGCTAAATTGATGGCAGAAAGAGATGAAAAAGTGTTTTGGGGTGAACAAATTTTCAATACCAAATAAGATTCACTAACAAATAAGAGTCAAAAAAAAAAAAAATTAGAACTGTTATAGCAACAATTTAACATAAAATAAAAGGGACTAATAAACATTAAAAAACCACCAGCAGAGACCCATCAATGAATCACCCCCGATCTCTATCTCTCTCTTGGTAAGGTGTTACAGCTAAGACTTCCTGTCCCCTTGAAGGAGGAGTACGGGGTTCAACTTCGATTCCAACAGACATCTTCTTTCCTTCTTTTTTTTTCCCTTTCTTACGAGGTGCACCCTTCTTGAAGGTCTTTGTAGGGATGGGTTGGGTGATTTCTTGACTAGTAGCCTCAGAATTTTCTCCATCAATACGAAGCTCCTTCAACACCTCAGAACCGTAAAGGAGTTCCAGCTCTTTACAAGCCTCTAGTGCCATTGAATCCTCTAGTGGCATTGAAGATAATCAACATCATTTTCCCCACATTCAAAACCCTTTTGTATCGACACGTATCTTACGATACACCACCGATACGATACGATACACACCGATACTCACCGATACGTACCAATACTCTATGAAAAATCCAAAATCGACGTGAAATGTACGTTTCGGTATGTATCGGTCTGTATCGATCGATACGCACCGATACGTACCTATACGGTCATAAAATGGCCAAGATGGGTAATTTTTCAGAAAAACACAATTTTTTGAGGCGTTTTTGTTCCAAAGTTGCTGCCAACAATTTTTCTCTATAACTAAAGTGAAAATCAAGGTTGGGAACAAGGATTTTACATTTATGGGACAACTACAAACCTTGGATTCTTAGTGTGATACTCTCAATTTACTGTTTATGCATAATACATGCTATATACAATTTTTTTTAACTATTTTTTATGCAAAATGTATAAAAAAGTGTTTCCGATCCATTTATGTGCGTATCTTTAGCGTATCTTAGCGTATCTCCAATACGATACAATACCCTCCGATATATCTCCTAATTTTGGCTGACCGATACCGATACTTTAATCCTTACTAACAGCAAACCCATGAGCTTTTGCATACCGCACATAATGCTCAAATGCTTCTTCAGAATTGGGGAAGTCTTGACCTTCAGTTATAGTAACACACTCTGATTAATTGAACCTAGTGGAAGTATTATCAAATGATTCATCATTATCTGATCCAAATCTAGAATAATCAACATCATTTTCCCCGCATTCAAAACCCTCCCTTTCTTCATAAATTGGTTGTTCAACAAAAAGTGGATCCATCTACAAAAAATAAAGCATTATTGGAATGAACATTGCAATAATTTTACTAAAATATCAAAATACTAAACTCAGCTTAGCTTGATCTTAACTAGATGGGGTCAAATGACCAGATATGCCAAAACCTTATATTAAAGCAATTTAAAAAAAAAAAAAGGTCTAGGTTGATATAATATGAAAAATAGCAAAAGCTTTGTTTTTCGGGTTTGTTTGTTGGGGTAGGGGTTGGGTTACGGCAAAAGCAACTCAAAATACAATAGGGAGAGCAAAAACTCACAAATGGTTTGAGATTTAATCTCATATGAAGCCGATTAAAGAATTACAACGACGAAAATAAGAATTTCTAAGCTGATAAAAGAACAAATTCAGAACTAAGACAAAAAAGAGAACGTTTCCCGAATAAGCAACTGCAATATTCCATTTATGAATCCTTCAAGAATTACAGAAATAATTTGTGGGAGCAAGAAATCCTAATTCAACAATTGAACAGAGAAATTAAAGAGAACAAAAGGAAAAAAAAAATCTAACCTCAAGTTGATCAACTTGAACCTCTTCTTCCATCTTCTTCGTTCCCAACCTCTTCTTCCTTCAGAAACCCAACTTGAAGCCCTTTTTGTGGTAAATACCTAACTTTAACGTCGATTACAAAAGATTGAGAAAGGCAGGTGCCATTACAATTTCAATTGTGGATAGTTTACCCCTACTTAATTCATTCTTCAATAAAACTGTTCATGATAATATGGTCTTTTTACCCTTTTGCTATTTTACCAAACATAACCAAACCTTGACGCTAAGAACTACCTTAATTATAAATAGGAGATTTCAGACCCTATCTTGTAATTGTGTGTGAGAGAAATAAAGATATATATATATAATAGAAGAGACTAGGACAGCTAGGAAATGATAGAAAAAAAATGTAAATTAACGGAAGGAAAATTTAGGAGATAGAGAAAGGATGCAAGAAAGAGAATGAGAGAGGATGAAGATAGGGTTTAATTAAAGGAAAGACATTCAATTACACAGAAATTTAACCCACTAATTAGCAAGCTGTTGAGCATTTCTGTACAACTATTAAATGGCCATTTTGGTAACTAAATAAAATTGAAATTTTTAGTGAATGACACAATACTAAAAAGTAAAAAAGAACTGAAGTTAAAGGTGATGCGGATCCGGGTTCCAAGAGATTGAAATCAAATCGCTTATGGACCCACAATTAACAAATAATTCAATTTAAACAAATCAATGGCAGTAATGTAATTTAAGGCACAACTTAAAAACCCCTTTTTGAGTGAAATAGCTGAATGAGGACAGATCTGGATTAATCCCAAAGAAATCAGTTCTGGAATTAATTTGGTGTTTCTAATAAAGAGTGGCAGAATTGTAATTATAAGTCACCAAGCTAGTAAATGGCAAACAAGGAATAATATGTGATGAGGGAGGGGTAGAATTGGAACTAAGAAGTAAAATAAGTTAAATGAGAAGATAAGAGGTAAATCTGGAATTTGATTAAGTAAGGATGTAAAACCTAATTTATGAGGTTGTCTTCAACCTCACGGCACAAGCAATAACACAGCAGCAAGAGGGAAAGTTGGCGGTAGTGAGAGGCCCTTCCAGGTCCACTGTTTCAGCCCAAAATTTGTAGTCGAAGCTTGGATATCTTCTGATCTCGTGATTCCAATAGGAGAAGACCCCAAACAGCAAGCAAAGAGGTACAGTAACCCCTGCTATTCAGACCTGGCGGTATTAGGGAAAACCAGAACCTGCAATCGGTTGATTTGTTCATACAGAGGATGGTTTGAGGGGAGAAACCCCAGGGTTCTGATCGCCTAAGAGGGTCCTTCAGTCCACCCAAATCTCAGGGTCATTCGATTGGAGACCAAGCTTCAGTGAAGCTTCCTTTCAGACATGGTACTGTCACCTGGAGCAGGGTAAGGGAGGAAAAACCAGAAATTTAATAAAAAAAAGGAGAGGAAATAAATGGGAAGCAAAAGAATGGAAGAAAAGAGATGGGAAAATTTCAGAGAAGGAAGAAGGGGTGGCAGCCATGGTTTAAAACCAAAAAATTCACTAAAATCTGATGGTGTTCCGTGATAAGGATATAAATGAGATTCATCTTCACTCTTCTCTGTCAGCTGCTTCTCTGCTACGTTCACAGAACGAGTCCTGTTGGGACACTTGTTGGAATAGTGACCCCAGGCATGAGCTGCTGCCACATCAACAGACCTGAAATCAGTGTTAGCCAACTCAAGTCGAATCTCAATACTTAACCCACTGATATATCGCATCACCCGTTGCTGGTCTGTCTCCTGAAGTCGACACCTTGATGACAGTTTGTGGAATTCGAGGGTGTAGGAATCCACATCTTTGTTCCCTTGTTGCAAGTTAAGTAATTTATGGAACATTACCTTTTTATAATTAAGAGGAACAAATTTTTCAGTCAGGATCTGCTTCATGACCTCCCAATTGGTAACGGGTCTAAATCTTCTGACAAACCTTGCATGTAGTACATCATCCCTCCATGAACATGCATACCCAATAAACTTGGTGATGATGAGTTCACACTTCTTCACGTCTGGAAGAGACTTATACGCAATGTAGAGATCCTTCTTTAGCTCGCTTGTCGGATCTCTTCATAAAGGCAGTCATCTCTCAAAATTGGCTTTGATACCACTTGATGTGGATCCAGGTTCCAAGAGATTGAAATCAAATCACTTATGGGCCCACAATTAACAAATAATTCAATTTAAACAAATTAAGGCACAACTTCCCTTTTTGAGTGAAATAGCTGAATGATGACAGATCTGGAATTAATCCCAAAGAAAACTCAGTTCTGGAATTAATTTGGTGTTTCTAATAAAGAGTGGCAGAATTGTAATTATAAGTCACCAAGCTAGTAAATGGCAAACAAGGAATAATATGTGATGAGGGAGGGGTAGAATTGGAACTAAGAAGTAAAATAAGTTAAATGAGAAGATAAGGGGTAAATCTGGAATTTGATTAAGTATGGATGTAAAACCTAATTTATGAGGTTGTCTTCAACCTCACGACACAAGCAATAACACAGCAGCAAGAGGGAAAGTTGGCGGTAGTGAGAGGCCCTTCCAGGTCCACTGTTTCAACCCAAAATTTGTAGTCGAAGCTTGGATATCTTCTGATCTCGTGATTCCAATAGGAGAAGACCCCAAACAGCAAGCAAAGAGGTACAGTAACCCATGCTAAACAATTAATGGAAACTATTCTAAAATTAGAAGCTAGCTAATTTCATAGGAAATTATTTCTAAAACAAAATAAAATCAAATCAAAAAATTTTTTTTTCTAAGTCGATCGTGCAACTGCATCAAAAGGACTCGGGGGTCCCGTCAAAGGGCCTGCTATAGGCCGCCATGTTAATCAGCGGTGTGTCCTCACTGTCATGATGCATTGGGTTGAGAATGGAAGTATATCTATGTTTTATGTATGTTTTTGTTTTCTGGTATGACATGATTTCCCCCTACAGATCAGTAAGCACATGACGGTGGAACACAAACGGATGTGAAGAGAAGACGAGTTCTATTTTATTTTAATAGTCGGGTTAAAAACAATTATAATAGACTTATTGAGGTTTTTTTGAGCCACCAAACATATGATGAAAATTGATGGATAATAGATATGAGATATTAGTTTTATTTTTCTAATCATTTGATGCCTCATCAATCACTTCTCTTTTTCTATTATCAAGTTAAACCCAGCCAGAATATGGTGGCTTAGCAGGAACCACCACCACTAAAAGCTTATTAAGCACAATTTAAAGGAGAAATTACAACCTGTCTAAGGATTTTTAAGAGAGGAGAGTCAGAAAACCATAACGACATTGAAATCATATGCCAGACCAAATCATAGACAAACTCAAACAAGCATCAGCTGGAAGATCTTTACATGTGACAATTCATGCGTATAAGAAAAGTATTTTGCACTTACATGTATGAGTTTTGCTTGATTCTGTTGATGAGGTGCCGCAGCAAGCAACCTCCTCAAGTTAATTTCAGTTTTACTCAATCCCATGAGAGAAACCTGCAGATTCAGCAGACAAACAATAAAATATAATTGTCTGCATACATCTCTTAATTTTCATGTTGAGTAAAGGGAAAATATTTTATACTTAAAGTGAAACATTTATATATGAAGTTTTCACACAGGTGCTCATTTGCAATCCAGGTTATCCTAGGATTAGACTATCATAATTCCTAAGCCTTTTCTTCTGTCCTTTTAATCAAAATTGAAATAGAATAAATAATCTGAAATAACAAATAAAATCACCATAGCTGCTGCATATTCCATCCTGAGAAAAAAATAAATACCAAATAATGAAAAGAATCACATAAAGACCCAAGACTGATTGCTCTACCCATTGAAATCCTGCAATTCTTACAAACTGAAAATTTAGAACCAAGACCAAGGTCGACCCAAGTGGCTGACTGGGTCGACCCAGATCTGGTCCAAGTTAGCCCACGATTTGGGCTGCTGATGGGATTACTAATTAGTTATTTAGTTTCTATTTTGAAGTCCCAAATAAGTTTCTAATTTCAAGTCATTGTTAGACTAGTTTCTATTTTCATCAGATTCCAATTTCCAGTTTTTAGTAACTTGTAATCAATTTTAGTAACTCAAATTTAGTAACTTTGAGTTGCTATTATTTGTAAACCCTCCCCACCATTATAAATAAAGAAGATGGTTCTTTTATCAGCCATGATTTTGACAAAATATTTTGTTGATGCTTTATCTGCAAGAGAACTTCTGTGTGTCTAATCACAGTGATGGATAGGTGTTCGATCCAACAACTCTTTGCGGTGTGAAGCCCGGGAGGATCTTCTTTCTTCAAGTATTCTTTTCTTTCCAAGCTTTCTCAAGTATTCTACTGCTGCTCATCGATCCAGGTATTTATATCTTAAAATCTCTGCTGCCCAGAAAATTCTACAAAACAGAGCATCCACCCCTACTGGAATACCCAGATCTGAGTGTCGGTTTGAGCTCAGATTTTGGTCAATGGGTTGTCATATACTACTAAGGATCGACCCTAGTATGGACTGTTTATGATGAGTCTGTATAGAGCTATTAAAAATATCCCGATTTTTGTCTTTTAGTGACCTGTTGTGTCCTAACTTGAGATCGATTACTGTGACTGGTTTTATGTTGTTTCCTTAATATTGAGGATCAATATTGCCGTTGATTTGAACCTCCAAAAGGTCTCTGGAGTTTCAGGTTGTGTTTATTTAGTCTACTGCTGCCCTGTCCTAATCTATATTGGTAATCTGAAATTTGTCGGCTGCTGAAATTGCTACTGTTCTGTTATGATTGTGGAATGTTGATACCATAGTCTGGTTGTTGATTATTCCTTTTGTTTGGTGCTGATATCTGCTCATACAGCCCCAATTTCTGGTTTGACAAATCTGGTTGTTAAGGACTGTTGACTAGTTAATATTGGACTGTTATTGCTGTCCACTGTTGGGTGATTATTGGTTGTTCTCGGACTGAATTGAAGGCTGAATTGAAGGTGAATTGGATGCCAGGTTGTTGAATGAAGAGACCCCACCACAACAGCATACTGGCGATTCACATACAAAAAAAAAATAATTTAAAAAAAAAAAAAAAAAAAAAAAAAAACCGATTAGTAAAAGTGAAGAGTGAAGACAATATGGTACTTGGTTTTTGATTTTTAACTTCCATACTATTTATAGGAAAAAAATCTCATCTTCTTATAGCCCAATGAGTAAAGAGAAGCTAAAGCTAACATCTCATTTTCTTGTAGCCCATTGGGCTATTTTATCTTGGGACTCCTAGAGCTTTTGGAATATTAGATGCATGTATACAGGTATCTCAAATTGCACGAGTATACTACCGTTTTTTTTGTTTCGTTTTTTTGAAAACTACACGTTTAATACTCGTACCGTTCGTTTTCGTCCGTTTGCCGTTCCCCCGTTTTAACTAACAGTGGTTGGGGCTGCTCGTGAGTGGTGGACCTATGAGCTAGAGTTAGAAGACCATGGTAGAGAACCTACTAATTGGGAGGAGATGAAGCTTGAGCTATCAGATAAATACTTGCCACGCAACTTCAGAGCTCACATACAAGACTAGCTGAACTCTCTTCGTAAGGGTCTATGACTGTTGCCGAGTACATGAACAAGTTTGATGCACTTTATTCTAGTACAGGCATAAGGGAGAATGAAAGGCAACTGTTATCTCGGTTTTGACTGGGATTACGAGTTGAAATCAACAGGGGTATTGGAGTTGTTGATGTGCACTCAGTGAGGGATTGTTTTGACAAGGCCCTACGAGCAGAGAAGCTTCTAGCACAGTCAGTTAGAAGGTTTAGTTTTCAAGCTGGGGAGGTAAAGAAGAATTTTCTAGGCACTAAACCTAGTAGCTCAACACCTCCAAAGTCCACTTTTCCTCCACGAGCTGATCATAAAGGAAAGTCACTCCCCAACCTGAGATAACACATAATGCACCTATCAGAGAGCTCCTATCTGATTTTTCTCAGATGAGTTGCCTCCCATGAGAGACATACAACATGCTATTGACTTGATACCTGGTTCAGTTTTACCCAACCTTCCTGCTTACAGACTAGTCAAGTATAAGTTTCCTATACCACGACTAGATGATATGTTGGATATGCTGTCCAGGGCAAAGTCTTGACACCCCATCGCTTTTTATAGCGAGAAATTGAATGAGGCCAAGAAGCGTTTTTTAACTTATGATCTAGAGTTGTATGCAGTCGTCCAAGTGCTACGCCATTGGAGGCACTACCTCATTGGTAAGGAGTTCATTTTGCACACTGATCATGAGGCCTTGAAGCACCTTCTCTCACAGAAGTCGATTAGCCACAGACATGCCAAATGGGTAGCCTACTTGCAGGAATTTGTATTTGCTATGAAGTACAAGGCAAGAAAAGAGAATACAGTGGCTGATGCACTTAGCCGGAAAGTGCTCACACTTGACACATTTTCAGCACATGTTATTAACATAGATCAGATACGAGGTGAGTACACATCTGATTCTGATTTATGGAGTTACAACAAGGTGGGCAGCACCTAAAGTACTCTATTCATAATGGGTACTTGTTCTTTGGCACACAACTTTGTATCCCAAACTCTTCCCTACATCATCACATCATACGAGAGTTACATGGAGGAGGATTAGGAGGACATTTTGGAAAAAATAACTCTTGTTTCTCTAAGATGGCCCATTTTATACCTTGTCGTAAGACTTTTGATGCTTATCAGGTTGCAAAGCTCTTCTTCAAGGAATTAGTACGACCACATGGGCTGCCAACTAGTATTGTGTCTAACCGTGATGTTAAGTTCATGAGTTATTTTTGGAAGACATTGTGGTTGAAGACAAATACAAAGCTGAACTTTTCAACTGTATTTCATCCACAGACAGACGGACAGACAGAGGTGGTGAACCATAGCTTGGGAAACTTATTGAGGTGTTTGGTTCAAGACTATAAGAAGACATGGTCTTGTATTCTTGATATTGCAGAATTTGCCTACAACAGCTTAGTGAATAGGACAACAGATCGTACTCCTTTTGAGATCTTGCTTGGAGTTAAACCTTAGCGGCCTATTGACCTTATGTCCCTTCCACCCCAGGCTTGAGTTAGTATTGAAGCTGATGAGTTCTTACGTCATATCACTAAGGTGCATGCCAACGTCCGACGAAGTATTGCCTTGAACAATGAGGTGTATACGGCTTCTGTTGATCGTCATCGGCGTTATGTGGAATTCAAACCTGGGGACATGGTGATGATTCAAGTAAATCCTAAACGGTTTCAGACGGGTGTCAATACCAAGTTACATCCACGAAAGATGGGTCCCTACAAGGTGCTGAAACGTATAGGACCTAATGCTTATGTGCTTGAGCTACCTAATGACATGACCATAAGCAACGTGTTTAATGTGGCTGATCTTCACCTTTATGTTGGGCATCATTTGGATGATGGAGACACGGAGCAAATGCTGAGGTTGCCCCAACTGAAACCACCTACTTCTAAAGTTATTGAAGACGTCTTGGATGATAATTACAAGACCTCCCGCCGTGGCACCGGTTATCACACTTTTCTTGTCAAGTGGAAAGGCCGTCCCCGTAGTGACTGTACTTGGATTCATGCTAGTGATTTCAAGAGGCTTGATCCCGACTTGTATGAGCGCTACATGTCCCTTATCCATTCGTCGGAGTCGAATGTTTTCAAGCAGGGGAGAGCTGATGCAGTACCGACAAAGGTTTACACAAGGAGAACCAAGACCAAGGTCGACCCAAGTGGCTGACTGGGTCGACCCAGATCTGGTCCAAGTCAGCCCACGATTTGGGCTGCTGATGGGGTTACTAATTAGTTATTTAGTTTCTATTTTGAAATCCTAAATTAGTTTCTAATTTCAAGTCATTGTTAGTTTCTAATTTCTGTCAAGACTAGTTTCTACTTTCATTAAATTCCAATTTCCAGTTTTTAGTAACTTCTTGTAATCAATTTTAGTAACTTTGAGTTGCTATTATTTGTAAACCCTCCCCATCATTATAAATAAAGAAGATGGCTCTTTTATGATCCACGATTTTGACAAAATATTTTGTTGTTGCTGCTTTCTCTGCAAGAGAACTTCTGTGTCTGATCACAGTGATGGGTTGGTGTTCGATCCAACAACTCCTTGCAGTGTAAAGCCCGGAAGGATCTTCTTTCTTCAAGTATTCTTTCCTTTCCAAGCTTCCTCAAGTATTCTACTGCTGCTCATCGATCCAGGTATTTATATTTTAAAATTTCTGCTGCACAGAAAATTCTGCAAAATAGAGCATCCACCCCTACTGGAATACCCAGATCTGAGTGTCGATTTGAGCTCAGATTTTGGTCGATTGGTTGTCCATATACTCCTAAGGATCGACCCTAGTATGGACTGTTGATCTTGCCACTTGGGTTTTCCATTAAAAGCTGCGATTTGGGTTTCCCTGGTAGGCTGTATGTGAAAGTTCACAACCATTGATTTCTGATCAATCTCTTAGTGGTTCCGAGTTAACTAAACTGAATATTGATTATAATCTACCAAACTTTCCCTTAGTTATTTCACATCTATGTTCTAAAACCCAGATTTCTATTTGATTTCTGAATTCCTAACTAGAATAGGATTCTTTCAATTTGATGCAGCTTGAGGCTTACTTCTTTTTGGGTTTATGTTAACTACAGTAAATTTATTTTGCCCCTGGAATCAGAACAGTCTTTCCATTCAAACCTCATGATCTGCTTCAATAGATCTTAGGCCCCAAATTGTCAGGGCTCAGGATGGTGAACCTTGACCATAGAATTTGTAGTAGACTATAGATGATAATTCCATTAATGGTGCAGTTGAAAGACAAGGTGAGACAACAAAAACCCAGGAGAGATAGTTCCCTGTGAGGGGTTTGCTCTCTTCAATATTCGTGGATTCTTTATGAAGTCCTTCAATGCTTAATAACTGGGATGTTGGGATTCTAAAATGGGTTTCAAAATTCAAATATTCTTTTATCTGTTGGGTAGAACAGCTGAAGCCTTGGTTGTCAATTATCTCTTTATCTATACTTACAATTTCTTGAAACTGAGAGACTATACTATAATGCCAAGGCTTTCCTTTACAGGGAGGGTGTATAAGCCTGTATGGACTATGGAGAGACTATACATTAATGGCTGGTTTTATTGCTGTAAGAAATTAAGTATAATCTCTGCATAAACAGGAAATGTGCATGGGGTTAGAATGCAGGTATGTTGGGTAAAATATGGTCACAAATAGAAGGCAGGTATGTTGGGAAAAATATGTTCACAAATAGAACAGGTTTAAAGGAATTATGTGAAGTTGCAGGTTGATGGAAAAGGTCACAAAACATGGTAGCTGGGTTACTAGAAAAGGGCATCAAATGGTTGTTGGGTTTTCTCTCTTCAATCTTCATGGGTTCCTGAGAACTCTTCCAAGAACAGTTCCAGAACAGGTTTACCAAACGCCCCAAGTAGAGGCCAAAAACCATCTTTCAATAAAGAAACAGTAAAAGATGATTTTGTCAAAGAATGGCGTTCTCATCCTTTTGATTTTTTCACATTTGGGACAGAATACAGTTCTCCTTTTCTAGAAGTAATCAACAGATGAAGCTGTTATCTGGGAGAATTTTTAGCTAGTTAATGTATTTTGGCACCATAACTTTTTCCCTTCTGCAGAAAAATCTATATTTTTTTTTCTCTCATGTTAGGACCGCTAATTTAGAAACTACGGTGAAGGAATAGAGGGTTGAATCTTTCTATGAGCTTTTATGAGAGGCGGCTTCTCCTTTATTTTCTTCCCCTCTGTTGATATTTCCATCAATCTCTGATGTTGACTCCCTTTGCAGCCTCAAGGTCATATTCCATTTACTGGAATCTGATTCAGACAAATACACTTTTTACCCTGTTTCCTCATTCAGGGAAATCCACAAATATACAGTCCCTAGCCTATGCTATTCCTCCAGTCATCCTATCTCCTACTCATTAATTGGGGATGCCACAGGGATGAGGGGAGAAAGAGAAGTGTAAGTTCGCTTTTATGGGGGATTCAAAAAGTAGTTCAGAGTAGGGGAGTTTGAGTAAATAGAGGGCAAATATAGGGTACTAAGGAGTGAAAGTTATTAGTCCTAAATTTTAGGAAAAAGTTTTTGTATGCAGGCAATGCTTTGGAAAGGTTATCTGGGCCAGCCACCTATTTCTAATCTAGGGTGACACTTCTTCATCCCCTTTTGTTTCCTGCCAATGAAAGAATGCTTGGCATCTTTTGCTTTCGGTTCTATTTCTGTGGGATGGAAGTTTCACATGTACATCAATCTTCAATGAACACCTTTTTTCTCGTGCGTACTGATTGAATTTATTCATAGATTATTTGTATCATATTGCATATATGAATTGGGTTAATGTAGGACTAGACAACCAAACCAGACCCACGACTGCAGGAAATTATAAACCAGAGAACAACCAATAATCACCCAACAGTGGACAGCAATAACAGTCCAATATTAACTAGTCAACAGTCCTTAACAACCAGATTTGTCAAACCAGAAATTGGGGCTGTATGAGCAGATATCAGCACCAAACAAAATGACTAATCAGCAACCAGACTATGGTATCAACAGTCCACAATCATATCAGAACAGTAGCAATTTCAGCAGCCAACAGATTTCAGATTACCAATATAGATTAGGATAGGCCAGCAGTAGACTACATAAACACAACCAGAAACTCCAGAGACCTTTTGGAGGTTCAAATCAACAGCAATATTGATCCTCAATATTAAGGAAACAACATAAAACCAGTCACAGTAATCGATCTCAAGTTAGGACACAGCAGGTCACTAAAAGACAAATCTGGATATTTTTAATATCTCTATACAGACTCATCATAAACAGTCCATACTGGGGTCGATCCTTAGGAGTATATGGACAACCAATCGACCAAAATCTGAGCTCAAATCGACACTCAAATCTGGGTATTCCAGTAGGGGTGGATGCTCTGTTTTGTAGAATTTTCTGGGCAGCAGAAATTTTAAGATATAAATACCTGGATCAATGAGCAGCAGTAAAATACTTGAGGAAGCTTGGAAAAGAAAGAATACTTGAAGAAAGAAGATCCTCCCGGGCTTTACAATGCAAGGAGTCATTGGATCGAACACCAACCCATCACTGTGATCAGACACACAGAAGTTCTCTTGCAGAGAAAGCAGCAGCAGCAGCAAAATATTTTGTCAAAATCGTGGCTCATAAAAGAGCTATCTTCTTTATTTATAATGATGGGGAGGGTTTACAAATAATAGCAACTCAGAGTTACTAAATCTGAGTTACTAAAACTAATTACAAGAAGTTACTAAAAACTGAAAATTGGAATCTAATGAAAATAGAAACTAGTCTTGACAGAAATTAGAAACTAACAATGACGTGAAATTAAAAACTAATTTAGGACTTTAAAATAGAAACTAATAACTAATTAGTAACCCCATTAGCAGCCCAAATGTCTGTGGTGTAGGATTGCTCTCGGACATAAAACTTCATCCCTTGAAAAATATAAAATTATTAGAGTGACATGGGAAATAAAATCAATTTTGTTACAATGCTCTAAAAAGTGTTTCATAACAAATTTTGTTTTGGGAATTTTTCAACAAGTAACATTGAAAAAAAAAAATTTGGGAAAACCTTATATATGATAAACCACACAATTGGATATGCCATCGAATTTATTCAAGGTATTTCCCATCCAACCATTAGTCAAAATGCCAAAAATCATTGTACAACAAGAAAGTTAGGATCGCAGAATTAGCTTCCACACAGCTTGTGGGACCCCATTTATGGTTCATCTCCCTCCACTAAAACGAAAAAGGGGAACGATTCTACTACCATCACAGGTCAAGGTTATAAAACATGGAATCGAGATCTGAATTGGGTCCAGCTGACTCTGGTTCGGATTTGAGTCGGTCTTAATAGGCCACTTTTTTGGATTGACCAATGAACCGGTCAAAAAAAAAAATAGAAAATTCAGAAAATCCACAAAACACATATTGAGTTTGCAATATGAAAATAGAAAACAATAATATAAAGTTTTTGCGGTAAATTAATTATTTTTATAGTTCAAGTCAATAGTTGTGTCAAATTGCAATGCCACGTGCCATCTATTTTGGATGAAAAAAAAGTTATACATAGTAGTTAATGACTTAAAATTTTCATCATTTTCTTAAAATTAATATCAATGCAACTAAATGCAAGGAGTGGATAAGTTTGTCAAAGAAATTCAATAAACCACTATCAACGAAGTACATCCTCGTCTTGCAGATTTTTCGTTTAAATCCTATTTATATGTTCTCAAAAATCCTTATTCCCGTTTATGGGTTCGCTCCTTTTAATTTCTGTTAAGTTAAATGTGGATGGGGCGAACCCGACTACCCGAGCATCAGTGGGGAGGAGGTATAATTAGAAATTTTTTTCAGGGGGGAATTCTGGCATCATTTTTCAACTTTAATGGGGTTTGTACTAATACAATGGCGGAATTAAGAGCGTTTGGAGATGAGCTGAAATTGTGAGAAAATGGGGCTATATGATTTCTATATTAATTAAAATTCTACTCTCATTGTGAAAATTTTGACCCAAAGAACCTCCAATCTTTGGTGATGCTGGTATTGGTTTCAAGAAGTTATCTCCCTATGTGATTCACTTGGTATCCACATCTCCTTCTCGTACTGGGACAATAATTAGGCAGCAGATTGGTATACAAATTTGGCTTACGAAAATTTAAGCAACTCTACTTTTAAAGGTGATGTTACTATTTTCATATGTAATGTAGTTGTTCTTGGGTTTTGTTTGGAATGGGGTTCAGTTGTGAAAGTGTGCAATTTTGTGCTTTAGTTAGGGATAAGGCAGGTTATGTCTTCCCTTTTGTATTTCCTTCTATTGAATTTTTCAAATAAAATTGTATGAGGCTGCCCTAGGTCTCAGATAATATTTGGATTAAAAAATAAAAAACCTAAATGCAAAAATAAATAAATGAATTAATGTAACTATTTTTCCTTTACAACAAATTACTGAGTGAAAAAAACAATATTCTTGTATAATTTTTTGAATATGAAATTATACTGATTGTATTAAAATTTCCAATTAATAAATATAGCCCCAAATATTATTTTTTTCACTGACTAGTTAGTATGTTAACAATCACTATACTATTGGAAAATAAATAATCCACTTACACATGATATTTTATAAAATTAATATTAGATTGATGATTTATAATTTTAAAATAAAATAGTAATAAAAAGTTTAAAACAAGAATATTTTTCAATATAGTTATATTTATTATTTAAAATTCAAAAGATATACTTTATTATTTATTATATTATTTTTAATCATTAACCAGTTCCCTGAGGAGATCTGTTTATAATTATTGTATATGTGAAAATTTATTAAATAATAATTGCTTGTAAGTTCCTTAAAAGAATGTGGAAAACTCTAGTCAAGTGTCACGACTCAAGATTCAGTACCTTCTCATTAAAGAAATTATCATGCAACTTTACACTGTAACCATTGTGAAACTTAAACCTTTTCAATTTAGGCTTCGTTGTCTCGACATAAAATTGTTGATAAAACAAATTTTATTGTAAAATTATATTTTTCGCTGTTTGTTTTGTAATTTGAAAATTTTTCATGAGAAAATTTTACTAAGGTTTATGCATTTACTGGAAAATAGCTTAACAAATTTTACACTTAAAATGACTGTAAAATAACTACTTTCATTTAGGGGTGTCAATTCTGAGCCTTCATCGGTAGGCCCGACCAAACCCGACACGTTTACGGCCCGACTTGAATTGGCCCGTTTAATAAACGTGTCGAGCGTTCACGATGCAAATAGCTACCCATCGGGTGCCCAATCGAACTGACACATTTATATGCTCGGCTTGAACTAACTCATTGTAGCCAAACCCAATCGGACCCAACCCAGCCCAACCCCCTTTAATACTATATAAAATTTCTATTTAGCCACTACTAATAAGAAACAAATTAAGATTTCTTACCATTTGCTTTGTAATAGGATTTGATTTAATTAAGCTTTATTTTGTAAGTTGTAAAGGTCATAATCTCTTCTTTTCCTTTGTAAGAACAACCATAATCTCATATCATTTCTCTTTTTTGTTGAAGATTTGCTTCACATATTTCTGGGCATTCAACCAACTTAAGAAAAGAATTTTAGGGTAGGCACATTTAAAGTCCATTTAGAGTCTGTTTAGACTTAAATATATCTGTAGCCCCGTTAAGGCCCAATTAAGACCCATTTACGGAAGTCCGATTAAATCCCGACACTGATCGGCCCAATTATAAACCGTATCATGCCCCCAAAAGCTAGGCATGTTTAGTTAAACAAGTGCTCACGGTGCAAGGCTTCCAACAAGTGGTCAAGCCCAATTAAGCCCGACCAAGACCGGCCCCACCCGACCGGTTGACACCCCTACTTTCATTATTGATTAAATCAAAAGGAAAAAAAAAAGAGAGAGCTAAAACCTCTCTTCCATCACCCCTCCTTTAACTTAAACGTCAAATTGTTAAAATTTAGTGTGATTTTAAGAGAAAATAGAGTTTTGAAAAGCGCTCATGAGCCTTAAATATGAATATTTGGACAATGATAATAATTTAATTTAATTTTAGGAAGCACAGAGGATAAGCTCTGAAACCAATTATTATTATTATTATGATCTAACATGTCCACCCAATTGAGGTGAAACTCCATTAAACTGTATAGATTGTAAAGAAGAGTTATTAGTTTGAATTTTTTAAGTTTAACATTGTGCTTTTAACGGAAAACAAGATCACGTATAGATATGGTCGATAATTGCTAGAGGTTTTTCAATGGAATTCTTCTTTTCTGATCTAGTATTGTGAGAAGTTGAAGGAGAAATGTGTTTGGATACATTAGGTTAACACATTTCTCCTTTTAACTTACAAAACAAACTGTTAAAGTGTAGCATGAGCTCTAAGAGAGAATGGAGCTAGGTTTGAAAGAATCACATTCATTTAGCCGACCCGACAACATGACATAAGAATGATCAGTTCTAGCGATCGGTCTGCAAAGCAAGATGGCAGGGCCGATGGCCTTCTCTTCTTAACTAACATGAAGTGGAGCATACGAGTTCCACTCTTGCACTGTCGTATTGGTAGCCGTTGTTCATGTTTGATTAGAGAGTCCAAACTGAGTGCTATCAATGAAGTGGTTCCCTTTTTTTTACAAAGAACTACACTTCCTTAGAACTGTCATTCAAAAATAAGGAAGATTGCCATTGTTGGATGTGAAAGACATGTATTGTTTAAAATGGATAACTCTTTCTGTCCCTATGCATTATCTATCTACTTCTACTATAGATGATATCTCTTTCATAAACATCGACAAAAATAGATATTGTTAGTTGAACGTTATGATGCATAGATGATAAGTAGACATCTGATAGTGGAGACATGATTGTTTCAACAAAGAAGAATAAGAAAAGTCACTATAGAACATTGATAGGAAGAAAAATAGGTAACACCACATCAATAATCTCAAATTTCTCATTTTGTACTATCTGGTAATATGTGATAAAGAGGAAATGGATCGACTAATGAATTATACTACAATTTATTAAAATAAAAAATGATAAGGGCCGAGAAAAATGTGGGTCCTTGACACCCATATCAGGAATTTACATAAGGACCCAAAATCAACTATCACAAGTAACTTGATGCCCAATGTATTATTGAGGTAAAATATTCGAAAATAAAGATAAAAGGAAAAATCTTATATGTACCACAAACAAATTGTCAGACGTTAACAAACAAGTTTAGTGTAAATGATATCATCAACTTAAAAATAAATTAAAATCTTAAATAAATGATAAGCCTAAGTAGTGTCACTAGATGCTCTCTTTAAGACTATATATTAGGGATTAATAACTTAACACATTAATGATTTACAAAAGAAAAATGAAAAAGAAATCACACATACAAAACATAGATTTTGGTGGTTAACCAAAAATAGGCTATATCAACCGATATTGACTTTTCTATTTAGAATATTGTTTTTCCATTTTAAAGCATATCAACTGTAGATTTTTGTCACAAGTGAAAAATCATCTCACTTGTAATTTCAATTTAATATCTTAGGGGTCATTCCTTGTATAGAATTCTTAGATAATACTCTTTGTAACCTTATATAACTTTACTGTTGTAGAGAATCAAATCAATGAAATACACTTAACAAAAACATGTGTTGTCAGGTTACATCCATGGCCAAGCGATAGCCAGGGTTTCCACTATTTTGATGAAGAAATTGCAAAACCTTCACAATATACCTCTTTATGAGATAATCCCTCACACATATATATATATCTTCTCGCTTATTGCATAGAGAAACCCTAAACCCCGAAAGTATAAAATTATCCTTAGTATAGTTCCTAAAATGTGGGTTGGGGGCTCTACCCCCACACCCTCTGGGTAGGGGCCGCTTACCCCCTTGCAACTCCCATGGCGACTATAGACTCTACTTCATCAATAACATCATAGATGTTTAATGTGCTACAAGTTTGGTATGTGCAAATCGGTCTTTAAGATGAGTAATCCCACTGGCCCCTGAAGTAGTTCTTGCACTCACTTATTAGGCCTTTTTGGAATATATTAGAGTTACTAAAAATTCAATAACGCTATAAATAAAGAAAGACAAAGAGAAAACAAAAGTTTGAATTGCCTTAAAAAAACTATTAGAAAAAAAGGCTAAACCATCTCTCTATTTATAGGAGATGAAAAGGCACCACCAAATGTTATCTCCAAAAGATATTTTAAAAAATTATATCTTTTCCATTAGACATGTTTGTTGTCGTCCAGACTTGCCTTCTTGTACCTATTGGTCACTTAGGCATTTGGAAAAACAAACCTTTAAGAAATAATAGAACTTATTTTGAATCATAATTTTTTAACTAAAGATTTCTAATTTATTTTTTCTACAGAGTTTTCTTAAGGTGAATTCTGAAACTTATAGAGAATTTATGTGTGTAAATTCGAGCACGTAATTTGGGTGAAGATAACTCCAAATATTGTAGATCTGGTTGCAAGCTGAAAATATTTTGTAGAAGCTCTCTATATAATATTGTAGAAGAAAACCCTAATAATTTCAAAGAATTGAGCTTCCCTATAAGATCCTGTAACCTAGAAGATAAATTATTGAAGTTTAACATGAGATTTGAGAAGGGGGTTTGAAAGGGATACATCTATATGCTTTAAAACTGAACAGTTGAATAATAATAACAATTGAATGTTAGGGAGCATGAATGATAAACTCTAACACCATTTATTATCATTATCATGATTTGACATGTTGACCTAATTGACATGAAGGTTTATCAAATTGGATAGATTTTGAATAGAGTTCATAGGTTGGGGTTTTCAAGATTCAATGTTGTATTATCTATGTTCACCAGAGGAGCGAACTAATGTAAGTGGAATAGAGTTGTCAATCCTGTTGTTAGTAAGATTGAGCATTTAAAAATGGTTATGATTGAAGATGCTACTTGGAGTGGCGATAGAACCTAGATGAAATAAAGTAACTAATTCGGGGTTTGAACAAGAGTGAGTAATTAGAGGTGACAACAATGGAAGAAGTCAATAGTGGTATGTCTAAGACCACAAAGTCTAAATAAATTGAAGTCGAGACCGATCACATAGACACTCATATTAAATCATTGATTTTTCGGTTCAATGTTTAATTTAAGTTGTGATTTGGTCTTCGATTTCAGTTTGAAACGTTTTCCCCATGTTTTACTTCACCGATCTGAAGCATTTTTAAAGCCCTAACTAACGTGCAGGGGATTGAAATCAAACATTGAGACTCTATCTCTCTCTCTATGTTCGGTTGAGAATGGCTAAACCCCAATAGGCTGCTTCTCATTGCCTCTTGCCCAGAATAATTACTCTGTTTTTGTGTTCGAATCTATAGAAACTAATGTGCCCTCTTCCTACCCCTTCTTAAATCGGCATCCTATATGAACCAACACATTATGTAGAGTTTGGGTTTCTGAATTTTCTGGGTTGAATAGTAAACTGGTGTATCCATTAAGCTCCTTAATCTGCATTCATTCTTTAATAAGTAGGAACAGGAATGTATGTTTATCTATTAAGTTGCAGCACATGTTTACTGGTAGTGTTATAGTTAAGGTCCATTTAGGTGGAATGTATGTTTATCAATTGTGTACATATGGATTTCGGGAGAAGATTGAGGCATTCTTGATGGATTTCAGTTGATTTTTTTTTTTTCACTTTAAATATGGAAGTCTACAAGGATGCACTATGAAATCGTTTGGGTTTATGTCTTTGTTTTGAACTATGACTATTTTTACTGGCTTCTTGCAATTGTTTGTTTACTAGCTTCTTGCAATTGTTTGTTTGGTTGATGTGGCTTCTCTTGCCAAAGCTTTTCCCTTTAATAGTTACACATGCGGGCAAATAATGAAAGTATGAAACTAGATTTTGTTTTATATTTAGGCAAAAAAATATGAAAGATCCAATGACTGCACATAGTGAGATTAAGCCTCATGTTGGTATGATGTTTAATTCTGAGCAAGAGGCATATGATTTCTACAATGGATATGGAGGAAAGAAGGGGTTTAGTGTCAGAAGAGATTGGGTACATAAGAGTATCAAAGATAACAAGACCATTCCATCAAGTACATTTATTTCAAGCCTAGGACAGTTTAATTTTGAGGCTATTCTATTTCTGGGTAAAGCATTCAATATCAATGGCATCGACAACAGTACACGAAAAAACTTCAAAATCAGTTTATGGTTTTGAGAGAATTCAGTTCTTTGAACCCAACAAACAGATATCCAGTTTTAGGTCAATCCCACCTTTGATGTTTCTTGATTCCAGTTATGCTGCCCAACCCTCAGTCTAGATAACTCTTCTAACATTGCAACTGTTTTCCCAAATGGCAGTGTCTATTCTGTGGATTATACTCTTAATGACTTATCCAGTGTCTAATGTAATTTAATATTTTGTTAAGTAGTTTACTAGTTTTAACTGCTTGAAATTGTAGGTTCATCCATTAATGTACAACTGTTTTCACATACCTTGATATGCAGCTCTGCGATCCTGAAGCTACCCGACTACAACCCCTCTGAAAGCTCTGCGATCTTAAACACTGCTCAATGATCCTGCCGAACAGAGAGAGAGAGAAACAGAGTCTCAATGTTTGATTTCAATCCCCTGCACACGTTAGTTAGGGCTTTAAAAATGCTTCAGATCGGTGAAGTAAAACATGGGGAAAACGTTTCAAACTGAAATCAAGGACCAAATCACAGATTAAATCAAACATTGAACCGAAAAATCAATGATTTAATATGCGCAAAAAAAAAAAAAAAAAAAAAAAATGAACTTACTCGCTGAACGACGGTAGGGTTTCCACGGGAGTTCGAAAATCTGCTTAAGCCTTGAACGACAGCTTCAGACGAGCAGAACCGGATCCTTGTCTCACTCGCTAAACGACGGTAGAACAACGGCTTGGACTGCTTCTCCTCCGTTAACCACCTGAGTCCAGAGTAGTTGAGAGGGGGGGCGGTACTGTGGTGTGAAGAGAGAAAGAGGGAGGACGAGTCGAATTCAAAAACCACCGTCTCCAGTCGTCGAAGTCGTTCACGAGCCGGAGCCGGAGCCGGAGCCGGAGCCGGAGCCGTTGGATTGCTTGCCTCCACGCGTCGACCATCCGTGAAGTCGTTGGACGCTGGTTGGAGCGTCAGTCGTTGGAGACGAGCCAGATCCTCCTGTTGTTGCTGCTAGATTTCTGTTTTTCTTGCCGTAGGTTTGCTGCCGTTCCGATTTGCTAACCATCCCTTTTGTAGGATAAGGATATCCTTTTGTCCACAAAATATAAACTATGAGCTTCAACAAGCTCACACACAACAACAAAAGACTTCTTTCAAATCAGAAGCAAAACCAATTAAGCCCAAAGATTCTCACAAGATTTTTAACCCTTTTAAAGATGATATTCTCTTTTAAGTTCAGTTCTTATGTATTGTCTCTATATCTAATTAAAATTACTGCTTTTATATAGACAACAAACTAGTTGTTGGAGTCAAACAAGACTAGCCGCAAGAGTCAAGCACGGTTTTCCTTAAGATGGGAAGGATTCAAGTTCAAATTCAAACCATTGTTTAGTTCAAATCGATGGGAAGTATCAACTCATATACTTTTTCATGGGTTGAACTTCCTAGATACTATATCCTATGCATAAAATATCTGACTGATAGAAGAAGCACAGTAAAGACCAACTAGCATGGTTATGATATAATAAGAAATTCTTAGTTCCAAGTAAAACTAGTTTTTGGAGCTCATTAAGATCATTCAAGATGCTTAGAGTTCCTCACAGTTGGATAGAATCCAAGTAATAAATTAATAGTATAATCAATGAATAAAACATCACTATTGCGGAACAGTAAATGTTCCTTGCACAGACGACAATCAGTTTTCCATGGTCAACAGCAGAACAACGACTCAAAACAGTCTCAAAACCCCACTGCTACTGTTTTGTGTCAATGCTCACCAACACCACAAAATTTTCGAGGGAATTGGAAAAATCAAATCAAATTCTTTTTAACGAAAACGGAAATTTTTAATACCACTCTCACATTATACCAGTAATTATAAATACACCTCTGTAAAAGACTTTTTTTTTTTCAGAATAGTTCTCAAATTCCTAACTAACTCACTCTTTCCCTCCTATTCTTTTTAATGTCCCAATTTCACTGTTAAGATAATAAACGAATCATTTTTCACGACTTCATTATTATATATGAATGTAACAACAATTTTTCATCAAGGTTCAAGGTATCGGGTTTCAATCAGGTTTCAACACCGGGGAGACCGAAATTTTGAGAAAACTAGGGATTTTTTCTCTATTGGGTGGAAACTTTGGTTTTGACCCTTCAAAATGCGTTTTTTTTTTTTTACCTGATTTTTTGTGTATGTCCTATTTTAGACATTTCTAGCACATTCACATAATTAGTTTCATGAAAAAAAACACTTAAAGTCATACTTCTTGTGTGAACGGAAGTTTGCTTGAGTTGTTGGCTGAAACTATACTATATAAATACATAGTCTACATTATATGTAGTCTACAATCTATATAAATACATAATTGTGAAATACATGAATAAAAATTTAAAGGAACAAAACATAATGCAAATGATCCAAAACAAATAATAATATTATATAATTGTGAGTTATCACTCAAGTCTCAAGTCTCAAGTCTGAACACTCAAAAGTGTTTTCCCAAGTTTCTCTCTCAAAAAGGGTCCAAGCTCCCTTCTTTAGGTAGAGTTTGCAAGATCCAAGCTAAGATTGAAGTTTTTTGAACACAAGGGGGAATCTTGAGTGTTTTCCCAAGTTTTCCACTTCACATAGAAGAAAATATGGGAGAGAGTTGAAATTTTGAAATGAGAACATTCGGTTCCCATTTAAGCATGTTTTATAAAGGCTGGTTCCATCCAAAGGGTCGAACCCATTGGTCCACTAGAAATTTCTCACATTTCGATCAAAATTTGGGAATTTCGACCAAAACCTGTCGAAAACAGTGACTTTTAAAAGTCACAGGCTATATGATATCACTCGAGTTCTTGAACCATGATTTTCATACTATACATGGAATCAAGGTCAAAGTTCCCATTGTGTGGGATATATAAATTAATTTTTTCCTATCGGGGAGACTAGCACAGCAACCCACCGCCATGATCTCCACTTAAATCGCGGATGCACAGATAGGGAATCGAAACTGAGACCATGCGCCTAATCCACACAATCCCCAGTTCACCCTAACCATCTGGGCAACCCACGGGTGGGTACAGAATAAATGAGAAAATACACTCACCCAATGTGTTCAACAAGGTTCGATCCCACAACCTCCTCCCCTGGGTGTCGGCTCCACAAGCCAAAGCTACCACCACTAGGCTATCCTAGTGTTCGTTGACTTGGTGGTGGTTATTTTCTACTAATTATTAAAAAAAGTTAACCAAATCAATATTCGCTTGATGAGAATGGGGTATGAGAGATGGGTAGATCCAATCTTCGGCTGACTCTAAATTAGTCTATAATAGCCCATTGATCTAAGAGGGGTAATTTTATAATTTTAAAAAATAAACAAATAAAAACAGTGGAGATAGTTGTGTAAGTCCAAGGGCCCGTTTGATAACGTTTTTGCCGTTTCTGTTTCAAGAAACTGCAGAAACATAAATTTCCGTTTCTAGAAACAGAAATGGAATTGAAGGTGTTTGATAAGTCATGTTTTTAGAAGTCGATAGTAACCAATGAAAGAATGGCCACAAGTCGTTTTCAGAAACAGCGACTTATTTTGCCTAGGTCGTTTCTTGAACCATAAATAAGTAAAAATTTATATTTCTATTTCTGAAAATAGGTGAAACGAAATAGTTTTATCAAACGCTTTTTACTCCGTTTCTACTGTTTCTGAAAATAGAAACGGCAGAAACGCTTTTCTTGAAACCTTATCAAACGGGGCCCAAGTATTTGGATGCGATTATGCAAAAGTAATCCATAGGTACTATCATTAATTTTAGCACAATTCTTTAATTAACTAATTTGACTTGATGCTATTCATCCGAAAAAAAAAATTTGACTTGATGCCCAACCCAAATTAAGCGAGTTCCAAAAATGGTGTTATAATCAAATAAATGAGAATCAAAGCAGTTAAATAGGAATATCAAAACAAAACTAATCCCCACAGAGACAACCACCCCAACCCACCAAAAAAAAAAAAAACAACAACAAAAGAAAACAGCAAACAACTACCATGACTACCATATAATACCATCTATCGTTAACCAGATAAAAAAAATAATGGAAGGTGTTTAATAAACAAATTTCTTTTCTACAATGGAAAAGCAAAAAAACCTATGTAAAAGGGACAAAAACATAAATCAAACTACCAACAAAGAGAAATATATGTCAGATGACCCAAGGAGTCCATAAACATTAAAGGGTAATTTACAATGTCACCCCCTGGAGAATGGCAATATTAGAGAGACACCCCCTATCTTTCACCAAATTGGACTCAGACCCCTTGTCGTCAGTCAGTGTTACAGAATGCTTTGAAATGATGTTTTTGCCCTTATGAGTAAAACACTAGTAAGTTACCCATTTTCATTATCCTAAAAATACCCCTTTTTTACTTTTTTACCATTTCATTCTCATTCTCTCCTCTTTTCCATACTTGCGACCAAGGTTTCATACGAGTTCCAGCAGAGATAGACAGGACAGTCGTTGGTAAATACTTCTCTTTTCGTTTCTGGCGAGAAGTTCACTTCCCATCGCTGCCATCTTAAGTCATCAGCAAAAAGGTTTGTTTTTTTTCTTTATCCTAATCTTCCGAGTTTCGCCGTGCTGAGGTTTTCTCTCTCTCTCTCTCTCTCTCTCTCTCCACCAGGTTTGACTGATTTTTTTTTCTATGTTTTCTCTCTTCTTCGTCTTGGTTTGGCTGAAAGTAGAGCTGAGTTTCTTTTCTTTCTCTAATTTTTTTTTTTCTGATATTTCTCTGTTCCACTCTTCTAGCCTTTTGAAGAATTGAAAGTACTCTTCGTCTCCTCCAACTGGTTCAATCCATGCTCCGAGGGCTGCTTGTCTCCATATTTTATTGATTCACTACTCAAAGCATAACCCAGATATTAGTCAAGTCAATAAAGTGATGAGAAGAACTTAAATTACAGGGAGATTGGAAATATTTCTAGGCAGGAATTGGAAATAATTTTGAGCACCATTCTCTAAAGCTTGAGTTGAATCTATCTTTGTCGAAGATAAACACAATAGAATAAGTAATTTAGTAATGTTGCCAACAGAGATTGGGAATTGCAGTAATTAAGTACGCTTGAGGTCTTCAGAGCAGAAGGAAATCAAAATCTGAAAGGAGAGTTGCCAACAAAGATTGGGAATTGCAGTAATTTAGTAATGTGATGATGGGTTTCCAACCAAGCCTCGCTGTAGTGTTGGGGTTAGGGGGTTCGCAGCTGCCGCAGACACCTTCTCTAGAAGGGGTTGTAGCCACCGATTTGAAAAGGGAGGTCAATCTTCTTTTCCAACGTTCTTCTTCTCCAACTCAGTAACTTGCACGACCCGTTATGGATTGAGTTGTGAGTTAAGTTTTTTTCTTCAATCGATTTTGGGAATAAAACCTTTAAGGGCAATTTTGGTACTCCATTATTTTTAAGGGTAAAATGGTATTTTAAAAAAATATGAACTGTTGATGTCAGTATTCTTGGTATATTCTGTAATGTTGACTGACAGCAGGGGTCCAAACCCAATTTGGTGAAAACAGGGGGTATCCCTATAATATTGGCATTCTCCAGGAAGTGGCGTTGTAAATTAACCAACATTAAATTATTACCCTCGTTTTCAGGTGTTTAAAGTCTAGCCAATGAATTAAAAAAAAAAAAAAAAAAAAAACAGAACAAATAAGAAGGAAGAAAAGAGAAAACATCAACAAATCAATAAAATAATAAATAAATAAATAATCCCAAAACCGTTTAAACTGATTAAAATGCCAAAGATTGAAATTTGATGGATCCCCCATCAGTCAAAGAAAGGAGCTTATTTGATTCTAGAATCAAAACAGGGACAGAAGTCAACACCCTGATATCGACCAAATATAAGTTTTGGCAAGACTGAAGATTCGGATTCCTGACCCAATAGATTGCCTAACCCATGAAATTAAGATTTCATTCAGAAATCTAATTCAATAACTAGCAAAAACGAATAAAACTCTCCCTACTGGAAACGGAATCCGATGTTAAGAAATTAGGCACTTCAGAGGTCTACAATATAAATTAGTTGAGATAATAATAAGACACAAAAGCTTGAAAGTAATTAAGATCATTGCACCAAATAGTAGATAATCTTTAACCCTCAACAGTGGGCATCTTCAAAATAAACTTGTTATGTTAGTCTTTCATTGTGTGACGTCTTCTAGATAAACTTATCATGCTAATATTTGATTAGTTGGGAGAAATCCTCTCACTTTGATCGTGTGAGGCGTCTTTATAGTATAAAGTAGCTATGCTGAACTTTGATTGATTGGGAGAAATCCTCCCTTAGATTGTGTGAGTTGTCTTTAAGATAAACTTGCCATGCTGGCCTTTGATCGTGTGAGGTGTTTCTGGCCATAGTATAGATGTTTGACTACTGAAACAATCATTTTAGACAAAAAAAAAAAAATAAATAAATAAAAAATAAAGAAAAGAAAAATACATCATCTCACCAAGATTTCAATGATTTTGAAACACTAAAACAAAATGAGTTTTTGAACCTTACCTAGAGGATAGTGATCGAGTCCAACACGAGTCACATATGCAACTCCATTAAGCCAACATGAAACAAGTATTAAATGACATTTCTTGGGGTACTATGGGCTGCTCCCCTTAACTCGTTCCAAGCCAAGGGATATCTTGGCCTAGGACCAACTGTCAGGCTCAGCTTGGCCTTGACTCCGGTTGGGTGTAAGCCACACATTCGGATAAAGTTATTTTCCCTGCATATAAATGGGAAAATGAAGCCTAAAAGCCTGTGGCCCTGTATCTAAACACATAAGGGGACAAAATGACTACACACCCCTCATGAAAGGTAGAAATCTCACCTCTATTGATGCTTCTGTGAGAGCTCCCACTGGCCCTTGTGTTGGCATAAGGGTCACACTAACTTTCAATCTTCTTTTTCTTTGTTGGGAGAGTGTTCCCTAAAGGGCTGCATTAGCCCCTACACCAAGAAGGGGGTCATAGGAGCATACATGGAAGCATCAACAGGGGGTGAAATTTCTACCAATCACGAGGTATGTGTGGTCATTCACCCCCCTCTGTGTTTGGGCACAAAGACCACACTATCTTTTAAGCTTCTTTTCCCTTATAAGAAGAAAGTTTCCTATCAGGAAGCATTGTTCCGCACATGCAACCTTGTGCCTCTCTCTCCTTTTTTTGTATTACCTAAGTTTTATTTGAATATATCCATCAGAATAAATATTGGACGGATGATTTGATAAACCAACCTGCCGTGAGAAAAAAATACAAGCATTAATTATCCTACGAGTCTATGACCCCACCATCAGTCCACCAGAGGACATACAATTTTTTTTTTCTCCCAATTTTTCCAGGGCCTTTCTGCTTTCGATTAATACATGAATTTAGAGAAAACATAGCTTGAACAGACAAAAGTTGATTTAACTGGGAAAATGAAGAAAACTACTGATCCCTCTGAAACTTCAATCTTTTCTTTTGCTGAACAAAACTAAATATGGGATACAAAATGTCGGGGTATTAACAATAGTCAACAGCCACAGTGTGGATGCAGTAAAGATGTAGAACAATGAAGAAGGTGACAAGAGAATTTGATCTTTAACAAATAATATTTGATGGTCTTGATTAAAGGTCAGAGAATTTGAGGGATCTGAGGAACCGCTAGACAGCATTCCTTCATAGCCTACTACAGCATATTTGCTGTGGAAGCCTTTTTCAGGCACCATATCCTCGACTCTTCTACTAAAAGATCCCCTATCCCTGAAATGGCACATAAATTAGATATCCAATCATTCTTTACAAGAAAAAAAAAAATTAGGCATCCAATCCAAAATTTGGAGGGCAAACTACTTTTAACATTTTGCAGTGGGGGAGAAAAAAATTAATATGATAATAAAAATGAGTAAAAACTGGGCACGCAGGCAGTGTGCCCAGCTTGTGTCTCCCCCCTCCCCTCCGGGACCCCTATTGGAAATGACACCCTGGCCTCTTCGTCCCACCCTCCCCATTGGGCACAGCCACTAGGGGTGGGGAAAGCGGGCGGCATCCACAACCTTCTCCCTAAAAATATATACTAAACAAAGACCAAAAGCTCCAAATTGTAGGTATGCATGCCTCTTGATTATGAAAGGGATGTGGAGTGGGTCTCATGCACAGCTAAAATGCATAACCAGGATACAACTATCTGTAATCTGCACCAATGGCTTCACGTACGGACTTGAAACCATCTCTTTCTAAGCACTGCACCAGCTCAGCCTGAGGAAAAGGAAAAGGAAAACAAAGGCATCAACAAATACCCAAACAGTTGCTTAATAGGAAAGAAAGGCCTGCTAAATCTCTTTCTTAAGAATATGAATCTCACGTAGAATGCCAAGCTGCCTTAATCTGTAATGAAGATGGATCTGTCATTTTCTTTTATTATTGTAGTATTATTTTTGTTTTTTATGAGTAAAGGTAAGTGTTTCCTTATTTTACATATAGATTCTTTCACATTTCATATTTTTACATAAGAGGCCCTCTTTGAAATGATTCTAATAAATTTATATTAAACCCCCCATTTTATATGTAATGCTAAGTTGCCTAGGCACCGACATCTAGGCACTCTCCAACCACTAATAGTACTCACATATTTCAGCAAAGTCCAAAAATTCCTTGAATCCTGCTTGTTTGCTTTTTAATTTTTTATTTAGTATTTAAGGAAAAAAAAAAAAAGGATCTTGATATCATTATGAATCAGCTAAGACCTTAAACCTTCATTATGCTCAGACTTTGTCAACAAATTGAAAGGACAAGTAGCTAGAGGAATATGTATAGTTTGCTAACACAATACAACAGCTACCTTCACCACAAAGCTGGCAGGGAGTCAGTCATGCCTCAGAAATAACTCAGGCACCCACAAGTAGGAGTTTGAGTCCACTCCATAAATGAAACCAAAAGTTTTGTTTTGCTAATGAGGAACCCCAGCCGATCCTTCGGGTAGACCAGGTAAATCCTGGCTCCATGTGGACCCCACAACCCACATGAATCAGGTAAGCCCAAGGCCTATGAGAACCATAGAACCTTGTGCAGGTGGCCCCAAAGGGTGGAGAAGATTTGAATTCAGGACCTCTGCTTCCTGAGGCATGGTCCCTTGCCGACTGAACTACCCCTTGGAGTCAAATCCAATGGGCTCTTATGTAGTAGTAGCAGATGCACTAGGTGATGTTACACGTATGCAACAAATACAAAGAACAGATTATCATGAGTGAGGCTTTACATAAGTTCTGATAGGTTTCAGTTTTAATCACATTTCCTCCATTTGGTAGAGAAGGGTTTTAACTCTAGTAATGATGATACAGAAAATAAAGCAAAATTATCTTCAAAAGACATTACAAGGTTACTCCCATATAGGGTGATCATACCAATATAATCAACACTTTCAGCTGCTAGGTACAATAAAATAGTTCTATGATTACGAGCATGTTACAAGGATTGGGTGAACAGGATCCAGATTCTACCATCTGGTTTGGGATTGGTTGGAACTGTTCTGTCCAGTTCTGGATTAGAAGATATTCTGGCAATAAACTGGATTGGCCTACCCAAATAGATCTGAATCAGTACCATCTTGGAAGATCCAGGGACCAATACTGATCTTCAGATACAGAATAGGAACCAAGACAGATCTGCTTTCTGGCAATAAACTGGAGTGTCCAATCCTTCAGTAGATTGGCCTATCCAAATAGATCTGGATCAGTACCATCTTGGAAGATCCAGGGACCAATACTGATCTTCAGATTCAGAATAGGAACCAAGTCAGATCTGCTTTCTTTTGGGACAAAATAGTAGAAAAATTTGGGAGCATTTGCCTGGTTAAAAAAAATATCACCAAATGAATAATACAGAGTTTAGAGCAGATATTGTATAAGTAGAGAGGAATGGAAAGAGAAGATTAATATAGCTGACCCAAAGTTGTCAGGATAACAGCTGGGATTCAAATTTTTTACACACATAAATTCTACTCTCTCAAACCAGCCAGCACATTATGTGTTACCATGTTAGAGTATATGTATTATGGGTACATTAGGAACTGTTTTATGTTAGGTTGTCCTTTTATGTAATTTCTTTTATTTCTCTTTCACCTCCCTTAGGGAGGAATATGTAATTTCCCAAAGTATTATTTGAATCTAATATAGGTGAGGTGAGAAGGGAACTCACGTTTTGCTCTCACTCTCTTCTTCTTCTTCTTCTCCATCTTCTCTCCCTTATCTTCCTTGCTCTCTTCCTCCTTCATCTCTAACCCTAGTCCTTATTTCTAACTTGGAATCAAAGCATTGTATAAGGGATTGAGAGTTGACTAAGCCCTCTAGTTGCATTCTTTAAGTCTCTCTTGGAACCTTAAAGAAAAAAAATGGTCCATTAAAGGCTATAATATGTAAAGAAAAGTATACAAAATGACCTAATGGAGTTGTAGAAACAAGTTAAAGACATTTGGAGGGAGATTTGAGGTCTACATGGACTGATTGAAGCTCATACGGAGGAGGAGTCTCCCTAGCTTTACTGCCAGCCATAGCTTCCAACGCCTCTTTTTCTCTCCTCCAACATTGTTTGAGGATGTGGCCTAGCTGGACAGAATCGCCCAAGGTCTTGTATGACCCCTCCAAGCCTCATTTGCTGAGTAGTTGTCTTGTGGGAACACAACTCCTTTTTCTGCCTGCTGCCAGGTATCATCTTTTTTCTCTGTTTTGGCCTTTTTGGGTTAGAAATTGCTGATAGTGGAATTTTTTGGTTCCATTTGGTGGATGTGTTATTTTCTATGATGATTGTACTTACTTTTGGATGAAACCCCATAGTTGTAAGTGGCCTCTTTTGTTTCTCTATCAAATTTCCATGGTTCACTAGTCGTTGGAATATTTTTTTTTTTGGGTTCTATGAAGACAATATTTGGGACTTGTGTATCCCCTCTTGGTTTGGATCTCCATTGATGTTGTTTGAGGAGTATCCTTACATTATGTCTGATCTCACGGAACTTCTTGAAGCTACATCGGGTGGGTCGAGTAGTGTCAACCCCAGTTCGGTTGTCTTTGACAATCCTAACACCCGGATTTCTCTTGTGAAGTTGGATAGTACCAATTACTTGGATTGGTCACACTCTGTGAAGCTGTCCCTGCGGAGCAAGGTTCACGGTATCGGGTTTCGACCCCTGAGGAGACCAAAATTTCAATCGAAACCAGGGAAATTTTGAGGATACTGGGGAATATTTCCCAGTATAGTGGAAACTTTGGTTTCGACCCCCAAACAGTATTTTTTTGTCTTATTTTTTGTGTGCATCATATTTTAAACATTTCTAACACATTCACATCATTAGTTTCATAAAAAAAACACATAAAGTCTTACTTGTGTGGTGAACCAAAGGTTCGATAATCATTACGCTGACTGGTTGACTGAAATATGTTAGAGGTAAATGCATTTTCAAAAACCGAAATAAAAAAAGCATTAACATGCAAAAAAAAAAGAATCGGCCACCGTGAATGCATAAATTGGATCCTCCTAAGTAACATAAAAAATTTACATAATTCTACTATTTATAAGTATATTCTATGAAAAAAAAATGATTTTTGGGGAAGTTGGGACTTATCTTTTTGGTCCAAGGTGTCTTTCTTATGTAGTGAAGCAAGAACCACCCTTAAATTCAACTTTGTTAGGCAAAAAATGAAAATCTCCACTGTTTCCCCAAGTTATCCACTCCTAGGAAAAAAAACTAAGAAGAGATGGTCAAATTCTGCTAAAGAAGGCTTGGGTTTCTTTTCAAACTAACTTATATAGGACCTGGTTCAAGTTGACCGAAACATGGGAAATTTCGTCGAAACATGTCGAAACATGCTGTGACTTTTAAAAGTCACAGGACATTGTTTCGACCCTTGGGGATATGGTCGACCGAGTTCTTGAACCATCCTACGGAGTAGAGGGAAGCTAGGATATATTACTGGGGCTATCAAGGCTCCAGCTATCGTAGATCCAGGATACCAGAAATGGGAGACTGCAAACTCTGCAGTTATGACTTGGCTATTCTTCTCCATAAAACCTGAGATATGTAAGAGATTTATAAGGAAGGAAACTGCCAAGGATATTTGGGACAGTGTCTCTAGGACCTATGATAGGGTAGGTGACTATGAAGGTCTACCAGCTTCTTCAGCAAGCACTCTCCATGAAGCAGGGGACTAAGTCCATTTCTGACTACTATAACACTGTTATAGGACTCTGGGCGAAGTATGACTATTACCGAGATCTTCATTTGACCAATCCTGATGATGAAGCCAAGGTCCATAGATCACTTGAAAAAGAGCGTGTTCTAATACTTCTGGGTGGGCTGAATTCAAAATATGAGCATATCTGGATACAGATTTTGGGTTGGTCACCCCTACCTACACTTGATGAGGTGTGTAGCTACGTCCTGAGTGAGGAAACCAGGAGAGGTGCCATAGATTCTACACCTTCACTTGAGTGCTCTGCTCTTTCCTCCGTTACTCACAAAGAATGGCATGGAGGCGACCGAGGTCAAGGGCCTTCTTGTGGAGATGACAGGGATAGACGACAATGTGATCATTGTGGGAAACTTGGTCACAGTCGAGAGAGGTGCTGGGACCTTCATGGCGGTCCTAGTACACGTGGTGGATCTATTGGCATATGTGGTGGCCGTAGAGGAGGGGCTACAACCCTTGCTACTATGACAAAGACTGATACTAGGGGCCCTGCACAGATAGATACCAGCTCCTTCTCTAGGGATGATATTTCAATGCTTCGCCGGTTCATGTCTTAGCTTGATAGTTCGTCTACCTCACAAGATGCCTCAGCGTCTGCTATGCATGTCACCACCTCTGCACCTTCCCCAGCTTTCCAACAAGTCTAAGATTACTAACTCTGAGTTCTAATGACAAATTTATGTTCCAATTAAACTTATTTTAAAGTGTGCAAATGCTATTAAAATCGCCTGAAGGAAAATAATTTTATGGACATGAAAAGAAAATATTATTTTTACCGGACTTTTGGTTTTTAGTAATGTTTTACCATGATAGGATTTATAAAATTTTAACAACTGCCTAGTGTGAGTTGTGGTGAGCAAAAATCCATGCTCACCAGGAGGTCTTGTGTTCGAGCCTCCTAGATGGTGAATACTTCCCCTCCCTACCTATCAAAAAAAGATCCATAAAATTTTCACAAATGAGAAAAACCTCAGCATTTAAAAGTTGAAAATCGACCTTGCAACCAAAAATCTATTTTTGTTCTCGGACGGGGGGAATGACTTTTATCCTTTTGGAATTTGCTTTTTAAACTATTTTTATTGAATTCAAATTGGAGGTATTTGCTTATTTATGAATAATATCTTAAGTAAATGAAATAAAAAATATAAAAACATTTATTTAAATGATATTCGACATAATTAAGTGCCAAAACATAAGGCAACATGCAGTGCAATAAGGCGACAATCACCTAGGCCCTAAGAAAACCGTTTGGACGCCAAGGCGGCACCTTGGCGACGCCTAGGCAACGCCTTGACAACTATAGTGCAACCACCAATTTGGACTCTTGAAAATTGAAATATAAGTACAAAGGAGGAAACACGTTTATGAACCATACTAGTGAGCTTTTCTTCCAAATACCATGCATACACAAAAATCTGCAACCCACTGGATTCCATAAAGATTCCCATCCCGAATTCAACCCAACAGACATCCAAAGTTGAAAGAGAAATGATTACCCACATTGCAAACGATAGTCACAAGCATCTTTAATGATCTCACTCTTAGATCAATCTTTAGGCCAGATACCATTTCTATATAAGGAAGAATACTTGTAAGGGACAAAACCTGATAGAAGTAATCTCTCAAAAGCATTAACCTGTCTCAGAAAAGCGCAGATTGGAGAATGATGGACCTTCCCCAGATATCAAATCCTTCATTAGATTTAAGAAAGATGGATCGGCTCTATAAACAAACACAATTGAGAATTCTCTAGTGATAATAAAATAAAAATAGGAAGATAGCAACACTTTGCCTTATGTTTTAAGCTTCTAAAAGACCACAAGGATTAAAGTGTTTGTATCGGTCGGCAAAAATTAAGATACGTATCGGAGGGTATCGTATCGTAATGGAGATACACTAAGATACGTACATAAATGGATAGGGAACACTTTTTTAAACACCTTTGCATAAAAAATTTGTTAAAAAAAGCTATTGATAACATTTATTATGCATAAACAATAAATTAAGGGTATCGCACTAAGAATTCAAGGTTTATAGTTGTCCCATAAATGTAAAATCCTTGTTCCCAACCTTGATTTCCACTTTAGATAAAGAGAAATATGGCTGGGAGCAACTTTGGAACAAAAACCCTCAAAAAATAGTGTTTTTTTCTAAAATATTACCCATCTTGGCCATTATATAACCGTAGCGCACTGTATCAATACATACCGATATGTACAAATCGATACGTATTGATACTCACCGATACATACCGATTTATATGTACTGATACCGTTACGTACTGATACTCATCGATACGTATCGATCGATACATACCGATACTCACCGATTGATATGTACTGATACTCACCGATACGTACATACCGATACCGATACATAACGAAATGTACATTTCACCTCGATTTTATATTTTCCAGAGTATTGGTACGTATCGGTGTATATCGATATGTATCGTAGGATATATATTGATACGAAAGGATTTTAAAAATTCCATGTATCGTATTGGTAGGTTAAATTTAAGATACGTATCGGAGAGTATTGTATCGGTATCGGAGATACTTTAAACCCTGACCATATCAGGAATCCAAAAAGTTTTTGACTAAAAGCACAAAGTAATCAACTTCAGTTATGAACTCCTCCCATCCCCCATCCAAAAAAAAAAAAGGAAAAAAGTAAAGTTAAACCAGAAAGGAAATACAAATCAACATTTTTATAAGCATTCCTGTATTGATCTCGCAAATAACTCCCACTGTAACAGACTGATGTGTGGTTAAGAACTTAAGATTGTGTGAGAACTCGATTTTCAACTAGGCCAACTGGTTATTTAAAGAGAGAAGCGTGTTCTCAAAATGTAAAAATGCATGTACGTGCTTGTATGTTTACACTTAAACCATTTTTTGGGTGTACCTTCATATGGGGAATGAGTGCAGGACCTCCATAGGCAAAGGCTGTGTAAAGCTGAACAAGGGTTGCTCCAGCTCGTATCTTCTTGTATGCATCCTCACCACTATATATCAAATGCATTTTAAACACATTCCAGTAAACATATTTAAATATTAGTCACAATATCTTCACAATCAGTACAAGATAATGTTGTCACCGATAGACTGATACCAACCTGCTAATACCCCCACAACCAATAAGAGGGATCTTTCCCTGAAAAGAGGTGATATACAAATCATCAAATGCTGGCAATGAAGAGTACACTAGAAACTGGGAAGGAAAACTAAATGCGGATAGTTTGAACAAGAGAATTGGACCTCAGCCCATAGGGTATCACATGCCCAGTAGGTAACCATTTGGTTGATTGCTTCCTAATGGCAAGAAAATTATGTGATAAGAGGGGCAAGATCCACTAAAGTTAGAATACACCTCAGAAAATATACCAGGATTAACTCTAATAATGATACTAACCCATTCTTTCAAAATTCTCTTGGACCATTTTGCCATAGTTTCTCCAGTGTATGAATTCATAGATCAGATATGCCATCACCCTTGCCCATTTTTTGTTGTATGGGCTAGACGTAGCTCATTCATTGATCTCTTTCAATACCAAAACAAATACTTGTTGCCTGATGCAATTAGGTGTGAGATTACATGGGAATAATTTATGTAATTTGTATATATATATATATATTTCTTTTAATTTTAGGGTAGGGTGTCGATCAATTTAGTTGAGTTAGAATCAATCTTTATTTCCATCAGTAGAGTGAGATCTTGATTCTGCTTTAGAGTAGGTTCCTCTTTTGTTTCAGCTTCAAAATAGGAAAGTAGGTTTACTTTTAGTAGTTAAATATTAGCTTGTACCCAACGATTTAGTTGGATTTTTTAAGAAGTGAAAATTGATTGAAGTTTTGATTTGAAACCATGTCTTCCGAGAGTCACGTGTAGCTCTCTCCCTCTTCTTTCCCCTTTTGAAAGTCTATCTTTCTCATCTCTTGCTGTTCCTCCATAATCAATCAAGGTTTTCAGAAGCTCTTCCTGTGAGAACCGAAACCAGCTTCAGTTATGGACTTTAAACCCTACCGCCAGACCCAGTTGCAGGTTTTAAATCTATTCTGATTTGAGCTGTTGAGGCTTGTTGAAGCTGGATTTATAACCAGCCTGCTATTGCGATTCCATACCTGAACTTTCAGGTCGAGTGCTGCCCTGGTGATCAAGATCTTCTGTTCGAAACATCTTTTGATCAAGACCTTGGCTGAAGGAAGAAGATAACCCTCCTTCACGTTTCCCTTCTTGTTTTCTTACTTTATTGGTTTAAATCGTTGAGTCTTCTTCCTCCCTTTGTTGAAATTTTGTTTTGTCTTTTTGTGTTAATTGTTTTTATTCTCATATGATTGCCCCTCCTTTCTCTTATTATTTACTTGCCGCCCTTATTTTTTTGTCCCTTCCTAGTTTATCCATGCTTAATAAATCTAATCCCTATTATGTCCTTCTCCTTCAGCTACCAAGTAACACCATAGAACATTTGGTTATTTACAAGAGTGCCATCTACTTTGGCAACTTCAGTTTATTGACAAGAATTTCCATTATTGTTTGGCATTTGACTATTGCACTATTGGATGGGCCCCTAAGCGGTCTGATTCCAGTTTTGGAACCCGGATCCGCATCAAGTGGTATCAGAGTGAAGCAATTTCCCAACCATGGCAGGTCATGTCCTTAAAGCCCAATGTTTGCAGTGGTGGACTTTGTGTACGGAGTTTTCTCATGTTTAACAGATATCCAAACTCCAACGACAGCTGTTTCCAATGATTTCACATTATCAATTTTTTCATCACAAGCGACCTTCCTCCCCATCTTGATCATCACTCCCTCCCTCCACCGGTGACCTTACTCTCTCCCTTCCGTTAACCCCCAAATGCCACACCCCCCACCCCCAAAAAAAAAAAAAAATCTGCACAGCTCAGCTTTCTTCTCAATCTCTCCTTTTCCAAAGATGGTTCTAGATGGTTAAGGATGGTCTTTTGATCAACATAGGGGGGAGAATGGCTGAAGATTCAGGAATAATCCCCTCCACCCTATGTACATATTTGCTGTTGGTCTAAGATTGTGGAGGGAACTTGCAAAATTTCAGTGGTCCTGTAAAATCACAGGTTCTCTTCAACTCAAAAAAGGCCACAACAGCAGGAGGGCAGGGGAAAATAAATGAGAGAGAGAGAGAGAGAGAGAAGAAAGAAAAAAAATACCCTGGTCAAAAGGTACATCTCCTTCAAGATGTTGGTTGATAGATTAAAAAGAGGCTTCCCGCTTAAGCCACCGGACTCCTCAGCCACTGGGTTCTTACTCACAGTATCAGGTCTTGAAATGGTTGTATTTGATATTATCTGAGGCAGATCATTATGAGCAGACAATTATAAATTGTTACAATGAAAATTTTTAACAAAGAAATAAACAAGAAATAACAGAAAAGAAAAGCATACAGTACAGAAGACCCAAAAAAAAAAAAAAAAAAATCAATAATTATAATATCCATGAAAGTAATCTATACGAAGAAATTTTAGTTCATGCGTGAAAGGCTGCTGGTTCCATCAGACCAGCCAGCTCCAATCCTGGCCCATCAAGCCAGCACAAAACCAGATATTACTATTCACATGAACAGTACCATGAACACTGTTCAAGTGACATTGTTCACACAAACAGTGCTGTGCCCCAATGGGACCGATAACATGGTGAATTCTTTGATGGGTTCTTCTAAAAGAATTTGCTTGGAATTGTTTCCTTAGTTTGAGTTTCCTTTTGTGTTTTCTTAGTTGACAAGTAATTAGAACTAGCTAGTTGTCTCTAGAAGATTCTAAGTTTCTATTTGTTTCTATTTTACTTCTTTCTTAGCAGGCAAGTTAGTTGGGATAGGAAGTTTTTGTTTTCAAGTAATTAGCTTCCTATTTGTTTAGTTTCCTTTCTACTACTTTCTATTTTGTAAAATAAGAGCTTGGCCAAAGCCATAAATAGGTCTTTATTTGTAAGAATTGAACAAATTGATTAATGTATTTTGTGAGCTTTGCTTGCTGGTTTGTTCCTGACAAAGAAGTTCAACAGCTGAGCTAGCTGTGGCCTGTGGGTGAGAGACCCTGCACTGAGAGAGTCCACCCCACCCCACATCTATCCCTTCTATACTTATTTTCTCCACTTTCTACTCTTATTCTACTTTTATTTGTTCATCATTATTGTGAGAACAAAGTGCCAACCTTTGCTGAACAAAGGAACCCACAACCAAGCTATTGATTCCAGTTATAGGTTTTCCCAGGAAGAATTTTCGAATGGGTAACTTCCAGGTCAGATCTCTGATTGTTGCAGGATTTTGAGGGTTTGTTGAGGACCTTAGGAGGACCAATCAATCGAAATTTGAGGATCATCTAACGCTTCCAACTAAAGTTCTTGAAGAATCACTAAAAGTTTCCTTTTTCTTGCAGCCAACATAAGTCTCAATCCAGCCCGTAAATTTTGTCCAACTTTTGATGGTTTGTTCCCTGATATAGGATAGGATCTCTATTCGATCCAAAATTCAGCTCCATATGAGCTATGGTTTGTGAGCAATAGTAATCTTCTCTATTCAGCCCTATGTTCGAAATCTGAGTTTTCTGTTGGATCTGAACTTGATTTGTGTGTTGGAGTTTATGATGATCCCACTGGGAGTCTGGGACTGATCACCCCTTAGTAATTTAGTCTGACATCAATGATCTATATGAGAAGGTGTATACGGAACAACCTCCAAGTATGTTGCTTAGGAGGAGAATGCTCACAGTGTTTGTTAGTTACACAAGGCAATTTAGAGTTTAAAACAGCCACCTAGAGCCCAGTTTGATAAGCTCAGATCGATTGTTACTTGGTGCGGATTCTCACAGTGTTATTCTGATCATTTTGTGTTTGTTCTTCACCAGGTAGGGTGATTATATTAGTTTTGTATGTAGATGATATCATCGTATCTAGGGATGATGAATCTGGGATTATGGAGGTAAGATCTTATTTAAGAAGTTTTTCAGATGAAAGATCTGGGTGTGCTTAGGTATTTTCTTAGTATTAAAGTGCTTCAAAGTTGATTAATGGACTCTATATTTCATAAGAGGATCAAACACATAAGTTGACTATCACTTTGTGAGGAATGCAGCAATGAGGAAGTTGATTGAGACTCAGTTTGTTTCTTCTGCAGATCAATTGGGTTTCTATTTAGTTTTGCTTTTCGAAAAGGCTGTTCCAAGCTGAGCATGGGTGATTTATGTGCTCCAGCCTGAAGGGGAGTATTAAGTGTATGGGTATTGTGCTATTGTTATTGCAGGGGTATCTTGGGGAGATAATTCTATTTCTTTTGTTGTAATAATGAGTTTTAGGGAAAGTGTCAATTGCCAAACGGACCCTAAGGGGTTTAATGGTCTTTGTAATTCTTTAGAAATTTCTCTCCATTATTATAAATGAAAAGAGTTGGTGTAATATTTGACACAAGTCATTACCCCATCCAACATGGTATCAGAGCCAAAGGATCCGAAACCCTAAGGGCTCCCATGTTTCTCTCTCCCTCGTTTCTCTCTCCAATGCCTCCTTCCATTTGCGCCTCCCTCTATCTCTCTTCATCTGCTTCTCTCTAGTGGTGGGAGCTTCTTAAACCAGCATGAGGGTTTCTAACCTCCATCCATCCTTCTCCTGGGCTCTCAGACTCTATTCTACAATGATCTGAGAGACCAAACCCTTTTTCCATCGATTTTTAGGGTTTTTCTCCTTAAAATTGTTTTTTTATTGCCAAAATGATTTTTCCCTACTCAATGCTCCGATCGTCTTGATGCTTGTTGTGATTGATGTTCCTTTTCCTTGTAGTGGTATGTCCAACCACTTTTCCCTTTGAGATCTCTATTCTAGAGCTATCTGCAAAATCGATTTCTTAAGGTCTTTATCCTTTATATCGATTTTTAGCTTTTTTAGCCTTTCTTTTTTTGGTTTTTTGGTGCTTTCTTTATCATCGGCTAGTGTCTCTTCTATTTTTACAATCCCCTCAAGTAGCAACCATGTCTACCAGCTCGTCTACTTTTACTGGCGAAGACACGACGTCTCTTCCTACCTTTCCTCCTTGTGCTATCAAGCTTGATGGTATAAACTACCTTATGTGTTCACGTTCGGTTTGCATCTCCATTAAGTCTTGTGGCTATTATGGGTACCTCACTAGAACCTCGAAGCATCCAACCACCAGTCTTGAGATTGACAAGTGGGAGTGTGCCAACTCTCTGGTTATGGCCTTCTTTGTCAACTCCATGTTGCCAAACCTTTCACATGGCTATCTCCTTCTTGACTCCACTGTGAAGATCTGCAAGTCTGTCCAGGATATCTATTCTCAGGCGGGGAATGATGCTTAGGTCTTTGAGCTTCGCCAAAAGATTCATGATCTGAGGCAAAGAGAGCTCACTTTGTCATAGTAATACTATGAGTTGCGGATAAAAATGTGGATTGAGCTGGACTTCTATGAGGAGTATACTCCTTCCACCATTGTAGATGTCAACAAGTTTTAGAAGTGAGAGGACAAGATCCGGGTCACGCTTGGTCTGCATCTCCATCAAGTCCCGTGGCTATTACGGGTACCTCACTGGAACCACGAAGCGTCTGACCACTGGTACTGAGATTGACAAGTGGGAGTGTGCCAACTCTCTGGTTATGGCCTTCCTTGTCAACTCTATGTTGCCACAATTTTCGCGTGGCTATCTCCTCCTTGACTCTGCTGCGAAGATCTGGAAGTTTGTCCAGGATATCTATTCCTAGGCAGGAAATGATGCCCAGGTCTTTGAGCTTCGCTAGAAGGTTCGTGATCTGAGGTAGAAAGGGCTCACTTTGTCACAGTACTACTATCACTATGGACTGAGTTGGATTTCTATGAGGAGTATACTCCTTCCACTGCTAAAGATGTCACTAAGTTTCAGAAGCGAGAGTTAATTTCCCTTTTCAGAGACTTGCAGTCTTCAGTGTCATGTCCATGGTCTCGGTGGTATCAGCAATACCGGTTGAGGTTCCTCTCCTCTGGTTTAGCTGTCATTAGCCTGTGCTAGCGAAAATACTTCTGATCTTGGATCTCTAAGAGCAGGTTTCTTCGGGAACGATTAAATTCATATCGCTCAGGTTCAGCTGTGTCAAGTGGCCGATCTGTTCTGTTCTTCTTCGGCTCACGAGAATCGTCCCTAGGTCTCAGAGTCCTTTTCTTCTCCTTCTCTTTCTCTGACTGATCACCTATCCCTCTGGTGGCCAGGATTTCCTCTATGTTGGCGTATTGATTGCATCGTCTTAACAGCTCGAGCATTGTTTCTGGCAAGTCAAGGGCCAGAGACTGGACCAGATCAGGGTGCATTAGCCCGTTGCACAATATGCTATTAGGTTTTTTACCTCCAGTGTCACCTTGGTGAATCTCTTATAGTCTCTCTCGCTCCCTGCCTCATGTTCATCACGTTTTGTGTAGTTTGCTTCTGCTTCATACTCGTTTGAAAACGTGTGAGGAACGCTCTTGTCAGCTCTTCATAGCTGTGGATGGACCATGGCCGCAAGTTCGACATCTATACCAGTGCAGCTCCTTTTAATGAGGCTGCGAAGGCTCGGTAGAGAATGGCGTCTGACCTACTATGAACCGTCATGGCCGAGCTGTAATACAGCAGATGATCATAGGGATCTGTGGTGCCGTCATATCCATTGGAAGGAGCTCGGCGTTTATCAGTTCGTCGGATAGTGCATTATGGGCCGGAGTTTCAGTTATATCGGCCAGGTGCCTTTGCCTCTGCATTCCTTCTACTTGCTCAATGAGGCACTAGATGCGGCTCTCCAGGTCGTCCCTTCTCACCTCAGCTCGGTGATCCAGGGATCGTCGTGCCCTTTCACCTCTTCTGGGGCTTCTTCCTCGGCCTTGGTGACCACCAGGCCGATCCTGACCTTGCCGTGGTGCGCCTTTGGTCGACCTGGTGGGGGAGTCCTGACCCCCATGGGGTTGATCTTGCCGAGATGTCCTCTGAGAATTTTCTCGTTCATCTCTGTGCGGACGCACGCCTCTAGTGAGTCTTTGAGGTAACTGCTGGCATCTTCCTACCTAGGGTGGGGATCTATAGACATCATATCTCTGGGCTCCGGTGACGCGTGGAACGACGAGCTTTTCCATTCTGGCCTGGAACGGGACCTTGCCTGCACCCCTCGATAGGAGAGCGGGGTGGTACCGAGCGAACAGTACATGACGTTCTGGCCGACCTGCTCCTTACTGTTGATTGATGGGTGACACTGTTGTCAGGAGATTCATCGTTGAGTTGTCTGCCTGGAACTGGCCTAGGCGGCTAAGCTGAACTAGTGAAGTGCCGAGCCAAACTGACGTATAAAGTCCCGCACCAGTGCATTTGTCGCTAACACCTGTAGCTGCAGGCTTTGCATCTGCTCTTCCATATTTGGGTGAGTTACCCGGGATGATGGGACATGGCGAGATAGCTGAGGGTTCTGCTCGCGTTGATCCCCCTCTCCCTGGGAAACTTGCGCATCAAGCCTAGTTTGTTGGGGTCCTTGTGGAGGGGTCTCTGCTGGGACATTCTCCTGCTCCGCCATTGGTGGTGAAGGACGTCCAAATGATAACTCGCGGGTGGATCTTACTCGTGTTGTCTTAGAAGAAACGACCTTCTCACTCCTTAATTGCATTGGTCCAAGGTGACTTTTTGTAACTGATTCCCACAGACGGTGCCAATATGATGCAGTAAAAATTGACCGGATGACCTTCTCTGCAGTTCCTGGTGCTCCAGCCGACCTATACAGAAGAGATGACAGGGGAGAGCCAGGCTGACCCGACGGGGGACTCTCCGATGCCTAAGTTAAATCTTTCACAGCAGTGCTTAAGAGAGCTTTTCCAGTAAAAGGAGTGATTGATCCATTCCCCATGATGGAGGCTTACCTTGGTATTTATAGGCTACTGATGGAGAGAGGAGGGGCGTTTGTGGAGAGTCCAGTTTAGGCGTAGAGTCCTTAAGGGGAGTGGCACTGTGATTCTGGGAATATTCCGGGTTCCAGGGCATATTCTGGGAATATTTCGGGTTCCAGGGCATATTCTGGGAATATTCTCCATTGATCTCAGAGGTGCAAGTCATGAGAGGGGTGGACGCCTTTGATGACGTGTAGTGGATAGTCCTGCCCCCATGATCAGGGATCACGTCCCTTGAATGTAGGAGTGGATGTGTGCACGTTTCTGGGTGCATTACTTGACTGTGCCAAGCCGAGGTGACAGGTTGGTCAAGCCGAGGTGACTGGTAGCACGGCCTGATGGAGGGCCGAGGTGGCAGCACGACCTGATGGAGGGCCGAGGTGGAAGCACGGCCTGATGGAGGGCCGAGGTGGCAGCAAGGCCTGATGGAGGGCCAAGGTGGCAGCACGGCCTGAGGGAGGGTCGAGGCGGCAGCACGGCCTGATGGAGGGTTGAGGCGGTAGCACGGCCTGATGGAGGGCCGAGGCAACAGCACGGCCTGATGGGGGGCCTAGGCGGCAGCATGGCCTGATGAAAGCCGAGGTGGCAGCACGGCCTGATGGAGGGCCGAGGTAGTGGGTCAGTCCTGTTCAGGTTTGCATACACGCTTCAGCCGTGCTGAGGAAGGGGACATATTTTGCCTCATCAAGTATCATTCAAGGCATCAAAACTGGACTTAGAAATCAATCCCATATGGCAGCATATAAACCCTATCCAGAGATTTGCTACTTGATCCATAATTTGGTGGATTAGTTCAGTAATTCTTCTGTTTAACTGTCAATCTCACTGCAAGAAGGGTTGTGGTTTGACAATATGCTATCTGAAGTACGTGTCATATTGTCTAGTTGAAAATCTGTCAGATTGTTTAGCTGTTTGATTGGCTATATCTTCTCCAATCATCTCATTAAACTTTGGATCCGTAAATACCTCCACTGCATTTCTTTCAATTTTCATTAAATCTCAAAGGAAAGCAGCTTTTACCAAAAAAAAAAAAAGGAAAACAGCACAAGTTAAAGATGACATCACACAAGCTACAATAATAATCCGTGAGCTGCATTACATACAAGTATACAACCAAGTAGCAAAATCTAACAGGTTATAAACAAAATACATCCAACTCAATGATATATAATCGGAAAGCACAAAGTAAAGGAAATACTACAGGCATCATCTAACTCAAAGCTAAAGGGGATAATGAGTTGAATTTGTGATCAAGAAAAAATTACCAATCCATCCAAGCGGAGAGTAAGAGCAACCTATAACAACAAAAAGGAAACCAAGAAAAACTGTAAATGGAAATAAACAAACAAATAGTAAATAAAATACAATATAGTTAAAATGCATACTGCTGCAATATCTTCAAGGTCCTCTTTAGACAAGTCTGGAGCTATTTTCACAAGCAATGGTGGTGGGCCCTCTTCACCCCATTGCATTTCATCTCGAGCAGCTTGCACCTTCATGACACAAGGAGCAAGCAATTGATCCTGTAGTTGTTGGCATGGGGAAATGACTAAATATGTTCATAAAGAAATGAAGATCCAAACCTTCTTAATAAGATCCTTTAGTTGTTTTCTCCCCTGAAGTTTACGCAAGCCAGGAGTGTTTGGTGATGAAACATTTATAACCTGCAATGCTCGTATGGTCCAAGGTTAATGAATTCTCATGCAAGAGTGTATCATCAGCATATTTCAAAAGTTCAGTAACTTGATTCAAACTGGACTTCTTGTTTTAACATATCAACACAAGACTTTTTCTTATAGATTCATGGAGCACAGTAAGCTCCTTTTTTTTTTTTTTAAAGGGGGGGTGGAATGAATAAAAATTCATCACCAGAAAAAGGGAAAGATACAAGGAGCCCCCAGAAACTGGGGAAGAAGAAAAAACAATACACATGGCAAAACAAGGAAGAACCAGACCCAATCCCCAAATAGAGAGGACGGAGGGATGAAGCAAGGAGATAGGAAGACCCCAAGATACAACAATAAGCCTGTTCCTTGGGGTGTCAGCACATCAAGAGGAAACCATAGAGATGCTACTTTTGACATCAAAAGCTAAAGTCCCAAATCTACTAGAAAGATCTAGAGTTCGTGTTCACTTTCTGAGATTGCACTCCTTCCAAATATGGTAGATGGCACCCCAAAGGCAAGCTTTCCCATTACATCACATAGTCTTGTCAGCAAAAGTCATGTCCACCCAAATCCATTTCCTCGCGAAGGTCAGAATCCTCCTTCTCCTAGGCCAATCACAAAGCCAAGAGCCTTTCCAAACCGATGTGGAGAAGGGACAAAGAAGAAGATACGGTCCTCATATTCAAGAGCATTCTAAAAGGCAACAGTATGGGGAGGCAAGGGTTCAACAGTGAATGAAGGACTGAGTTGGGAGGCAATTGGAGAACACTCGCCAAATAGAAGTTATGATGGGGGATGCGACTCTTAAACAAAACCAACTTACGCCAAGGGGCCACGAGCTTTATTGAGGTCCATGCAGACATGGTTATGGCACTGATTTAGTGGAGGAGAACACCCATAGGGTTCCAATGGTCCAGCCAAAGGCTAGTAGAGGCACCATCATCAATCAGGCAGGTAACTGTGTAGAAACGTAACCCTACAATGATGCAGAAAATAATGGAAAAACAAGAACAAACAATGCACACATTTACGAGATTCGGTAAGACTGCCTACGTCCTCGGTGAGATGAGATCCCTGCTTCACTATGAATGAAAGATAAGGTTACGGCGCTTGTCCTTACACCTCTCTCAGATTGCTTACAGAGAAAGAGAACCTCACTACAAATATATAGTGAAAAACCTTAATACCAGAAAGTACAAAATTGTGCTCAGTAAAGAAGTCCCAAATAAAATTTTTGAGCAGACTACACATGGGGCCCCCTGCACCCTTGCAACCCCTACGGCCGCTTACCAGCAAGTGGACCATCGTTTTATTGGGGGGCTTGCACCAGTACTCCCTAGATTAAACTACAACAGAATACAAGACACTGTACACCAACAAACTGCCCCATAAGCAAGAGGGCAAAGCCTCAAGAACTTTCTGTAGATCCAAGTGGCATTAGGAATAGAGAGGGCAATCTAAATAAAGTCATTACGAAACAACCATAGTAAATCTAATCTAATCCACCCAAACACTTTTCTTCTTAGCCACTATTTTCTTGATCAACTTGAGGATGCCAACACAATTGACCTCTTTAATTCTTCTCAAGCCAAGGCCACCCTCACCTTTGGGAAGGCAGATGGAGGGCTAGATGATGGGATGAAGAAATCTGGAGTGTCAGACCTTTCCAAAGGATGTCACACATGAGGGACACCAGCTCCTTAATGATGGACTGGGTAAACTCGAAATACCAAAACAATATATATATAAGAGGACTGAAGGACACATCCCAAGGTGGCTAACATAGGAAAGAAGCTTGCCCTTCCAAAGTTGGAGCCTCTTGCGTAAAAGATCTAAAATAGGAGTGTAGTGATGAGTAGACAATCTCCAAGGATCAAAGGCAAGCCTAAGTACTTGACTAGAAGTTGGCCTAAGGAGAATCCAGTCTTCTCATGCATGAGACTCTTATTAACATTGGAGACACCCAAAAATAATAAGAGAGATTTCAAAAGATCAATCTAAGACCAACATGGCACAAACAAGGCATACTAGACTCTATCAAAGGATATTCACTTTGGAGAAGGTCATGAGATCGTCAACAAAGGCAAGGTGGGAGATCTTAAGAGCCTCGCACTTAGGCATAGGAGGGATGAGTTTCTAGTCTGTGCAAGATTGGATACTTCTGGATGGTACTTCAAGGGCTAGAGTGAAGATGAAAGAGGAGAAGGGACAGCCTTGGAAAATCCCAGCAGAGGAGGTGAAGAATCCGATAAGGGTACCATTAACAAACACCGAGAACCGCGAAGAGGAATGTAATGATTGATCCAATTGACAAAGACAGGAGGGAATGTCATCTAGAGCATAACATTAGCAATGAAGTCCCATCTTAAAGAGTTAAAGGCTTTGTGAATGTCGATCTTCATAAGGGCAGCAAGGAGTGAGATTTTCTACCAATGCCTCTGACAAGCTCATTGCAGAGGAGGATGTTGTCTAGGATACTTCCATCAGCTATGAATGCTGATTGATTGTCATCGACTAGGAAATCAACCATCAACTGAAGCCTATTAGCAATAACTTTAGTAATTAACTTATATAAGAGATTAATTAACTTATATAAGAGATTACATAGAGAGATGAGCCTAATGTTTGACATGAAGGAGGCACTTTCTTTCTTGGGGATGAGGCAAAGGAAGGTTTTATTAAATTATTTGACCTGGTTGGGGTTGAAAAATAAACTCTGCAGAGCCTTGATGACGTCCACTTTGATAACATCCCACGCATAGGAGAAGAATTTCGTGCTGAAACTATCTGAGTTGGGGGCTCTGTTCTCCTTATGAGTGGACAAAAGCTGGAATCTCTTCCTCAAAGGGGACCTGAAGGGCACCAAAGAGGGTGTTGGGGATGAATTTGTTGAGTAGACCCTCTGAGATAGGAGCTGAAGAGGAAATATTAGATAGAAAAGCTGTATAAAGTAGTCAACTACCTCCTTCTTTATATCTTCAACTAAGGAAAGAGAAGAACGATTTGTAGCCAAAGGCATGGGTTTATCGCCAAAAGCATGGGGTTGGAGTTGATATTGGTTCTTGCCTTCAGTGATTGGTGAAAGTAAACAATGTTGGAGTCGCCAAGCTCCAGCCATTTCACTCTGGACTTTTGCCTTAGGAAACTCTCCTCTTGAGCAACCAAAGATAGGAGATCCAAGGAGACTGGATTCTCCTCCCCAGCCAGGAGGGTGTTATGGATATCAGATTGGGGCCTCAACTGAATATTAGAAAGCATACCTACAATCAACAACCAAGGAGAAAAAAAGGAGAGGAATTCAAAGCTTTCAAGACACTTTTACCATTACTAAGATTTCTAAAAAGGAGTAAAGGAATCGAGTGGGCATGGACCGATTTAGCCCAAGCATCTTGAACAACATTGAGGAAGTCAGGATGAGAGGACCACATGTCAAAATATTTGAATGGCTTAATGCAAAACAAGATGTGAGATTGAATAAGGACAAAGATGGGGCTATTATTAGAGATGCCCATAGCATCAAGAGTGGTATGGGAAGAGGGAGAGGAGGATAGCCAGGCTTAATTGACCATGATCTTATCAAGCTTGCAAGAAATCCTTGAAACACCACATATTCTATCGTGCCAAGTGAATTTCAGACTAGACCATCTCAATTCTCAAATCATTCATACTGATGTCCTTGAGGCATTCATTGAAAGCACTAACTAAGGAAACATTAAGCCAGTCATCTACCTATTTTTCACGACCAAAACAAACCATATTGAAATCACCACCCGGTCCCTATAGGAGAAGACCAACCTGCTCCCAATAGAGAGACTCTTTCAAAAAAATAATTGGGGGCACAATAGCAATGAGACGGCACTGGAGTTCCCATGGATATAAGTGATCATAAGATACATAAATTGGGATGAGGAGGACAATAATGAAGTTTTTATTTTGGATGAGTCCCAAGAAACCAAAGGCAGCCATTGGGATGGTGAGAGTAGTTAGAAGAAATAGACCAACCAAGAGCAATTAAGGAGGCAATCCAGAAGAGTTAGCCTCTTTAACACTGAGCAACATAAGACAACAAGTTGTAGTTTGAGACGGGAGAGAACTTTAGCCTATTGTATGAGGAATTAAGACCTCTGGTGTTTCCAGGTTGACCCTATGTGCATCCTTTGTGGTAATGAGCCAGAAGATATTGAGCACCTCTTCTTCGCCTGCCCTGTCTCCAACTCCATATGGAAATGGGTCCTCGCCAAATGTTGGCCAACAAATAGAGCTATCCTTCCTTTTCATAGGGAATGGATTTGGATGGATATGACTTTCCAAGGAAAAACAATTTGTGATCTAATGGGAAAACTAGCCTTCTATGCCACCATCAATCAGATTTGGATGGAAAGAAACCATAGGAAATGGACCTCCAATTCCCGCTCCTTGGATAAGATTGGAGCTCAATCTCCTTTGATATCAAGGGAAAAATCTCTCAGATCTCCTCTCTTTATAACCCCACCCCTAGGAATTGTCATACTATAAACTCCTCGGAGCTGCCTAGCTCCATCATCAGGAATGCCCATCTCTAAGATTTGTACTCTCCATAGTTGTCATGGCGTCGCCTAGGCGGCGATTTGGCGTCCTGGCGGAAAAAGAAGCATCGCCATGGCACTGTCATGGACGCTAGGTCAAGCCTGATTCACTAGGCGGTCGATATTTTGTAAAATGCAGGGTGATTTTGATAGGGCTATGTTGATTTCTGATGATTTGATGTTGCTTAATGTTGGTTTTATATGTTATAGGGTATATATTGTAGGCTTGTAGCATGCTAAATAACTTTAAAAAATAGGAAAAATAAAAAAGTAGCATACTAAATATCTTTAGAAAATAGGGAAAATAAAAAATGACACATGGGCGATTTGACCGCTATGGCAACGCCATAACAGGCGATTCATCGCCAAATCGATTAGCCACCCCTCCACTGCCTTGGATCGATTTGACGCCGTGACAACTATGGTACTCTCCTTTCTCCCCCCTTTCTCTTCTTGGGGTTGTATGTTCTTTTCTCTTTGGCAATGAATTTTTTTATTCACTAAAAAAAAAAAAGACCTCGAGTGTTCCAGATAACATCCTAATTCATCTGACGATATGAGAGGGGCGCAAAAAAAACCCCATAGAGCTGGAGCTAGGAAAGGCCTGGCACAACATGATGGTTGGGTTGTTGCGTTGTCGGCGACAAAGTTCACGAAGAGTGGGCAGATGGGGAGACAGTAGAGGGAGAGACGTGGAGGGGAATAATGGTGGGGATGAGGCCCTTGGAGATCATGGAGCTGATAGGAAAGAGGGCAAAGGGGTCCGGCAATGGCACAGGACAGGGTAGTGAGTGAGTGATTCGGGTGAAGAAGGGTCACTCGAGTTTGGGTGTAGGTCAAACAAGGGAGAATCCAGACCCACGCCCAAGGTAGGGAAAGTGGTAAAGTTTTAAATATGAATGGTGGGAGATGCTAGAATGTATGTATTAGGGGCACTTTAGGAATTGTCTTATGTTAAGTTGTCCTCATATGTATTTTCTTTTATTTCTCTTTCACCTCCCTTAGGGAGGAATATATAATTCCCTAAAGTATTAGTTGTATCTAATATAGGTGAGATGACCAAAGGACTCTCTCACGTTTTTCTCTCATTTCCCCTTCTCCTTCTCTCATCATCTCTCCTTCTTCCTTCTTCTCTTCTCTCTTCTTCCCACATCTCTAACCCAAGTCCTCCTTATTTCTAACTTTGGAATTCTAGAATCCACTTAAAGATTGTTGGAGGGAGCTTGAAGGACCACAAAGACCATTTGAAGTCCAAACTGAGAAGAAGACCTCTTCCCAGGATTATCGTCAGCTAGACTTCCCATTTCTTGTTTCTCTCTCCTCCAACATTGGTTGGGGATGTAACCTTACTGGAAAGGGTCACCCCAAGGGTCTTGTATGATCCCTCTAAACCTCAGTTGCTGAGTAGTTGTGATGAAGGAGCACAACTCCATCTACCACTTGCTGCCAAGTATCATTTTACCCCTGTTTTGGCTTGTTTCTAGCCTGCAATAGCTGCTAGTGAGGTTGCTGGAGCCTTTTGTTAGATGTGGTCTATCCTATTATGCTTGTAGGTGAGTTTTCGATGAAGCTCCACAGTTGGAAGTGAGTTTTGTTGATGTTTTATCAAGATTTCTTGCCTTTTTAGCCTGCTGGAATTTTTTTTTTTTTTTTTGGGGGGGTTCTGAGAAGACAATATCTGGGACTTGTGTATCCCCTTTGATTTGGATCTCCATTGGTGTTGTTTGAGAAATATCCTTACATTATGTCTGATCTCACAGAACCTACAGAAGCTACATCGGGTGGGTCGAGTAGTACCAACCCCAGTTTGATTGTCTTTGACAATCCTAACATCCAAATTTCTCTTGTGAAGTTGGATAGTACCAACTACTTGGATTAGTCACACTCTGTGAAGTTGTCCCTGCAGAGTAGAGGGAAGCTAGGGTATATTACTGGGGCAATCAAGGCTCTTGCTGTCGCAGACCCAGGGTACCAGAAATGGGAGACTGCAAACTCTACTGTTATGACTTGACTACTCTTCTCCATGAAACCTGAGATAGATAGGAGATTTATAAGGAAACTACCAAGGATATTTGGGATAGTGTCCCTAAGACCTATGACAGGTTAGGTGACTCTGTGAAGGTCTACCAGCTTCTTCAGCAGGCTTTCTCCATGAAGCAGGGGACTAAGTCCATTTCCTATAATACTGTTATAGGACTCTAGGAGTATGATCATTACCGAGATCTTCAATTGACCAATCCTGATAATGAAACCAAGGTCTATAGATCTCTTGAAAAAGAGCGTGTTCTGGTTCTTTTAGGTGGGATGAATTCAAACTATGAGCAGATCTGGATACAGATTTTGGGCCGGTCACCTCTCCCATCCCTTGATGAGGTGTGTAGCTACCTCCTGAGTGAGGAGACCAGGAGAGGTGCCATGGATTCTACACCTTCACTTGAGCGCTCTGCCCTTTCTTCCAGTCCCACAGAGAATGGCGTGGAGGCGGCCGAGGCCAAGGGCCATCCCTGAAGATGACAAAGATAGACAACAATGTGATCATTGTGGGAAACCTAGACACACTTGAGAGAGGTGTTGGGTCCTTTATGGCCGTCCTAGTATATATGGTGGCTACAGGGAGGGGCTACTACTCATGCTACTATGACAGAGACTGAAACTAAAGGCTCCTCACAGGTAGATACCAGCTCCTTCTCTAAGGATGATATTGCAGTGCTTCGCCGGTTCATGTCTCAGCTTGATAGCCCATCATAAGATGCCTCAGCTTCTGCTATGCATGTCACCACCTTTGCACCTTCCACAGCTCCGTCGTGGGTCATTGACTCTAGTGCCACTGACCACATGACTAGTACGTCCCATTACTATGACTCCTCCATTCTAGTAAGTTTAAGTTCCGGGTAGCTAATGGAACCTTCTCCTCTATTTCTAATAAATCCCCATTACCTCTTCTATTTCACTTGCTTTTGCTCTTCATGTTCCTAACCTTACCTTGAATCTATTGTCTGTAAGCACTTTAACTAAAACCTTGAATTGTTGTATCCAAGGATTAAAGTATCGGTATCGATCGTCATATCGGTCGGCCAAAATTAAGATACGTATCGAAGGGTATCGTATCATATCGGAGATACGCACATATATGGATAGAAAACACTTTTTTATACACTTTTGCATAAAAAAAGCTATTGATAATATGAATTATGCATAAACACTAAATTGAGGGTATCGCACTAAGAATTCAAGGTTTGTAGTTGTCCCATAAATATAAAATCCTTATTCTCAACCTTGATTTCCACTTTAGTTAGAGAGAAATATGTCTGACAGCAACTTTGGAAAAAAAACCCCTAAAAAAATCGTGTTTTTCTGAAAAATGACCCGTCTTGGCCATTATATGACTGTAGCACACTGTATTGGTACGTATCATACCGTATCGGTATGTATCAATAGATACATACCGATATGCACTGATACATATCGAAACATACATTTCACCACGATTTTATTTTTTCCATAGAGTATCGGTGCGTATCGTATCATATAGGTGTGTATCGTATCAGTAAGGGCCAATACAGATACGTATCGGCCGATATGGTACGATACATACCGATACTTAAAACCATGGTTGTATCACATTTTTTCCTTCTCATTGCCTCTTTCAGGATTTGGTGACAAAGAGGAGTATTCGCAGTGGACGTGGGGCGGGTGGCCTATATCGTCTTGAGCCGTAATTCCCTTTTTTTACTACACCACAGTCCTTTGCATGTGGCCATAGTGATGCTCGTTCTATAGACTCTGTGATGCTTTGGCATCAACATTTGGGACATCCTTCTTTCGTTGTTATGAGGAAACAATTACCTCACTTGTTTACATCTTTTTCTTCTTCTAATGTGTTTCATTGTGAACCATTTATTTTTGCTAAACAATGTCGTTCATCTTGTCCTTATCATGGTAATAGATCTGTTATTCCTTTTCACAATGTGCATATTGATGTTTGGGGACCTTGTCCTCCCTGTTTGGCCATCATTATTTTGTTTCTTTTTTTGATGATTTTTCTCATTATACTTGGACCATTCTTATGAAGCATAAGAGTGATGTTTATGATGCCTTCAAAAACATCTATAAAATGGTCCATACCCAGTTTGAAACCAGGATCAAAATAGTCTGGTCTGATAGAAGGGGGAAGTACATGCATGGTGGTCTACAAGACTTTTTTATTGACAATGGTATTATCCATCAGCTTTCTTATGTTGATACACCCCAACATAATGGGGTAGCTGAGAGGAAAAATCGTCATTTGTTAGAAGTTGGTAGAAGTCTTCTATTTGGTATGCATGTTCCCAAAACCTTTTGGTCTGAAGTTTTTCTTGCTGCAGCTTTCCTCATCAATCACATGCCTACCAAAATTCTCGGGTCTCAAAATCCAATTACACTCTCGTCTCCTCAGTCTTCTGCTTTCACTCTTCCTCCTAGGGTGTTTGGTTGTGTTTGTTATGTGCATGTTAACAAACACTCCTGCACCGAACTCGTTCCCAAGGCTCTCAAATGACTCTTCCTTGGTATTCTTCCCCCACCAAAGGCTACAAGTGTTGCCACCCTTCATCTCGCAGGCAATTTCTTTCCAAAGATGTCACCTTTCTTGAGTCTGTACCTTACTTTGCACCTCATCAGCATCCTCTTCAGGGGGAGAATGGAAATGAAAGTGAAAAGGCTGTTGATGAGATTCCATTTCTTACCCCATTGCCTTTACCCCTTTTTCTTTCGATATTGGTAAACATAAAGAGGTGGATGATGTTGCTACTGTGGATGAACCTTGTACGGAGAAGGCACCTGATATTATATACACAAGAAGGACAAAGAAGACCTGCCAAGAGCCCTCTTTGGATCCACATCCTTAGCTTTCCCTTCCTTAGTCAAGTAACATCTCCTCTCCCCATTCGGAGTTGGACCTCCCTATTGCTTTTCTTAAGGGTAAGAGAGCTTGTACTAATCTTATAACCCAATTTGTTTCCTATGATACTCTCTCTCCTACAGGTGTTGCTTTTACTGTTGCTCTTTCTTTTGCTTCCATTCCCAAAACTGTTACTGCGGCTATGTCAGACCCTAAGTGGAAACAAACCATGTCAGAGGAAATGATGGCTCTTGAGAAGAACTGTACCTAGAAACTAGTTGACCTTCCCAAGGGGAGAATCCCAGTTGGATGCAGATGGGTCAATACGATCAAGTACCGATCAGATGGTGCAATTGAGAGGTATAAGGCAAGATTGGTGGCCAAAGGATACAATCAGGTGTATGGAATTGATTACCAGGAGACCTTTGCTCCTATGGCCAAACATAACTCTATAAGAGTTCTTTTATCTATGGCAGCAAACAGAGATTGGCTCTTATATCAGTTAGATATCAAGAATGCATTCCTCCATGAAGATTTAGAGAAGGAAGTGTATATGCAGCCCCCTCCTAGCTTCAAGTTTCCGGCAGCTGATGGTAAGGTATGTATCCTAAAGAAGGCACTTTATGATCTGAAGCAGTCACCAAAGCATTGGTTTGAAAAGTACAGACAGACCATTCTGAAAAATGGATATTCCCAGAGTCAAGCAGACCACACATTATTTACCCAGAGAGGTAATGGCACCATCACAGCACTGATTGTGTATGTTGATGATATTGTGGTAAATGGAGATGACAATGAGGAGATAACTAAGCTGAAAGCTTATTTAACCAAACAGTTTAAGACTAAGGATCTAGGACACTTGAAATATTTCTTGGGTATTAAAGTGTCAAGGACTGAGAAGGGAATCAACGTATACCAAAGAAAATTTGTTCTAGTTCTGTTGAAAGAAACAGGAATGCTGGGTTATAAACCGGCAAGTTCTCCTATTGAGCAAAATCATAAGCTAGGAGAAGATTGTGGCCCTTCCCTTGTTGATGTGAGGCTAGTGGGGAAGCTGATTTACCTGTCTCTGACTCTCCCAAACATTTCTTATGCAATGGGAGTAGTAAGCCAGTTTATGCATGCACCCAAGAGTGGGCACTTGAATGTTGTGTACAGTATCCTCAGATACTTGAAGTCCTCTCCAGGAAAAGGACTTCTGTATGCCAGGAACAATCACTTGAGGATAAAAGGCTATTCTGATGTTGATTGGGCTGGATCCATTTCTAATAGGAGATCTACATCTGGTTATTGCATATTCGTGGGTGGCAACCTAGCCACATAGAGAAGCAAGAAATAGTCGGTTGTAGCTAGATCCAGTAGTGTAGAGGCTGAGTCCAGAGCAGTAGCTCATGCAGTTTGTGAACTCACTTGGCTGCGTCGATTGGTTCTCGAGTTGGGGTATGACATTGAAGGATCTAGGAGACTCTACTGTGACAACAAAGCAGCTATAAGCATTGTTCACAACCTAGTACAACATGTTAGAACAAAGCACATTGAAGTAGACCGGCATTTCATCAAAGAGAATATTGATTCTGGTAATATCTGCACACCCTTTGTGAGGACAGGTGTTCAATTGGCAGACATCTTCACTAAAGGACTCATTCATCACTAGTTCAGTACTCTTTTAAGCAAGTTGGGAATGTATGACATTTATTCTCCAGCTTGATGAGGAGTGTTAGAATGTATGTATTAGGGGTACTTTAAGAACTGCCTTATGTTAAATTGTCCTTATATGTATTTTCTTTTATTTCTCTTTCACCTCCCTAATATGTAAATCCCTAAAGTATTAGTTGTATCTAATATAGGTGAGATGAGCAAAGAACACTCTCACGTTTTACTCTCATTTCCCCATCTCCTTCTTTCATCTTCTCTCCTTCTTCGTTCCTCCCTTCTCTCTTCTTCCCTCATCTCCAACTTAGTCCTCATTTCTAACTGGAGAAAGGTAGGAATAGGTTGTGACAACATCGTGAGCTAGCATAGGAACAATTTGAAGAGACTAGGTTGGGGACGAACTTGGGATGTAGCCCAGAAACAATATGAAAAGATGGGGATAGGTGGACAAAGGAGAGGGTCTAACAAGATGCAATAGAGGAAGATAAGGGTTGGGGTTGTGAGTTGGCCCATTAAGGTGAGTGACTTTGTAAGTTTGGGGTGGGATTGGTGTTAATGGGCGACACCAATGGACAATAGTGGCTCTACCATAAGGGGAGGGATTGGGAAGGGTAAAACAGGAGCGATTGGATTGGATTCAATGATTCAAGAGGGGATCTCGAGGCTGGAGGAAAAAGTGGAGAAGGCATTGGATAATGGAGCAGAGGGATTGTGGGTGGTGGTTGGTTGCATCAACGAGAATGTAGCCGTGGAAGGATGCTACAACAACTCAGCCTTAACCCAACTAAATGGGGTCGACTACACTGATCTGATCAAAGACAGTAAAAGGAAAGGAACAAAACAAAACAAATCAGAAAAATCTCGCCTAAATGGGGTCAACTATATGGATTATTACCCTCCAATCAGATCTACTCAAGGTCATACTTGGGACAGGACCTAAACTATGCATGTCTTTCCTTAGAAGTTATCCTATGGTCATTTGAGGTCTGCCCCGAGCTCTTTTAGTTCCTTCAATCTGAATCAAATCACTCCTCACTGGTGCATCTTCAAACCTCCATTAAGCATGGTCATACCACCTCAAATGACTTTCTCGGAGCTTATTATAAATTGGGGAACTCCCAAATCAACTCTAATATGGTCATTCCTTACTTTATCCTTCTTAGTTTTGCCACACATTCATCTCAATTCTCAACATCCTCATCTTTGCTATATATAGTTTATCTATATAACACTTCATAACAGCCTAGCATTCCACCTTGTACATCATAGCTGGTCAAACAACTATCCTAGAGAACTTTCCTTTAAGCTTTAAAGGAATACATCAGTCACACGACACTTTGAATGCACCTCTCCACTTCATCCATACCACCTTAATCCTTTGTGAAACACCATCCGCTATATCACCTTCTTTATTTATAATTGACCCCGGGTATCTAAAATGATCACTTTGTGGTACCTCTCTCTCCTCAATCTTCACCATCTCATTATCCATTGTAGTGTGACTAAAGTTACATATTCTATACTCTTCGTTCTAGTTATCTTAAAACCTCTTGATTCCAAATTTGATCTCCATAGATCCAACTTAGCGCTAATCTCGACTTTTATCTCGTCCACCAAAATAAAATCATTAGCAAATAGCATACACCGCGGGAGCTCATATTGAATGGTCCTGGTTAAATCATCCATGATAAGCACAAACGAATAAGGGCTTAAAGTTGATCCTTGATGTAGTGCAATTGTAATTGGAAATTCAGTTCCTTGCTTCCCACGGTTCTTACACTAGTCATCGTGTCCTCATACAATCTTTAATTATATCTATATATTTACTCAATACCCTTATCTTCTCTAGTACATACAAGATTAGCTCTCTAGGTTCTTTGCCATAAGCTTTTTCTAAGTGAATAAAGACTATATGGAGATCCTTCTTATAAAGTCTAAATCTTTCCATGAGCCTCCTGAGTAAGTAAATAGCTTTTGTCGTGGATCTACCTGGCATAAAACCAGATTGGTTCTCTGGTAGTTTCTCATCTTAAGTGGCGTTCAATAACCTTCTCCCACAATTTCATAGTATGACTCATTAGTTTTATGCTTATATAGTTATTGCAGCTCTAAATATCACCTTTATTTTTGTAGATGGGATGTATAGTGCTTCTCCTCCAAACATCTGGCATTTTCCTTGTGTTCATAATCATGTTAAAATGGTTGGTTAACCAAGATACCCCACATAATCTTAAGCTCTTCCACACTTCTATCGGGACCTCTTAAAGGCTTGATGTCTTACCTACTTTCTTCTTTCTTAAAGCTTCTTTAACTGCAACAACTCCAACCTTTCTTATATATCTATGACGTTGTTGTCTTGATGAGGACGCAGCATATAGGGAGCAGAGATTGTCAGAGCCTTGGGGGGTAGTGGAGTCGGAGACAAGGATAGTTGTAATGTTGGAGAAACCTTCGGCCCCTATAGCATTATGGACCAAAGTTCTGAAGGGTGCAATAGCATCATGGCCACAAGTGGAACCAATTAGAGGGTCATGTTGGCGGTTTCCATGATGCCAAAAACTCTTATATTGACCATGACTGAGGGAGCCTAGACAAAGGCAAAGGACTAGGGTTGGTGAGGAAAGGGTGAGTGGGTAAATAGTGGATATATGGTTGGTGGGAGAAGAGACGTGAGTAGCTGTGGGGAGAGGCTACTCGTCATCAACAAGAAGCTTGGGAGCACAATTACTGAAGACGTGGCCAAAGACTTTGTAGACGAAGCAGCGAGGAGGGTGCTAGTCGAAAATTAAATCCTTTTTTAAAGAAAAACCTTCATTGTCAACCACTGTGATAGAGCATGGTGGAGGTTCTTCAGCAAAGACTTCTACACAAATTCTAGCGAATGCAAAAAAATCAATCTTTTTATTCTACCATCTGAGTAGAGAGGCTTCCCCAACATATAACCTACAATACTTAGCCCATCTGCACACCAGAAGTGGAGAGGGAGACCAGGCATAGTGAACCACAGAGGGATGGTAGTGGGGTCAATGTTGAAGTTGCAAGAAAAAATCCCATTGCCAAAGAAAATTTGGTTTCCGGCAAACTTGTCAGGGGCCTCCCTCCAAAGCATGCTTCTTATCATTTTTGGCAAAGAACTTGAAAATGTAGAACCCATTATCCATCAAGTTAAGTATTGATATTCACTTGAAACTTCCATTACTTAAGCAGTGAGAGTTTGACGATATTATAAGGGGGCATAGTTGTCAAAGCATCACCTAGGCACCACCTAGGCGACAAGGCTTCTTTTTTTGTGGGACTTAGGTGATCCACTGCCTTATTGTATTGAACGCCTTGGCTTTTTTTTTTTATTATTATATAAGATTAAATGCATTTTCTATTGTTTTGAATGGGTTTGTGTAACATGTTTATATACAGTGTGATGCATGGGATCATGCCTTTGTATTAAAAAAAACAAAAAGAAAGAAAGAAAGAAAGGGATAAGAAGATTTCATCATGGGACAAAGGAACCAAAGTTGAAACCCTTATCTACCACTTGCTTCCCTGGTTAGTCGGTGGTTATACCTAAATTATTTGGCTCTAATATATTGCTGAAAATTATAAACAAAGGGATAAGGAAGTAACAGAAAAAATAGAGGACAGCTGGTGAGTTATATTTATCCAATTCTACCGTGTCCTTTTCCAACCGGCAGTCTTAAGAATGTCTCTATGTGTCGTGTGACTCCTTGTCTTTTCGCTCCACTACCATTACAATTTTTGTGTGTTTTAACAAAAACAATTATGGGAGAAAGAACGCTAGCTGGTCATGTGCCAACTGCACCAGCGCCTGGGCCAGTGGGAGTGCATGCATAGGCATCCAACCAGAGGGGGAGGTGCATGTTTCATGGCGTCCTGTGTCTGGCCGTAGAGGGTGCAATCAAGTAGCGTTCTTTTCCCCAACGATTATGTATATCTATTTCGGTTGACTTGTTTGTCCTTACGTTACAAACTTATAGTAAACCAAAAGGGTTATAGACTAACAGTACACCAAAGGGGACTTGTTTCGACCATCAAATACTTTTGGCATTGGCTCAGTTAGGGTGGATTGTGGACAATTGCATCCATGAACCATGCCACATTGTTTATTTCCCTATGGGTTTGAGAAGTGGGAACGAAACTGTATTCATGTTTTAAGACCATTCATGCACGCTTAGGTCGCCTAGCAGCCGCCTTATTGCCTAAGTGCTTAGGAAGGCCCTCCAACGCCTTGAGTCGCCTCGCGCTTTGGGTCTTCGACAACTATGAAAGGGGGTCGGCTGCCGATAAAGTCGCCAACCAATGAATTTTTCCATTTACTTGCTTCAATATCCAGTAAACCAGCCAGACAAAGAGCGGCCCTTAGAGCTCCCTATGATGGAAGGTGAAACAAAGTGAAGAGGGAGACCTCCCATGAAGGCAACTAGGCAAGGGTGCCCGACTAAAGAGGGCACTCCAGGTCATCCCCTGGGATGGGGTGGATGAGGCAGTGGGACCCGGGTGGGGAGGAGAGTGGGAAAAGAGAGACCTGGGTGGTGACGGCACCACACCAGGGAGAGGCCAACCATGGCAGCAAGCAATCACTCACGGTTGGGCAGGCACTCACTAACTTTTAGGACCTGAACTAACCATGAAACGCAAACCTCTGAATGGATGATTAGTAAGCTTCTATTCTGCATGTAAGGCATTAAATTACGTCCAACGTAACAATAAGAGTCAAGTGCCTAAGTAAAATAGATAAAATCATGTCAAGAAAAAGAAAGAACATACCAAATAATCAGCATACTGGGATAAAGTATGAACCCCTTGAACATAGTCAGCAGCAGCATCTTCACTTGTCTTATTCTTGCCAAGATTAACCCCAAGAATTCCAGGGCCGGCCTTTCCTCCTCCATGTTGGGCCTCATCATGGGAGGGGATCGAAGTGCTTGATATTTCAGCCAACTTTCTCTTACCATGCTGGGCACCCAATCGTTTTGCAACAGCCACAATTCCTTCACTATTAAAGCCATACCGGTTTATGATAGCACTGCCAAAAAAATAAAGCACTTCACAGGTCTTCACAAGAAATGGGAAAATTAACAAAGCCAAAAATAATTACCAACTCCTCTGGATGCTAGTGAAACTTGGACTCCACTAGAATGAACGATTTCAACCTACGATATTTATTGCATGCAAAAAGTTAATAAGATGCAATAAATGTTTACCCCTCCTGTGGCAATCTGAAAACACGAGGCTTTGGATTTCCCTCCTGTGGAACAGGAGTTACTGAGCCCACCTCCACAAACCCAAAGCCTAAACCCAATAATCCTTCAACAGCCTCAGCATTCTTATCAAAACCAGCCGCAAGACCAATTGGACTTGAAAATTTCCGTCCCCATACTTCCAGCCCCAATATTGATGGGTCTGGCCTTTTCTCCTTCGGAACCAAACCACGGGCTGCTGCAGAGACTGCTAGCCGATGAGAAACTTCTGGGTCCAGAAAGGCAAAGAATGGGTTCACAAGTTTTGTAGCTGAAAATAGCCAACCACTGCAAAACGTAAATGTAAGACAAATCCATTAACATGAAAAATATGCTAAACATTAGCAGAATAAAGAATGCAATTGTATAGGCACAAATAAAACAAAGAGGGAATGGACCATAAGCATTTCAAAGCTTAGAATACTATCAACTTAATCAATGATTTACAATATATCCTTAACTGAATAAAACAGTGCTCAGGTTTGTTCCCAAATTTCCCCCCACACATGCGTGTATGCCCATTCCCTATACAAAAAGAGCGTCCCACTGGCTCCTAATATCAAAGTATTAACTGATCTCAATTCAGGAGTTAAAGAAAACCAGCATATAAGATTGTCTAATCCTGTTAACTACCACAACTGACTGGAGCAGCATTGTCTACCCCAACCCCTTATTTTCATTTGAAAAGTGAGCAGCATGGTTGTTGAGACTGATGTAGATCTTGACCCCAGATTTGGGCATCGCATATCGAAGGAGGAAGAAGAGAGGTTCAGGCCAGCAGTAAACCCATTCGATCCAGGCCAGATTTGGGTTCAGTTCAGTTGTCCATTGATCCAGCATTGTTTTTTTTTTTTTTAAGGAAGTCTTAAGTATAGTTTGTGTGGGAGTTTTCTTCAGTTTACAGATTAATTATTTTAGGAAAGTTGTTAGTTGTTAAGTCACAATGCTACTTGGTCTTTTAAGTCTCAGTTATAGTAGGAATCTTTAAGTTTTTTACTTTCCTATTTCAGTTATGACAAGTAGTTACTTTCCTATTTTAACAAGTATTTCCTAATTGTAATTTGCCAAGTTACAGCCTATATATATAGCTGATTAGTTGTAATCGGGATTATGATCGAATAAGTTTCTTGCCGTTACCAAAATACTTGCCTGAGATAGGTTGTCATCGGCTGTGAGAGCTGAGGGTGAGAGGCCCAGGGACTGAGATAGTCCACTATCCCACCCTCAACTCCCATTCGATTCACCTACCCATCCCCATCTTGTTTTCCCTTCTTCCATTATCATCATTCCTGAGAAGAGTGCTCGAAGATTAGTCCAACCAGAATCAATTCTCTGCAGATCAGGATTTTTTTGGCAAGTCTCAAGCCTTGGAACTCCCACACCTGAACTCATCTCCACCAACCCTTTTGGGCTTTTATTCCAGCCTCCAAGAGGACCACTTGATCCAAGCTTGGTAGCCATCTGAGTTCTCTAGCTGCTGTTCTTGGAGATCAACACAAGTTTCCTTATTTAAGACCTGAAATCAAGAAGTTTCAGATCTTCTAAATCAGCCAGAAGAATCTTTTGTTCTCCCCTACAGGACCTACAATCGACCAAAGTTTGAGCTCCATTAGAGCTTCCTACAGCCGCCAGCCGGAGGTTCCCTTTGTTCTGCCCTAATTTTAGGTTTTGTCATAAATCTGGTTTCAGACTTCTCTGTTCTTGGCAGCTTATTTGATTGGAGTTCTGGGATTATTCTTGGGGTTGGTGCTTAGTCAATACCCTTGCATTAAAGTGGTATCAGAGCTATGGCTGAAACCTCCAACCCAGCCTCTATGAAGCTGTCCTAGCCATTATACTACTTAATGACAGAATGGCTGCTATGGAAGCACAACAGACACAACAAACTCAACAAGCACAGCAGTCCGCTGTTAATACGACTGGTAATCGTGGCCTGAGACTTGCTCTTATGTCCAGCGAGACATGTGTTCACTAATAGACTATATGAAGGGGAAGAAGAATATGAAGTAAACCGTTGTCAGCCCGATGATAAACTCAAGGTGAAGCTAGACTTGAGGGAATACAATGAAAAGCATGATCAAATAGCTTCCATGATTGGCTCAATGCCTTGGATGACTACTTCCAGTGGTACCACCTATTAGAGGATCAAAAGATACAACTAGCTGCGACAAAACTCACTGGGGGAGCTAAGGATTGGTGGCGTACCGACGAGGATCAGGATAGATTGATACGACGACATATGGAACTGCAAACATGGGGGGATATGAAAGACATTCTCGAGGAGAAATTTCTTCCCATTTCCAATCGTCAACGTCTGCACGGCCAACTCAACACCATCTGGCAAGGTACCATAACAGTTGAAGTCTTGAAGAGTATACTAACAAATTCAAGCAACCGGTTCAGCGTACCAGTGTGGGTGAACATGAGGAGCAGCTCATATCCCAATTTATATCGGGCTTAAGGCATGACACTGGGGACAAGATTGGTGTGGTTGAAATATGAAGTGCTGACAAGGATTTGGATGCAAAAGATTTGATCAAGGCAACCCCATGACATTTCAACAACCAGTCCACTGAGATGAGGAAGCCTTTCACACCTACTAGACCTAGCAACAATCCTACCTGAGCTCCACAAGTTACATCGGATAAGGGCGAGGCTCCTATGGCCACTAAGGAGACACCGGGAACAAAGTCCTATCCCTGTGGTGGGGTGGAACATTTTGCCAAGTTCTATCCAAAACATGGCAAAGCTAATTCCATCATTACCACCATCGAATCCAACCCGGATATGCTAGTTTGTGATCCCCAACTTGATGATGATTGGGTTGTAAATGCTGCTATGGAGGGAGAGTAAGGTGAGTATGATGCTGAAATTGAAGATGAAGGTGAAGACCCTCAATATGCTATCAATGTGGTTTCTAAAATTCTGGTTGCAGAAGCCAAAAGAGAAGGTTGGAGATGCCATAACATCTTTCATGGCTGTAAATTAATGTTGTTCGGGCCTTTGAAAATTTCAGGATATGAGGAGAATGAATGGTGTGATGTGATCCCGATGGTGCTAACCAGTGTACTACTTGGAAGGCCTTGGATTTATGACAACAATGTCTTGGTGGGTGGCACCAAGAACCAATGTTTCTTAGACTTCAACAGAAAACCCCTCACACCAAACCCTCTCAACATACCCCAGATGAAGCCTAAGTCGAGTGCAGCCCAAATGAAGAGAAAACAGATTTTGAAGTCCCTAGAAAAGACAGTTAGAAATAAGAAGTATCAAGGTTGAAGATGAGGGAAGAAAGTGGAAGAGAGGAAGGAAGAAGAAGGAGAGAAGAAGAGAGAAGAGAAGACACGGTAGGAGGAAAAATCGTGAATGAGCATAGTGCTCATCTCACCCAAATTAGATTCAAATATGTTTAGGAAATTACATATTCCTCCCTTAGGGAGAAAAAGGAGAAATAAGAAAAATAAGAAATTACATGTAAGGACAACTTAACATAAAACATTCCTAATGTACCCCTAATACACATATTCTAACACTCCCCCTCAAGCTAGAGAATAAATGTCATGCATTCCCAGCTTGCATAAGAGGGTACTGAACTGGTGAGGAATGAGACCTTTGGTGAAGATATCCACCAATTGATCACCTGTCCTCACAAAGGGTGTGCAAATATTACCGGAATCAATCTTTTCCTTGATGAAATGCCGGTTTACTTCAATGTGCTTTGTTCTATCATGTTGCACTGGGTTGTGAGCAATGCTTATTGCTGCTTTGTTATCACAGTAAAGTCTCATAGGTCCTTCAGTGTCATACCCCAACTCGAGGACCAACTAATGCGGCCAAGTGAGCTCACAAACAGCATGAGTCATTGCTCTGTACTCAGCCTCTGCACTAGATCTAGCTACAATCGGTTGTTTCTTACTTCTCCATGTAACCAAGTTGCCACCCACAAATTTGCAATACCCAGATGTGGATCGCCTATCAGAAATGGAGCCAGCCCAATCAGCATCGGAATAGCCTTCAATCCTCAAGTGATTGTTCCTGGCATACAAAAGGCCTTTTCCTAAAGAGGACTTCAAGTATCTGAGGATACGATACACAGCATCCAAGTGCTCACTCTTGGGTGCATGCATAAACTGGCTCATAACTCCCACTGCATATGAAATGTCTGGGTGTGTCAGAGACAGATAAATCAGCTTCCCCACTAGCCTCGGGTATTTCCCTGCATCAACAAGGGAAGGGCCACAACCTTCTCCTAGCTTGTGATTTTACTCAATAGGAGAACTTGCTGGTTTACATCCCAGCATTCCTGTTTCCTTCAACAGATCTAGAACAAATTTTCTCTGGCATACATTTATTCCCTTCTGAGATATTGACACTTCAATACTCAAGAAATATTTCAAGTGTCCTAGATCCTTGATCTCAAAGTGTTTAGCCAGATAAGCTTTCAGCCTAGTCATCTCCTCATCATCATCTCCAGTCACCACAATATCATCAACATACACAATCAGAGTTGTGATGATGCCATTACCTCTCCGAGTAAATAATGTGTGATCTGCTTGACTCTAGGAGTATCCATTTTTTAGAATGGCCTGTCTGAACCTCTCAAACCAAGCCTTTGGTGACTGCTTTAGACCATAAAGTGCCTTCTTTAGGAGACACACCTTCCCCTCGGCTCCTAGAAACTTGAAGCCAGGAGGAGACTGCATATACACTTCCTCCTCTAAATCTCCATGGAGGAAGGCATTCTTCACATCTAACTGATATAAGGGCCAATCTCTGTTTGCTGCCACAGATAAAAGAACTCTTATAGAGTTATGTTTGGCCACAGGAGCAAAGGTCTCCTAATAATCAATTCCATACACTTGACTGTACCCTTTGGCCACCAATCTTGCCTTGAACCTCTCAATAGCACCATCTGATCGGTACTTGATTATATAGACCCATTTGCATCCAACTAGGATTCTCCCCTTGGGAAGGTCAACCAGTTTTCAGGTACAGTTCTTCTCAAGGGCCATCATTTCCTCTGACATGGCATGTTTCCACTTGGGGTCTGACATGGCCTCAGTAACAGTTTTGGGAATGAAAGCAGAAGAAAGAGCAATTGTAAAGGCAACATCTGTAGGAGAAAGAGCATCATAGGAAATAAATTGGGCTATGGGGTTAGTACAGTCTCTCTTACACTTACGAACAGCAATAGGGAGCTCCTCCAATTGAGGAGAGGAGATGCTACCTGACTGAGGAAGAAGAAACTCATGATGTGGATTCAAAGAGGACTCTTGGCAGGTCTTCTTTATCCTTCTTGTGTACACAATAACCGGTGCCTTCTCAGTACAAGGTTCATCCACAGTAGCAACATCATCTATCTCTTTAGGTTTACCAATATCAAAGGAAAAAAGGAGTAAGAGGCAATGGGGTAAGAAATGGAATGGCATCAGCAGCCTTTTCACCTTCATTTCCATTTTCCCCCTAAAGAGGATGTTGATGAGGTGCAAATTAAGGGACAAACTCAAGAAATGTGACATCTTTGGAAAGAAATCTCTTGCGAGATGATGGGTGATAACACTTGTACCCTTTAGTGGTGGAGGAATACCCAAGGAAGAGGCATTTTAAAGCCTTGGGATCGAGTTTGGTGCGGGAGGATTTGTTAACATGCACATAACAAATGCAACCAAACACCTTTCGGGGAAGAGTGAAAGTAGGAGACTGAAGAGATAGGAGTGCAATTGGGTTTTGAGACCCAAGAATCTTGGTAGGCATGCGATTAATAAGGAAAGTTGCAGCAAGAACAGTTTCAAACCAAAAAGTTTTAGGAATATGCATACCAAATAATAGACATCTACCAACTTCTAACAAATGGCGATTTTTCCTCTCAGCTACCCCATTCTATTGGGGTGTATCAATGCAAGCAAGCTACTGGATAATACCATTGTCAGTAAAAAAGTCTTGCAAACCACCATATATGTACTCCCCCCTTTATCAGACCAGACAATTATGATCCTGGTTTCAAACTGGGTATGGACCATTTGATAGAAGTTTTTGAAGGCATCATAAACATCACTCTTATGCTTCATAAGAATGGTCCAAGTACAACGAGAAAAATCATCCACAAAGGAAACAAAATAGCGGTGGCCAAACAAGGAGGTTGTAGGACAAGTTCTCCAAACATCAGTATGCACAATATGAAAAGGAACAACAGATCTATTACCATGATAGGGATAAGATGAATGACAATATTTAGTAAAAGTACATGGTTCACAATGAAATACATGAGTAGAAGAAAAAGATGTAAACAAATGAGGTAAGTGTTTCCCCATAACAACAAAGATGGATGTCCCAAATGTTGATGCCAAAGCAACACAGAGTCTATAGAGCTAACATCACTACTGCCACATGCATAAGACTATAGGGTAGGCAAAAAAGGTAACTGCGGCTCAAGACGGTATAGGCCTCCCTCCTCACGTCCACTGCCAATAATCCTCTTCATCCCCAAATCCTGAAATATGCAATGAGAAGGAAAAAAAGTGATACAACAATTCAGAGTTTTAGTTAAAGTGCTCACAGACAATAGGTTCAAGGTAAGATTAGGGACATGAAGAACAGAAGCAAGTGAAATGGAAGATGTAATGGGAATACTACCTTTACCAGAGATAGAGGAGAAAGTATCATCAGCTACTCAGACCTTATCCTTACCAGAGCAAATGGAGTAGGAGTCATAGTAATGGGATGTACCGGTCATGTGGTCAATGGCACCAGAGTCAATGACCCACGATGGAGTTATGGAAGGTGCAGTGGTGGTAACATGCATAGCAGAAGCTGAGGCATCCTGTGAGGTAAACGGGCTATCAAGCTGAGACATGAACCGGTGAAGCACTGCAATATCATCCTGGAGAAAAAGCTGGTATCTTCCTGTGAGGAGGTGTCTCTAGTATCAGTCTCTGTCATAGTAGCATGGGCTATAGCCCCACCTCTGTGGCCACCACGTGTGCCAGAAGATCCACGTGTACTAGGACGGCCATGAAGAACCTAACACCTATCTCGAGTATGTCCAGGTTTTCCACAATGATCACACTATCGTCTATCCCTGTCATCTCCACAAGAGGTCCCTTAACCTAGGCCGCCTCCACGCCATTCTCTGTGAGAAGTGGAGGAAAGAGCAGAGCGCTTAAGTGAACGTGTAGAATCCATGGCACCTCTCCTGGTTTCCTCACTCAGAAGGTAGCTACACACCTCATCAAGTGTAGGTAGGGGTGACCGGCCCAAAATCTGTATTCGAACTTGCTCATATTCTGAATTCAGCCCACCTAGGAGTATCAGAACGCGTTGTTTTTCAAGAGATCTATAGACCTTGGCTTCATCATCGGGATTGGTCAAATGAAGATCTGGGTAATGGCCATACTCCTCCCAGAGTCCGATAACAGTGTTATAGTAGTTAGAAATGGACTTAGTCCCCTGCTTCATGGGGAGTGCTTGCTGAAGAAGCTGGTAGACCTTCACAGAGTCACCTACCCTGTCATAGGTCCTAGAGACACTATCCCAAATATCCTTATCGGTTTCCTTTCGTATAAATCTCCTACCTATCTCAGGTTTCATGGAGAAAAGCAGCTAGGTCATCACAGTGGAGTTTGCAGTTTCCCATTTCTGGTACCCAGGGTCTGCAACAGCGACAGTGACAGCCTTGATAGCCCCAGTAATATATCCTAGCTTCCCTTTACTCCACAGGGATAGCTTCACAGAATGTGATCAATCCAAGTAGTTGGTACTATCCAACTTCACAAGAGAAATCTAGGTGTTAGGATTGTCAAATACAATCGAACTGGGGTTGGTACTACTCGACCCACCAGATATAGTTTCCAAAGGTTCCGTGAGATCAAACATAATGTAAAGATGCCCCTAAACAACACTTTAAGGGGAAATCCAAAGCAAAGGGGAACACCAGCCCCAAAAAAAAGTCTTCTTCTCGGAACTCAAAAACAAAAGGCAAGCTAGTAAACCATGGAGACTAGAGGCAAAGCCAATAAAAAACCACTTCAACTATGGAGCTTCATCAAACAACCACATACAAGCATCATAAGAGAGAGAACATCTAGAAAACACAACCAAAAAACACAATCTACTATCCATTTCAAACCATAAAACCGGAAAAAACAGAACCAAGCGATACCTGGCAGCAAATGGAGAATGGAGTAGTACTCCAACAGGACAAAAAAATCAGAAGCAAGGCCTGGGGAGTCAAATCTAGACCCCTGGGCGATTCCTTTAAGCTATCCCACTCACCTAACCAAGCAAGGATGGGAGAGAAAAAAGGAATCGAAACTGGCAGGGGCAATAATGGTTGAATGGGCTTCTCCTCTTTGTGTGAGCTCCAATCTGTATTTGTAGCCTTCAAATCTCCCTCCAAGCAAGGATTAAAGTATCGGTATCGGTCGCCGTATCGGTTGGCCAAAATTAAGATACGCATCGGAGGGTATCGTATCGTATCGTATAGGAGATACGCTAAAGATACGCACATAAATGGATAAGAAACACTTTTTTTTTACACTTTTACAAAAAAAAATAGTTAAAAAAAGTTATATATAACATGTATTATGCATAAACATTAAATTGAGAGTATCGCACTAAGAATCCAAGGTTTGTAGTTGTCCCATAAATGTAAAATCCTTGTTCCCAACCTTGATTTTCACTTTAGTTAGAGAGAAAAATGGCAGCAACTTTGGAACAAAAACACCTTAAAAAATTGTGTTTTTTTTTTAAATTACCCATTTTGGCCATTTTATGACCGTATCAATACGTATCGGTATGTATCGGTCGATACATACCAATACACACCGATAAGTACATTTCACTTCGATTTTGAATTTTTCACAGAGTATCGGTACATATCTGTGAGTATCGGTGTGTATCGGTGTGTATCGGTGCGTATCGATGTGTATCAGTGTGTATCGTAAGATACGTATCGATACAAAAGGGAAAATTTCATGTATTGTATTGGTCAGTATCGTATCAGTAAGGGCTGATACGGACCGATACTTTAAACTATGCCTCCAAGTGTCTTCAACTTGTGTTCACAACTCCATTAGTCTCTAATGAACCCCTCTTTCTTTTAGGGTTCCAAGAGAGACTTAAATAATGGAACCAGAAAAGATTAGTCGACTCTCAAACCTTTGTATGACTCTGATACCAAGTTAGAAATAAGAAGTATCAAGGTTGGAGATGAGGGAAGAAAGTGGAAGAGAGAAAGGTAGAAGAAGGAGAGAAGAAGAAAGAAGAGACGACACGGTAGGAGGAAAAATCGTGAATGAGCATAGTGCTCATCTCACCCAAATTAGATTCAAATATGTTTAGGAAATTACATATTCCTCCCTTAGGGAGATAAAGGAGAAATAAAAAAAATAAGAAATTACATATAAGGACAACTTAACATAAAACATTCTTAATGTACCCCTAGTACACATATTCTAAAAAAGACACCATCCAAGGAGACCATTCCAACAAAGAAACAGTCCAATAAAGCTAGTATGAGTAAAGGACAGCAGTCTGAGAAGAAGTCGCAAGCTCTACCTCATCGTGAATTTATGGCTACAAGTGAGGAGACCGAACTGATATTAGAACTTGTGACAAAGGAGGTTGAACCCACCAAAGAAGTGACACATCCTAAGTCTATTTAGGAGTGACATGCTGATTTTCAAATTTGGTGCCCGATGAGTTACCACTAATGAGAGACATTCAGTATGCTATTAATCTAGTGCCCGCATCAATCTTACCTAATAAGCCCACCTGCTGTCTCAGCCCTAGCGAGCATACCAAGCTCAAGAGACAAGTGGATGACCTTTTAGAAAAGGGATTTATTGTGGAGAGCATGAGTTCGTTACATCGCCAGCCTTGTTGACACCAAAAAAAGATGGATCACGGCTGATGTAGGTAAGTCACTTAATGGGCTTATTTTATTGCAAATAAGTCTTGGGTTGGATTATGTATTTGTTGGGCCTTTGATCATATGGGTTTTCTTTGTAATGGGCCACTTTAATAGGCCTAAAATATGGTTAGAAAGTAGGAAAATGGGATTCGAGTCATTAGCTTTGTAAGAGTCATGTTTTGAGTCTATCTCCTTTGTTATTTTAGATTTTAGTCAGTTTAGGTTTCCCTATTAGTGAATGACTAGTTAGTTACCTACTCCATATTGGAGTTCTAGTCTAGTCCTATTTAGAGTCCAACTCCTATTATGTAATGTCTAGTCTTACTTGGAGTCTAACTCCTAGTTAGGTTATGACTACTAGTCTACCCTCTTTATATAGAGGAGCTAATGTACTTTAATTGGGCAAATTTGAAGAATGATGAATTGAGTTAATGTTTGAGAGCCTTAGGACTGTGAGTGATTCTTTCCCTCCCCCTTCTTTATGCGATTTCTCTCCCTCCCTGGTTGGATTAGTGCAATATCTAATTGTGTGATCCCTTCCTCCCCCTACTATTCTAATTTTCCCTCTCTTCCCCTAGGCCCTCCCATCAATTTGGTATCAGAGCTGAAGGATTCCTTGCTCTACTGAAACACAACTCCCTTCACCTCCCACAGTAGCCCTTCCATCTCCCACACAACTCCATTTCTCTCCCTATTCCCTTTCCCATTCCCTAAACCCTCCCTTTTTCCCTCACTTCGATTCCAAAAAAAAAGAAAAAAAGAGAAGCAAAGTTGGCCGATGGATCTAGACTTTTATTGGATATCCGTCAACAAATGCAATTGATAATAGAGAAGCTCGATGAAGCTCAACGACATTGCATAGACTTCAAATCCCTAGCACACTCTACCTTCAATTATGTGATCTCAACTGTTGAACAACAGGTAGACGAACCAGAAGATGAACCACCAGTGGTATAGGATAAGATGACACCGTTGGAATTTGAAGATCAACTTGTGAAAATATTTAAATCGGTTGATCTTTTCAGTGAACCGATCGATTTTATTTTTCCAAGTCACTACGTCACCTATGAACCTCGCATCGTGGATTTCATAGCATTCGATCATGTTTTGATGGTGACTTCATATAGGCAAAGATGGATATTGATTGATTGGTGTTGATTCTCTCGTTCTACAAAACTCGTGGACGAGTTTTTTTCAACATCAGGGTAATTGATGTAGATAAGTCACTTAATGGGCTTATTTTATTGCAAATAAGCCTTGGGTTGGGATATGTATGTGTTGGGCCATTGATCCCATGGGTTTTCCTTGTAATGGGCCACTTTAATGGACCTAAAATATGGATAGAAAGTAAGAAAACGGGATTTAAGTCATTAGCATAGTTAGAGTCTTGTTTTAAGTCTTTCCCCTTTGTTATTTCATTTTTTAGTCAGTTTAGGTTTTCAGGTTTTCCTATTAATGAATGACTAGTTAGTTACCTACTCCATGTTGGAGTTCTATTCTAGTCCTATTTGGAGTCCAACTCCTATTATGTAATGTCTAGTCCTACTTGGAGTCTAACTCCTAGCTGGGTTATGCCTGCTAGTCTGCCCTCTTTATATAAAAGAGCTAATGTATTCTAATTGGACAGATTTGAAGAATGATGAATTAAGTTAATGTTTGAGAGCCTTAGAGTTGTGAGTGATTCTTCCCCTCCCTCTTCTTTATGCGATTTACCTCCCTCCCTGGTTGGATTTGTGCAATATCTAATTGTGTGATCCCTTCCTCCCCCTGCTGTTCTGATTTCCCCTCTCTTCCCTAAGGCCTTCCCATCAACGGCGACATGGCGTATGTGCATAGACAGCCATGCTATCAATAAAATCATGGTAAAATACATATTTTTCTTGGACATGTTGACGGGAGCTACTATCTTTTCGAAAATTGACTTGAGAAGTGGATATCACCAAATCTGGATCCACCCAGGCAACGAATGGAAGACAACATTTAAGACAAAGGATGGGTTGTATGAATGGAAGGATATGCCCTTTGGTCTTACAAATGCCCCTAGCACATTCATGCATGTGATAGACTCAGGTATTACGCCCCTTTATCAGCAAGTTCCTTCTTGTTTATTTTGATGACATCCTGATTTACAACCGTGCCCAAGAGAAATATATTGGACACTTGAGATGTGTAATAAGGGTGTTATGTGATGAGAAACTCTACATCAACTTGAAGAAGTGTTCCTTTATGCTGCCCAAGGTTATGTTCCTTGGATTTCTCATGTCATCTCAAGGAGTTGAAGCTGATTCAGAGAAAATAAAGAGCATGCTAGATTAGCCTATACCAAAGAGTCAAAGACTTTGATGGAAGTTCGAAGTTTCCATGGCCTAGGCTCGTTCTATAGAAGGTTCAATCGGAATTTCAGTGCTATTATGACACCTATCATAGAGTGCATGAAATGAGGAAAAACATCAATCCAATGGACCCCGGATACCACTAAAGCCTTCAAGGTGATCAAGCAAAAGATGATAGAGGCTCCGGTGCTTAGATACCAAATTTTGATCTTATGTTTGAAGTAGCTATTGATGCATCGCACATTGGGATTGGAGGAGTGCATATGCAAGCTGGTCACCTAATTGCCTGCTACTGCGAAAAGTTGAATGATGCTAAAAGGAGGTACTCCACCTATGATTTGGAACTCTATGCTGTTACCCAAATACTCAAGCATTGGAAGCACTACTTGATTGGCAAGGAGTTCATATTGAACTCAGATCATAAAGCACTAAAGTACTTACATTCCTAAAGGTCCATTAGCACTCGGCATGTAAGTGAATTGCATATCTACAAGAACTTGTGTTTGTCTCAAGTATAAGGCTGGAAAAGAAAACCAAGGGCTAATGCATTTAGTCAAAAGGTGGTTATGATGGATACCTTTACCACACAAAGCACAGGACTCGAACACATCAAGGATGAGTACATACAAGATGCTGATTTTGCCAAAAATTATGAAAATTTACAGCAAGGTGGTCCAGATGACAAGTATTCAATCATGATGGTTATTTATTTTTGCTAACACGTTGCATCCCAAATACTTCTCTGAGGCAGCGCTTGGTTTGTGAGCTACATGGTGGAGGAATGGGTGGACACTTTGGCAAAGATAAGACATAATCTATGGTGACAGATTTGTACTATTGCCCTCACTTACAAAGGGATTTTCAGCATGTTATCCAACGATGCCGCACTTGTCAGCTTGCACAAATATATACCACAAAATACCTTCACAATATCCTCCCTAAGAATAAAAAGCCACAAGCTGATGTAGATCAATCAATTATAATCTGTCCAGGTTTGTTTCCCCCAACGAACCAGTGTTTTGGGCCCACGACATGGGTATTTTTTAGTCCCAAAATTCTAGCGAGTTTTCTGCCAAATATCCATCAAGCAACAGTCTATTGGGCAGCAGATTAAGGGAGATATTTCAGCAGATTTCTAGGGGTCCAGCCAGAGATATGCATGGAGAATTCTTGCTGGAATGGGATTTCACGTAAGAAGATTCAAACAGATTTTTTTGGAGTCTATGTCAGCTCACATGTAGGAGAGAAATCAGGATTACAAATTAGGATTACTTCCTTGCGGTAAGACTAAAAAGAAGATTCTTATCAATTTGTGGGCCCCATAAGCCGGCTGTATGGGATCAAATTGAATACCAGTTGCATGGAGATTCTCTTCCCAAGGAATCGAGCTGTAAACATACAATTTAGGATTTTAGTTTTTGTCTTGCGTATGGACTTTATTAGTTAGTTTTAGTTTCTATTTCTATTTTCCTTGATGTATAAGGTATCCACAGCCATGTGTGGGCCTTCATAGATGACTTTTTATTCTCCTATCTTTCTTCTAGAGGTTACTACTTACTACAGTCCTCTAAATATTTAAGGACCTTAGTGCATACAAAGGACGATTGAGTTTTAAGAGAAAAAAGAGAGCTTTGGCTTGGAAGCTGTGAGAAGCAGTGGCTGTGAAAGGCAAGGCGGTGAGAGGCGGTGGGCGAGAAACCCTGGACTGAGATAGTCCCCTATCGCCCTTCCCTACCCCTCCTTCTTCTTCCCTTCTTCTTAATTTTCTGTTTTATATTTCAATTGATTTCATTGTGTGATCTGCTACAAGTTCTGCCATTGTGAGAACCTATTTTTTCTGCCATATCAGATTTGGTTATGATTGGTTGCTGTGATTATTACTTGAATCTGAGATTTATTGATTGTGTTTAAGATCCTACCAGGGGCTAGGTCCTTTGTGATCCAGCCTTATATTACAACCTAAGAACTTTTATCAATAAATGGAAGGGGGAAAAAAGGTGGGCTCCAAGACGTTGCACAAGATTGTTATCCATGTGATTCCTTCAATGTCAACAACAGGTAAGGAATCTATGAGTAGATCTATCAAAAAAAAATGTCATTGAAGTAAGAAAGAACAACTCAGATCTCCTAATATCTGGCAGCAAAAGTGTCAAATATTTTTTCAACCATTAACAAGCTTGAGAAACCATAAAAGGTTTCAATGTAATCTGTTTAGATTAAAGCTTTGAAAGATAACATGATGCTACACCCAAAGACTTACAATTCATGATCAAACATTCTGGCAGTTTCAAAACCAACAATCAACAAATAAGTGTTTCATGGAAATAACCAAATAAATTACTCTAGCATCCTATATGCTGTACCAGAAAGTTGCTTCATCTGCAGTACTGACATAAGCTCCCCCAGCTATTAATAGGCCTATCGTAGCCCCAGTCAATAACCTCCCCTACAAGCCAAAACATAATTGGAAGTAGCAAATTTAGAACTGAAATTATCCAACATCAAATGCATTGACAGACAGAAGACTCATCCCATCTTAGAAACAGGATTGTAAGTCTAATGAGATAAAAAGTTATCCAGCATAAAAACCAAGGGTAATGTATTCAAATAAATTTTCATGAAGCTCCATTCTTTCTGTTTTTCCAGGGGACAAATTCTAGCTAAGTTGGCAGGTGCAACCAGACACTTGTAGTAAATACCATATAAATGCTGCAGGGAGTGAGCACAAGCAGAGCTAAGACAAGCATCCAAAAGAAGCCATTGACAACAAAGTAATATAATGGTTAAAGCCTCTAGCCAAAAGTAGTGGGAACTCCAAAGGAAACACTGACAAAAAGCTCCTTATATTGCTCTACTGCCAATATTGAGAAGCCAGCCGAGATGTCTGCCTATTCAGCACTTCGACAAAATATTCTATAAAGAAGAAAAATATTTTTATTAAAAATAAAAAATAAAAAAAATCATAACATAAGATACTGCATGTGTCAAAATGTTTCTTCTCCATATATAATACACCTCATTTTAGCTGGTGGACAAACCGGTATAAAACCAAACCTTGCAGTTTTAATCCAGCAAACAAACAAAACTGAACAACTGACACATGCTGCACTATAGCATCCCATAGCATTCCAAATGAACAATTTTTCCTCTTTCCAGAACACATTACTGAACTATGCAAATTCATAATCAGACAAGGCACATACTTTTTAGAGGAAAATAATACGCAAAATTCAAAGATAGGGAAAGGCAGAGGGAGGAAAAGCAGAACTTTTACTTTCTTGGAAGATTGAGGGATTTTTGGAGCAGTTCCAGCCGCCAAACTCAAACGTCTGGATCCACCAAGAGCTTTGAAATTCACTTTCCTGTACAAAGCCTCCCTGATAAAATTCCTGGAAGCGCTCGCAGCCATGGAAGTGAGCTCCCTTTCTCAATTTTCCTCAATAGAATTCACTTCTCTGAGAGCAAAAAAAAAAAAGGGGTGAGATTTCTCGCTCTGAATGAAAGAAGACGAGATCTTTTATGTTCTCTGTTTTGGGAGCAATGGAGTGTGGCTCACTTGTTTCTCACTTGTGCTAATAGGGCTCGCAAAAGGGTAGGATGGGAACTCGGACATGGCCACCCAGGTAAAGGGAGCAGACAACTAGACAAGCTTGAAGCCTAGATGGGCCTCTTTAAGGAACAAAGAGATTCCTTTCTTGGCTACTTCGGATTGGAACAGGACGGCATCGGTTTAGATCTATTGCAAAAGTTTAATATGGCAATGACATGGAAAATTTTCACGAATAACAGAATCAAGGTATAAAATATGCTAATTTTTCAGAAGTCCGAAAATTTTTGAAACACATTTTCCAAAACGTTACAACATGTGCCAATAATATGTAAATTTATTCCCCAAAAGAAAAATATATATGTATATTTATTACCTATGTCCTATAATATTTGCATGACAAGTGCTATGTATCCAAAGAGAAGAGCGAGCCAAAGGTAGGTTTAAATTTATAAATTACAATGAGCTGGGCATTCAGGGTAAGCCTAGTGAAAGTTAAATAAATGTCACACACAAGACTAGCCAAGTTCACTAAGTACAAAGTTAAATTTTTAATGGAAAATGCTGACCAGGCCAATAGACGTGACTTCACTCTTTCGATCTCTGTCCGATTTGGCTATATTTCCCTTATAAATGTTTGACCCAAATGTTTAATATGCAAATGAGTAAAATTCTTTAATCTATTTGCAGATTGCCTACCTAGGAAGTAAATTCATTTGCATAAGAGTTTCTAAGGCTAAATAATTGCTTGAATATATGTAATTCATATTTCAGAAAACCAGAAACATAGCTACATGCCAATTCTGGACAAATAAACAGAATTGAATTGTAATCAAAAACCCAAATTGAGCAGATATTTGAATGCTCAGACATATGTATAACCTAATTGCACAAATCCAGATTATAATATGGAATCCAAAGTCGAACTATTTTTGATAAAACAGGCCAAACTCAAATGGAAAATAGTAACCTACAATATGGAATCCGAAATCAAAATCAGATTTGATAACCAATACTTCCAGCTCAATCCCAGACCCAACAGTGAAATGGAAAACAGGAAAAATTTTGGGGAAATAAATCAAGACATGGAAGAGGATACTACTGTAATCAAACTCCTCATTGCTATTGTTTCTGATGCAGAACCAAGGTACCAGCAGAGCCAGAGGAGAAGGAAGACCAGAAAATCTGGCAGCAGATCTGACAGCATGACAGCCAACTCTAACAACAGAATCTGACAGAACTTGAGCATCTTGACAGCCTGCAGTTTCCAATTATGTCTAGTTTCTGATTCCTAATCTCTCCAGTCCAAATCATGGGAGACTTATAGCATTCCTTTTTTTTTTTTTTTTGTGCTATTATTGTCATTAGCTAGGATGGATTGGGATTATTTAATTCCAATCCTGTTCGTCATATTTCCTTTATAATTTTAAGTTGCTCGAGTCAGATTAGGACATACCAATTAGTTATCAATTGTACTAGTATAGTCTGTTTTGTTTTTGTTTTCTTCATTCATTATCCAATCCGGCAGATGACCCCAGCCCTTAATTAATCCTGACTGAGTCTTATCACATATAATAAATACACATAAGGCCAATCAGCCCTCCCCCACCCCCAAAAAAAAGGATTTTAAGCATTATACAGAGTTCGGTTTTCTGGAAGAAGCTGCTGCCAATTGTAGCAAATGTGGTCTAGGTGGATTCTAGCCTCTTATCTTCCATTCTTCTATATATTTTTCTATTCATCCTGCTGTCAAAGATTCAGGTCAGATCTTTACAACTTAATATCCTGTGGTTGTGCTGTTCTCTGCTATTTCTTAGGCATTGCTACTGTGTGCATGTTCTATATTCTGTTGGATTGAGTTCGCTTCAGTAGCTTCAGATCTCATTCGATTTGTATCACTGTTCTTGATTTTTTATTCTGCTGGTCGATTACCGCAAATCTGATTCTATTTATTAAATTCCTTATGGCAGTAGGACATTTCTAAAACTCACAATCCGGTGATCAGATTCTGGTAAAACTTTGCGGACCTTAATCAATCCTGATTGATTTCAGTCCTTAATCAATTCTACTTCATTCTGAGCTGAAATTTCTCAGTTTCTGTTATGTTTTCCCTAACTTTGTCATTCTGTTTTCCGTTGTCCTAGAACTATTCTAATAGAAGTTTATGTCCATTACTTCCACAGCAAATATCTGTATGATTTTAAGGCCATTTTCCAGCAATTCTCCATGTTACTATGCCGCAGCTTGTATATCAAGATATCATCGGATATCCACCAGTTCCATTAGGTTCTCTATCCGTATCTTTTAAAGGCCACACCATCCATTGGAAATAGAAATTATACTGGTGAAATTGCAAACTACCATGACTTGAGACTAGAGCTGAGATGGGGCGAACAGGATGTTTACATAGCAATTAATAGACAACATGTGGAATTCATAAGGGGTAGCAACCTTATGTTATCATGAATGGTGGAACCCATGGGAGAGACACACAGAATGTAGTGGGTTTTCCATTTCTTTAACAAGTTTCATCTCATTGCTCAGGTGACTTAATTTAGTCCAGCAAGAAAAAAGAGCTAGAGCCCAATGCAATAATGCACTTTTAGGACAAGTGAAGAGCTAGGCTGAGAATTGTGTTTATTCCTTTCACTTCTGTTCTTCTGATTACATTCTTCAACCGCTGCTGCTTGTTGGTGGGAAAAAAACATTTCAAGACAGGTAAAGGGTCATGAGTATGGCATGGGATTTATGAAAAGGTGGGGTGACAAGCGTTCAGCAGCTTGTAAATTTCTACCAAACTCTTTAGAAAATAAAAACAGTCTTAATTACTACTTGAACTTCTGAGATATTAATATAGACTACCAAATAAATTTATTCTATTAAAAATATTAAGTTAATGTGCCACAAAGAGAAATTTAAATTAATCCAAATGAAACAGATTAATGTAGTTTCTTAGAAAATCGGTAAGCTCAAACTAATGAAGGAGATTTTGGGATTTATTTGTTAGAAATAGATGAGAAATCCAAAAGAAAAAAAAAAAAAAAAATATATATATATATATATATATACATTGTAACTAGAACAATCCCTCCAGCCCAATCAATTCCTCCAGTCCAATCCCAGACCCAATGTAGACAACTAAAACAATCACGGAAAACCCAAAATGAGAGAAACTTAAGAATGTAACAAAATCGTGTACCCAAGCTTTCCATCGTATAGAACAAAAGAACAGAAAAAATCACAAATTGGAACTGTTTATCTTCAAAATGACATGAATACAACAAACAGTGAAATGGAAAAGAATACCCTTTTGCGCCCAAATTGCAGAGATTGTAGTCCTTGGGCAGTGATATATTACCTGCAAAAACACCAATTATGATCAGATAATAGTTGAGAAGAACGAGAACCAAAAACATATCTTTACGCTTCATTTGGATAAAATCAAAGAAACCAAAGAGAGGGAGAAAGAATGTTGGAACCAAATTACCGGAGATTGTCGGAGGTGACGAGCGTCCGTTGAGAAGTTGAAGTTGAAGTAGAGGCCTGCGAAGTCGTCTTTGGAATCAAATGACTAATTTACCCTTGATTGCGAGGTTGTAACCTAGCTAGGGAGTGTTTGAATTGAAGTTGATTGATGAGGTGTCTGCGAAGCCATTGACGCTTTTTAGAAGTGGACTCACGAGGGAATGTTCGAATTGACGAAATTGGAGGTGTGTTTCGTGTTTGGAGCGACTTTGGACTCTCGAGTTTGGATGACCTTCCAAATTGCGGAATTGATTTGATGCCATTTGAGGCATTCCACCGCCCTGGAATATGACACGATGGAATTTATTAATGAGAAAAAAAGAGAACTTTTCCTTCATACGGTTCACCACTTCATTTTAGGGTTCATAAATTCTTACAGGGCTTTACAACCTTCTCAAAATTACCCTCATGTTTCATGTGTATCTAAGATTCTCTCAATGAATGGATTTCAATTCACCGTGTCCTTATGAAAACTCAGTCTCTCTCATTGAACATTTTTTTCTTTTCATTTTTTGATAGAATGTCTTTGAACCTAAGGTGTTTTGCCCCTTCAAATGGCTATGTTTAGATGTCAAGAAAGGAAGAAAAAAAAAAGTTGGATTTGAAGAAAAACATATACACATAAATCAATTGTTGTATCATCGAAACAAAGTTTATTATCATTTTTATTATTAAAATAAATAAATAATTACATTGAGATAGGGCAAAAGAAATGTTGTAGGTTCATGGAACCCTTCCTCATTCAATAAATTCCTCTCTTTATGTTCATATGTCCTGATTCCACTGGAAAATACCAACAATTATGAGTAGTTTTAATTTTCTTATTGTTCATTACCAAAAATATATATATATATTCTTATTGTTCATTTAGCTAATAAAATTTCTCGGTGAAACCTAAATAATTAATTGTCTCATAAAGATACTCTGAAGGCTTCAGAATCAAGGTATCATTAGCTAAAGAAGACCGTGGCTAATCCACATGGCCTGCCTGATGAATGTCAGTGGTGAGACATCGTAAATTGGTCTACAGGCATCGTGATAAGTCCTAGGTCTTAACTATTGAAGAAATCTAGCCAAAAACATAGGATGTTTGTATCTTCTTGCAAAAAAAAAAAAAACACAAGGATCAATTTTCTCTTCATCCATGGTGAAGAGACACTCTGTCTTTATTATTGTTGGATGGGATTCTAAGGATGATGGAAGGCTTTGTACAATATGGGAAATAATTATTACCCTTTGAAATTCCCATGTTGACATTGAGAAGAGGTGAATCAAGGTCTCTAAAAATTCTCTCCAATTTTTTTGACAGTGTTCTCAATAGTACACTTGGTATCCCCAATGCAAATGGCATCCCCCAACATTACCAATGATGGTCACCACACTGATATCCCTATATTTTTTGTCACTTTGTTGTTGACACTGGCACTACCCAACAATAACCTTGTGGGTCACACATATTTGATGGCAATGGCGTTATCTCACTTATAGTGACAACTGTACTCCCAGCTTTATTCTCTATGTTGGCAAACACACATATATTCTACATACATCCACGTTGTATAATAAGTGGTTAGTGTTGTAACCCGGCAGTCACTGAGAGGGGGGGTGAATCAATGAGTCTAATTCCGATCCATAAAAAACCTGTCCGATGTCTGGCCAAGGAAAACCTGATATACCTGTCCCTGTTTGCACACAGTCGTATGCATACTCAGCATCTCATAGGCACTTCCAAGTGTGCACACCCATTCCACATTCCACGCACTTCAATATAAATTGCAAACAACAAGCACCCACAACACAGGGTTTTTATGAGGTTCGGCAATTTGCCTACATCCCCGAAGTAGTCCTGTAAAGGCTTCGTACCTACTCAATACACTACTTTTGACTGCACCCACAATCGGGAGCACCCACACCCAATTTTCTCAAGTCAAAGCTGAGATGGCACTCATAGTGCCGATACAATGTGTAGCACCCACTACACGGGAGCACCCACTAAGCACACAATAAATAATACAGTAAATTGGGGCTTATATCAATGCCCTACAGTTAAGCCTTGCCTAGCAAATACATCCACAACTAGCTAGCATACTTATAGTTCATCCACAACTAACCTAGCATGTATACATTCATCCACAACTAACCCTAACATACATACATGCATATAATGTAAAATCAAAGGTTAGAGAATCTTATAACCGATTGTCTGGGATGACTGGAAACTTGTACTGACAAGTTTGGTGCTTACACTTTCTCTCTCATTGGCTTCTTGCTCTTCAAAGCAAATACATCCTTGCTTTCTTCTCTTCCTCCTTGGCTTTGAGTTAATGTACCATTAACACACTTCAACCACCTCTTTTACCTCCTTTAATGGCCTAAGAACATTTATCACCAAGTATGTATGTTCATTCAAGGACCAACAAAGAGGGGGAAGCTTCTCCTACCAAAACGGTAGCCTTCTTTCATTCAAAACTCATTTTTCTTGCTTCCATGGTGTAGGGCTTGAAAAAATGAAGAAGCTGCAACTTGGTTCACCCAAATCCAAGTTAAAATGAGGGAGATATGACCATTTGAAGTTGAGCCAATGAGATAGCTTGAAATGGAATCTTCGTAGGGGTGGTGTAGGCTACATCGGTGGCGCGCGAAACAGGGGCGAAATCTGACCGTAGATCTTATAATATAAGCCGTCCGATTAAGCCAACGGACAATAGATCTAAACCATTAGATTTGAATCTCGATGATGTCAGCATGAAATAGGCGTTGACATCATCAGAAGTGTTGTCGATCTATGATTGGTTGATTTTCCGGATTTTAAGGGAGCTTGTCTCCCACTCACAAAAGAGAAAGGCTATCCTCCATCATGGCTTAAATCATATTTCATGAGATCATTAAGATTGGAATCTTTTTTATATCTTCTATACACTCGTGAAACACACCAACATACCTTGATAAGGTGTAGCGCCAGTGCATCAAGAATTATGCACCTAACCAATCAAATCCTACGCGCAAGCATCTATCTCGTCCATGTCAGCGCAAAATCTCAGCAGCCTTTGGATGGGCATCAAGCCTACGTGATCGAATCTTGGCCACCCATTTCATTTCCCTTTACTCCTCTTTATTACAATCAAGCCCATGCATCCATATATTTTAGTGCTTAAAGACCCATGTCAACTCAGACCTTCAAAATCTTTACATTACACAAAAGCCCTTCAAATTTCAAAAATAAATTCCGAAAAATCCACCCAACACTGAGAGCAACTGATGGATTTTCGGTTTGGATTTTCGAACCGACTTTATGGAAACACTTATAACTTTTTCATACGATATCCGATCGAGATGAAACGAAGTGCATTGGAATCGTAACTGAATTCTCTATGACTTTTCAGAAGACTCAATCATTTGAATCATCCATGTAAAAAGACCAAAATGCCCCTACACATTTTCAATGACGTATCTTTCTCATACGGAATCGGAACGTGATGAAATCATAACCGTTGGAAAGATTGTATTTTTGTCGTATTTTTACATGGAGAACACTTCCTTTAAAAAATCCATCTTCAATGCCGAAACTGCCCTCGACTGCAACAAATACCGTAACTTCTTCATACGGTATCGGAATGCGACAAAATCAGATGCACTGGACTAGATAAATTACAATCTATATTTTTTATGAAGAAACAATCTTCAAAAAATATCTTTTTCACTATCAAAAATGCCCCCGATCGTAAATAGGCTAATTTTGTCAGTTTTGACCCAGAAACCCACACCACCTATTAATGATGTATTAAACCACTCCATACATACCAAGCTGCTCTGTTATCTCATCAGTGACACTGGATACTTCCATGTCATCATTTTCATCCACGTCACCCAAACTGGCCACGTCATCACCGCCACGTGGCCGAGTTGCCAACAAGGACAACCACAAAACAACAGTTAGGTCTACCAGATTGTGCACACCCACTCTGCAAACATCCAAGACACTTCTATATCCATAATAATATACATGCATCCACAATATACATTATACATAGTTCAGTAAGTTGCATACATTGGTAAAGCAATACCCCACCCAGGGCCTCATATATTGCTCAATACTCAACATAGGACTCGATGGCTCCAAAATCCCCCCAGTATTTGCACATTCATGTTCCCCTTCAAATTCTTGAAATTCTACAATTCAAAGTAGGGGTGTCAACCAATCGAGCTGAGTCAGTCTCAATCGGGTATAGCCGGGCTTGACCATTGACAAACCTTGCACCATGAATGCCCGTTTAGGTGAACATGCCTTATTTTGGTGGGAATGGTACGGTTTATAATTGGGTCGGTTGATGTTGGGCTATAATTGGACTACCTTAAACGGCCCCTAACCAGGCTACAGACCTATTTAAGTTTAAATGGGCTCTAAATAGGCCTACCCTAAAATTATTTTCATAAGTAGGTTGAAGGCCCATAAATGTTCCATTTGAACATTAAATCACTATATTTGTATACAAAAAAATCATCATAGTAGAAGATGACGCAAATATATAATAAAGAAGAAAAATGGTATAAGATTATGATTATCCTTACAAAAAAAGAAAAGATTACCATTGTTACAATTTAAAAACAAAGTATAACTAAACAAAATCCTATTATAAAGCAAAAGGTAAGAAAATCAAATTATATCTCATCCACATGATGCTTGACACGAGCCACATATATACAAACAAGAACATTCAGAATTCGTCCAAAAACCTAAGCAATTCATCACCATCAACTTTTCAATCAATGAGCCCTTTAAAAACTTGTTGAAAAACATATCTTCTGCGAGGTCTTAAAAATATCAAAGGCACTATACCACAAACCATCTTCCAAGCATCCCAAAATTCAATTATTAGAAACAAGTCCAACCAGATTTCATCCAAGTCAAGTAATTCATCCACCGGATGGTGGATGAATTCCCCCCACCTCCACTCAATAGATTTATTTTAATAATTATTCAGCACTAGAGTGCTTCAAGCCTTCAACATCATTTTCCACCTATATGATGATTGTAAGAAGATTATCGTGAGAATAAAGGTTGCACAGACTTCTCCCTCTTCCCTTGTTGGTTTCCTAAACCAATTAGGAAAGTCTTGGTAGAACTAGGACTGATGTTAGCGGTGTTAGTCTAGAAGTTAGTAATCCTAGTCAAACTAGGAGAGTCAAAGTCTAACTAGGATTGGTAGCTAGTTAGTTTCATATTATGTTTCTATGTTTCTAGTCCTACTCTCTCTCTCTCTCTCTCTCTCTCTCTCTCTCTCTCTCTCTCTCTCTCTCTTTTCTTATTTTGCATGGTATCAGAGATTGGTCTGATCTCTAAATAATTAAGACATCTCCTTTTTAATAGCTTACAATCCAGTAACAGTCAACTCCCATTAGTGGCTGTTACTGGTTCTTCTTAAAAGAAACCACGATTTTCTAGAGGAGGTGATTTTCATCCTGTATTTTTCTGTTTTGTGTATGGAGGATTGATTGACTAAAATCAATCATATTGTTTGAAGAATCTGCTCAGATTACTATTAGAAGTAATCATTGGTTAGGGTTTTCTTATTTGAAGGCTGGCCTATACACTCTTGGAGAAATCGATTGGTGTTTTCAGGGTTTTGGCTACTTGCCAAAATCGGTTTTTCCCATATCTTCTAGGTGTGATCTCTATTTGCATATTCCTTTTAATATTTTCTTTATCATCATATCAAGAATGTCCAACACAAATTTCAGCATCATTGGAGCAATTTACACCCAACCGCAAGTATTCTCTCCCAACCCCAGCCCTAGGGTTATTTTATCCCTAATAGTCGTTTTTTGGGTTGACAATTTTGGGACAAGTTTTTTGTGGGTTGCTTTCATCTTTGTATTTATGGGTTTGTTTCTTAATTATATTTAGTTGTAATTCCCCATAGGTGGAGTGCCAAAACTTTACAATCTCCATGGGTGAATTTATCTGAGTCCCAAAACTTAACAACCGCCATGGGCAGAGTCCCAAAACTTTTTGGTTGTTGATTTTATTGAAGTCTAGCTAAAGGTTTGGTTTGCGATCTTATTTTGATTGGTTAAATATATAAGATCAATCAATTGTGTGGTCTAACAAGGGGGTTAGATCAATTTTCTGGTTTATTGTTTGTGCATTGTTGTGCACTAATGGCTGATAAGGAAGGAAAGAATATCGTCACTAAGGTGATATCTTCATCATCACATAAGATTACAGAAAAAAAGCTTGCAGGAGCTGCCAATTTTCAACAGTGGAAGAAAATTGTGCAGCTTGTTTTGACTGGTCGAGATCAACAGGATCACCTAACAAAGGAGAAACGTGCTAATGACACTACATGGGATATAGTTGATGCACGTATTTTGGGATAGCTATTGAACTCAATGGATAACTCTATAGTTGTTGTTGTTACCCACATCGATATTGTGAAGAATTAATGGGATTATTTGGATGTTCTATATTCTGGATAGAACAACCTCTCTGGCATCTATGAGCTATCTCAGGAATTTTATCGGACTAATAAGAAAGGTCAGCCTCTAACTCAGTACTTTGCTAATTTCAAGAGAATGTATGAAGAGTTAAATTCTCTACTCCCTATTAGTAGTGATGTGTAAAAGATGCAAAATCAGCGGGAGCAACTTGTAATTTTGGGCTTTTTTGGAGGTCTTGGAATAAAATATGACTCTACTCATTCTTAGATTCTTAGAGGTGACAAGGTAGCATCGCTTGCAGATACATTTTCCTAAGTCCTACAGGTATCTCGAGAAAATTCTCATTATTCTACTCCAGTGGAAAACTCCGTACTCACAGCACAGAGTAATAATCGTGGAGCTTCACGTGGTATAGGTAATGGTGACAATAAGGGACAATTTACTAGAAACTCTTCAGATAGTTCAGGGGCAGTGCACACATGCCACCATTGTGGTAAACCAGAACACAACCAACGCTTCTATTGGAAACTTCATGGCAAACCTCCTCAAGAGCAGTTTGCCAATTCAACTACAATTGATGAACCCTCTCAGCCTAGACAATCTGAGAGTAAGATGGCCAAAATGACCGATGAAGAATTTGCACGGTATAATCAGTTTCAGACTCAAGCACCTCAGCCTTCCACAGTTACTCTTGTTCAGACAAGTAATGCCATTTCATGTCTCTCCTCTTCTTCTTGCACTTGGATAATTAATTCAGGTGCATCGGATTACATGTCTGGTATTTCGGGTATATTTTCTTCTGTAAAGAAATCCTCTGCTAATGTCACATTGGCCAATGGCTCAATTGCTAAAGTCAATGATATTAGCACTGTTTGTCTTAATTTCTCTTTATCGTTATCATATGTTCTTTATTTGCCACAATTATTGTTCAACATTCTATCTGTAAGCAAGTTCACACAAGCTTACAATTGGTCTATAACCTTTTTCTCCGACCAATGTGTTTTTCTAGATCTTATGAAGAAGAAGATGGTTGGCAGAGGTCATAGGGTTGGGGGACTGTATCTTTTTTAATACAATTCACCTTCCATAACCTGTTTGGGTACTCTGATTCCTCATTAGGTTCACTGCTGGTTGGGCTATCCGTCTTTGCAAATTTTACAGAAACTTGATCCTAGTTTTAACTCTCTTTCTAGTTTAGAATGTGAATCATGCCAGTTTAGAAAACTACATCGTGTTAGTTATTCCTCTCGGGTCACTAAATGGTCTGCATCCCCTTTTTCTTTGGTTCATTCAAATGTGGGGCCCTTGTCCTGTAACGTCCAAGTTAAGCTTTAAGTATTTTCTTACATTTTTTGATGACTATTCTAGGACGACCTGGATTTATTTAATAAAAGATCATTCTGAATTATTTGTTATCTTTTGTGCATTTGTTGCTAAGATTCAAAATCAATTTAATGTGACTATCAAAATTCTACGAAGTGATAATGGAAAAAGAGTATTTTTCTAGTCCATTTTCTCAGTTTATGGCTGGTTGTGGCATGATACACCAGTCTTCTGTTTCAGACACTCCTCAACAAAACGGAGTGACTGAAAGAAAAAATCGTCATTTGATGGAGGTTGCTAGGTCATTAATATTTGAAATGAAGGTAGCAAAATACTTTTGGGCTGATGCAGTTCTCACTGCCTGTTATCTTATTAATCGTATGTCTTCCTCTATTTTGTGTGATGGTGTTCCCCATTCTTTATTATTTCTTTCTGACCCACTTTTTGTTCTTCCCCCTCACGTATTTTGTTGTGTTTGTTTTATTCGTGATCATCATCCAGGTTTATCAAAGTTGGATCCACATGCTATTAAGTATCTCTTTTTGGGTTATTCACGTACCAAAAAGGGATATTGTGTTATTCCCTTGTTCTTCAAAAATACGTTGTTACTGCCGATGTGTCCTTCTTTGAGTCCACACCCTACCCAAAATAAGTCATTTGTTTTGCCTGAGTTGGATGGTGATCTTTCAATTTATGTTATCCATCGTTCTGATCAATAGGACGCTATAGAGAAAGAATTGCCACCACCACCACCTCCTCCACCAGTTGCTCCACAAGTTTATACTCGTCGTGTTCGGGAAGCATTAGCACCCCCTCTCCCTGTGGAACCTACCTTATCATCTTCATTTACGGATCCTACTATAGTTACTCCTCTTTCTGACTTAGACCTTCTTATTGTACAACGTAAGGGTGTTAGGAGTTGTACCCAAGATCCTATTGTTGACTTTGTGTCTTATTCTGGCCTATCATCTACTTTTCATTCATGTCTTTCCACTATTTATTGTCATCCTATTCCTTAGAATCCTGCAGAGGCATTATCTAGTCCTGACTGGAGGATAGCTATGAAAGACGAACTATTTGCCTTGGAAGAAAATCAAACTTGGGATCTTGTATTGTTGCCACTTGGTAAAAAGGCTATTGGTTGTCGTTGGGTTTATGTGGTTGAGGTTAACCCTAATTGGTCTCTTACTTGTTTGAAGGCTCGACTGGTCGCAATGGGGTATGCTCAAGTTTGTCGCATTGATTACCTAGATACCTTCTCCCCTGTTGCCAAACTGGGCTTCGTTCGTGTTTTGATTTATCTTGCAGCTTCATCTCATTGGCCATTATTTTAGCTTGATGTGAAGAATGCTTTTCTTCATGGTGATTTGCATGAGGAGATGTATATAGAGCAACCTCCGAGGTTTGTTGCTCAGGTGGAGTGTGGAAAGGTGTGCAAGCTCAAGAAATCCTTGTATGGGTTGAAATAGTCTCCTTGGGCGTTGTTTGGTAGGTTTACTGATGTGGTTTGTATATTTGTACTGTCAAGGTGTGACAGTGATCATTCTGTGTTCTATCATAATCTAATGCAACGAAGATATTTCTGGTTGTATATGCTAATGATATTGTCATTACCGGAGATGATGTTGAAGGAATCCAAAGTTTGAAAGTACATTTACAGCAACACTTGCAAACTAAGGATCTAGGCCGGTTAGAGTACTTCCTAGGAATTGAAGTTGCTCAATCAAGGAAGGAAATTTCTGTCTCAGAGAAAGTATGTTTTGGACCAACTTGAAAGTATGTTTTGAACCTACTTTTAGAAACACTAACAGGTATGTCAGGAACAAAACGCATTAACACTCCAATGGATCCAAATGTGAAACTTATGCTTGACGAAGGTGATGTGTTAGAAGAACCTGAGAAATATAGAAGACTGGAGGAAAAACTGAATTATTTGACTGTGACTCGACCTGACAATGCCTTCCCTGTTAGTGTTGTGAGTCAGTTTCTTTTGTCTCCACGAACTTTGCATTGGGATGCTATTGTTCGTATTCTGAGGTATCTTAAGAAAGCTCCAGGACGTGGTATATTATACTCAGATAATGGACATAATTGTATTGAAGCCTTGAAGGGTTTTGTGATGCTGATTAGGCTGGTTCGCCTATTGATAGGAGGTCAACTATAGGATACTGTACTTTTGTTGGTGGAAATCTTGTGTCTTGGAGAAGCAAGAAACAAGCTGTTGTGGAAAGGTCTAGTGCTGAGTCTGAGTATCGTGCCATGTCTCATGTTACTTGTAAGTTGATATGGGTAAAGCAGCTTCTGACAGAACTTGGATTCGAATGCACTTCCTCTATGCAGTTGTAGTGTGATAACCAAGCTACTATTCATATTGCTTCTAATCTAGTGTTCCATGAAAGGACAAAACATATTGAGGTCGACTGTCACTTTGTTCATGAAAAGCTACAATAATGAGTTATTTCTACAAGTCATGTTCGTACAGGAGAACAACTTGCACATGTTTTTACTAAGTCCTTGGGGGGTGGTAGAGTGGACTATATATGTAACAAGCTGGGCATGATTAATATCTATGCTCCAGCTTGATGGGGGAGCGTTAGAAGATTATCATGAGAAGGAAGGATGTGCTACCTTGCTTTCTAAACCCAGTCTAATTCCCCAGTTGGTTTGATTTGGCCTTGTAGGACTTGAACCCAAGCGAGCGGAGTCGCTACCCTATAGAACATGATGACAAGTGTGACTCTAAACTGGGGTTGGCTAAACGAGTTGGAGTCGGTGCCTAGTGAAGTTCATGTGCCTAAGCCGTGCACTTGCAGGTATCACAAGGCCATATACGCATAATAAAGGTGTGTAGTCGTATTTTGTGTCGAGTACGCATTTTGGTCAATTACCTAGAGTGAAATACGTGTCAGGGCTGAGCCCCGTTGAAATCCAAAATTAATTGGCTAAGTTTTGGTTGACTGGTGGGTGGTCACAGGTGGGTCAGACCCACCAATGTGACCTACCACATTGGTCATTAGATATTTTGATCCATGTATAAATAGCATTTATTATTTTTCTTTCCCTCATTTATTGCCTTACAAGGTCAATGAGAAAAGTAAAGAAGAGAGAGAAACGAAGGAAAGAGAAGGGAAGAAGAAGGAAGAAATGGGGAAGAAGATGCTTGTTGTGCGTCACTGGGGTTAGATCTTTTGAATTTGACACCGGGAAAGTGATCCTCGCCTTGAGATCTACGATTTGAGGTGAGTAAAAGCTATATTTCTCAAACCCCCAAGAAACCCTAAGTGAAACCCTTCGATTTGGGTAGGAATCTTTTAGATTTTGTTAATCTTACATGAGATGATGAATCTAAGGTTTAATAAAGGACCTAAATGTTGTTTTTGAAGGTTTTAGAGGAATAAATTATAAGATTTGAGAAGCATTTGGTGATCTCTTGAGCCAGAGAAGGAATTTGGAGATTTTGAAGTGTTATTGAGAAAATAGGTAAAATCCAAGCTTAAAACTTTGAATTGATCCTAGATCTATGTTAAAATCACAATATGGGACCTTAGATTTTGTGAAAAATATGGTTGAATCGACCCCTTGTGGTTTCCCCAAGGTGGGATGAAGAATGGAAGTGAACAGAAAAATCCCGATTCTAAGTGGTGGGCACCTGAAAATGGTCGGACCCTCCAATCTGGAGCCCGCCTATCCTGGATGGGTTGCTGGCTCGACCGACGAGCAAGGACCGATGGGAACCTGGCCCGTCGCTCCTGGCCCATTGCTCTTAGCCCGTCGGTCCAAGCAGAGTCCCTGGGTAAAGAGACGAACAAGGACCGGTGGGCACCTAGCCTGCCGCTTCAGACAGAGCCCCTGGGTCGAGCGATGGGCAAGGACTGGCAGGTACCTCGCCTGTCAATTGACCTACCAGTCCGACCCTTCGGGTTTTGATTGGGCCCAAATTTGTTGGGCAATCTCTTATTGTGATTCTAAATGTGTTGGGATCATCGTACTCTATTGGTTTTGAACCTAAGGTGGAGATATACTAAGCTCGACCTCTTTTAAGATAGGTTGTACTAAAAACTCACATAATTGTAAGTCAGATCTTCCTCATACCAAGGGTGATCATTGTACACAATTAAGTAAGTGGGAAGAGGACTTTGAATTTATTTTCGGAGTGTTTTTACATCATTTCATTATTGATGTAGACTAGCCATGTCATCACTATATTACGTTGTGTAGACTAGTCATTCACGAATGTTTGCATGTATTGTCTAGTGCATTATAAAATTCATTTATGATTTGTTACATTGTGACTTTAATTGATACATGTTTATCCTTGCTTCGAGATATGAGATGGATGATTTTAAATTATGGAATATGATGCATTGCTAGACTAAATGTCGTAGACGGCTTGGAAACGAATGCATTGGTAGCTTGTGGAATGGGACGTTGTGGCACTATGTAGTCGTACTATCTCATATAGAAGCATGCGGTTAGAAATGACATATCCTTGTGCTACGACCCTTTCCAACAGGGATTTAGGTGTTGTGTATATCACTGGGGGGAAGCCCGAGGTTGTGTACTAGTGGTGGAGGTTAGAAGTACGTTTGGCCAATCACTAGGACGGTCGACAACTTTGGTGATATAATCAGAGAGCTAATCGTACTGCTTTTACTTTAATGCATGGCAAGGCCCAATTTACTTTCTGGTACCCATGGCTAGCCTTCTCCAACAACCCTATGGGCGTATCGCGGGATGGAGTTCGCGAATCCTACCCAGGGCATACATGCAATGTGATTGTGAGTAGCACATGACCTATGATTTAGATGTGATGTTTAAGTGATCTAGAATATAAAAATAGACTTACATACATATAAGTGCATTTGTATTGCGAATGATTGCTTAGTTTTTCTTTTCACTTACTAGTCTAGTGAACCCATCCCATGTGCATACCATTTTTAGATGATCTTGTAGATTATCTGGCCGAAGAACTGAGTTGAGACCCACAGTAGAGTTTCTAGCTGAGGACTAGTGGGTCTTCGAAGATCTTGGGCAAGGGACCGAGTGCCCATGCGAGAGTTGTGTTACAGGACAGCAACATTGATATCTACTCGGGATTCTTTTTGATTATTTTGTGATGTTACCCCTTTTGTGCTCTGGATGTCTAAATTGTAATTTTTGTGTATATATCATGCCTACGAGCCCACTTGTAAATGTATTATGTAATACAATATGGGTATCAAGAATATTGGGGTATTTACAGGTATATACATGTAAGACTTCCGCTGAAATACATAATTTGTTTTCTTTAGTTATGTGTATACTGTGTAGTGGCAACTGCGTTAGATGATCTTGGCAGGTTTTAGGTTAACAGATGTTAGCCCGGTCACTGGTCTGGTTCTGTGTGAACGGGGTGTGACAATGGAGGAGTCCTGCGGGTTGAGCAAACTCCTCCCTCCTCCCTTGTTGGTTTCCTAAACCAATTAGGAAAGTCCTAGTAGAACTAGGACTGATGTTAGTGGTGTTAGTCTAGAAGTTAGTAATCCTAGTAAAACTAGGAGAGTCAATATCCAACTAGGATTGGTAGCTAGTTAGTTTCATATTATGGTTCTATGTTTCTAGTCCTACTAAGACTGCTATATAGTCTTATTCACAGTTTATGTGTAAGGAGAAATTGCTATATATTGAGAAGAAGAGGGCTAACCCAAATCACACGATTAGGTCTCCCTTTCACAAAGTCTCTCTCTCTCTCTCTCTCTCTCTCTCTCTCTCTCTCTCTCTCTCTCTCTCTCTCTCTCTCTCTCTCTTCTCTATTATTATTTTACAATGATTAAACATAAGTAGAGATGAGGGCTATCAATAACTAGCAAACATATGTGCTTCAAGAAGAATCACAATACTTGGAGAAGTACACCTAACAAACTAAACCTCAGCTGCAATAAAAGCACTAGAAGATCCTTGTGTAGTTACTAGAACTTCATATGTGATACCACTCTCTTTCATAGACAACACATCTTTCAAATCATTAGCCAAATCATTGACATCATCAACCGGTTCAGCTTTAAAGGAACACAAATTGAACAATAGTATATGTAAGATAATAAAATATGATAAAAAAAAAAAAAAAGAGAGAAAGAGAGATAAATTCATATATGTTTAAAAATAAAAAATGTATACATTTAAAATTTGTTAGAAACTATCTCTAAAGTCTAATCCGAACATCCAATCTCAAAGGCAAATCAACGTTTTCGCATTTGTAGGTAGTAGCTTACTTCTATATTTGTCAATAAATCTACCTCCACCACTACAAGCAGCTTCAAAAGCAACATTTTATACTAAAATAGCCAAGACATCCCATGCCACCTGAAAAAGAACACTCTATTTTACTCATCGTGACTTCCAGAAGGCCAATACATCATACTGCTTCATCGAATCTTTGATCTTTAGCTCTTGCAGATGTAAATTAAATTCAGATTTATCTTCTATTACATTATTATTGAAACTCTTATACATGGATAGATCCTATAAAAATATAATAACCAATATGAAGAATAAAATATACATTATGATGAAAAAAAAATAATAATAATCTATGCCTCCCAGTCTAAAATATCTCCAACTGTATCAGTCTCTATAGCATATGAGTGTAGTCCCCTCTTTTCATCAGTTATCTCAAAGCTTTAGTACTCTTCAAAAGTCGTCTTAAGCTTGATTGTGCAAGATTAAATTTATTTTGCTGTGGGTCCAGGTTATACACCTTATCAAAAGCATACCCAATGAATATTAGCTTGTAACAATGACAAAAAAAAAAAAAATTACAATAGCTAAAATAACACTATATGTGTCCCAATACTTCTCAAACTTCTTTTTCATCTATTGTCTCATCTTCTTCCTATAGTCATCTCCATGATCTATCGTTTCCCATAAAGAAAAATGAATCTTTCATATATTATGAAAATACAAATTTCTTGTTAGGTACTTGGATAGCGACAACAACTCTATGATGTTAATAAAATACTTCAAAATTTGCACAAGTGCTCAACCTTTTCTAATCCTCATTGTTTGGACACAACTTTAGTTGAAATGTACTTTGATAGATAATGACAGAATCAAACATGTGATAAGTCAAGTCCTACCTCATGAAAACTTCTGCATGCAACCTTTTTGTATTTGGTACACCAATCTACTTACGACATTCAAGGAACTTTACTTTCCTTGCTTGAGAAACCTTCACATATAATACACTAGATCAAACCAAATGTACAGATTCATCAATGAACTTCAACACATCTTATACAATTTGGTTCAATATATGAGCACAATATCTGTTGTGAAAAAACTCACCACTACACATTGACGCATTTTTCAATACCAAATTTCTTTTCAAGTTCTTAATAAAACAAAGGTTTGCTTCAGCATTATCCAGAGTGATAGAGAATAATTTCTTCTCAATACTCCAATCTAATAAAATATTTGATGCTTCACATATGTTAGCTCCTATGTGGGGGTGGCATGATGCAAGATTTTAGAAATTTCTTATGCAATATCCATTCTGTGTCAATGTAATGACAAGTGAGAGAAATATAAGGGTTAGTAGTGATGGAGGTTCACAAATCAGTGGTCAATGATATTTTATTGTTAAAGGAACTTAAAAAATCTTTAATCCTCTTACTCTCCTTACTATGCCACTTTATGATGTTTGCCAATTGTATTATTTTACTAATAGGTCTAATTATGGGTAAAGATAAGTAATCAAAGCCCTAAACTCTTCATACTCAATGAATACCGCAATTCTTGTTTGACAGTAAACATAGTAATCATATCCTGCACTACTTTTGCATTAATCTTCTTACTTTTAAGTGTCAGATTCCCACCACCTCCACCCAATAACATTTTAACAATATCTTTGTTTTTATGTTTGGGTCAATTCTTAAGATATCTCATCAAACTGCTAGTGCCATTGATATCTATGTTAGCAAGATATATATTTTCATAAGCCTTACACTATGCCCTTTTTCTCCCATCAGAATTTTTTTCTTTTGGGATAAGTACAAACTCTTTCCAAATTATGGATGTTTTTTTTCCCTCTTTCTCGCCAAAGCATCAACTGTAGCAAATGACACAACCATTATAGTATCATGTTCAGATGCAATTCTAGAACTAGATGGACTAAAATTCCTCTATTTTCTACATTAACATGCATTTTAACTTCTCTAACTTCTTGATGTGGCATTTTACAATCAAAATAAATATATTAACAATGTTTGCAAATAATAAACAATAAAAAATCCACATCAAAATGAAACTCAAGTTTATCAAAATATAGAGTATTAAATGAGATGAGCTAATATATAAAATAATAAAAATATTATAAATCTCTCTCTCTCTCTCTCTCTCTCTCTCTCTCTCGGAATTAATAAGTATGCATTATTTTTTGTAAGAAAATAAGTATGTTTTAATACCATTAAAAATAGCACATGCTTGTAATTCAACAAACAAATAATGCATGCAATTCAACAAACAAAATACTATCTCTAGAATATTTTAGTAGGATTACATATAAATAAGGGAAACATGCTTTAGGGTTTCTCTTGATTATTTATTGTTGTTACTCTCTTATGTTTTGTTCGATATACATTCTCCAGATAGTTTCTAGATCTATAACACATTCTGAAGCAATAATGAAGAATAATTAGATTTCAAAATACATTCTAAACCAATAACATATTCCATAAATGCATAGCAAATGCACCCTTAACTTTCAAGAGACATGATAAAAGTACAATAGGTTTTCCCAAGGTGAATGGGTCTCAACTTAATAACTAAAGTCCTCCAAGAATAAAAGGGTGGGATTACGTTCCGGAAGCATTGATCATTTCTAAGCTTTCAAATTTGTCACAGATTTATAGCACGAGAAGTGAAGAACCGCTGTCTTTCCTGTTTAGAGGTGCTAGGAGGCCATCCCCACTTCAAAATCTACTTCGATAGAGATAAGTTGGGGAACAAATCAATCCTAAAAGAGATCAAGGAGGCAAACCATGCCTTCTTGGCAATGGACACTCCAAAAGGGCATGCTCAACAAACTCGACATCTAGTCCACAGCTACCATAGATCTCAGAGTCCACAATATGTTCTTGCTTCAAGTTGGTAAGAACTCCAGTAGTTCCAAGGCAAGCAATCCAAATGAAGGATTTCATTTTTGGGGAAATTTTAGAATTCCAAATGATTTTCCATACCTCTTTAGGGGTAAACAGGGCTCTCACTGCTGATTTGAACGAGGAGGAGAATGTTGAGCTCTCATTCTGCAGGTAAATTTAACTAAGAAAAAAAACTCCATTTGAAGTAGCCCCCAACAAAGCTTATCATGAACCCTTTCAAAGCTAATAGGAATTTTCAATACACTCAATCTCAAAGGGTAGAAAATAAGTCCACTGCTTTACCATATCCCGTTTTGTCTGCTCATCAATAAGCTCAAATACTCGATCACTTATTCAAGACTTTTCTCAGCCAAAGGAGAGTTCTGATTATCCTGGTGAGACTCCTTCTCTTCCTCCTCGAAGTGTTTTTTTCATCTCCTCGGATGTGGCGACATGTGTTTGGCCAAAGGCTATTGGAATCAATTGTGCCATCGTTGACCCGACTGGACGTCTTTATACGATTGGAACGGACCACTTGGCCCTTGCTCCTGCAGTGGTGGGTGAGGCCTTAGCAGTTCGTGTGGGCTTGTCTCTTGCTCGACGAGTTGATATTTCCAAAGCATCTATCGACTCAAACTGCTCTACTTTTATCAGATGTCTGGCACCTTATCCTTCAATATCCCTTTCTTCTATTTCATGTGTTGTCCGGAATATTCTTATGCTTAAATCCTTTGCGTTCTGTTGTAATTTCATACGTATCAATAGAGTCGATAATGGATTGGCCCACGCTATTGCCAAATGGGCACTTTCCTATCCTCGTTGTAAGTCTTGGGAATCTCTTTTACCAGAGGAACTCATGAACATTGTAATGCCATGCATTTTTGCCACAACGAGGTGAATATAATTATCTAAGTACTAAAAAAAAAAAAAAATCCATCCCCACCCCCCCCCCAAAAAAAAGAGGTTATACCCCTTTAACCTAACTAAGGATGTGAATTTGAAACCGAAACTGTTTATCGAAATCGAATTGTACCATTTACACCGAAATTGTGAAACCGTTTATTAAATTTTGGTTTTCGTTTTAAAATTGAAACCATGATTCAATTTTGGTTTCAAAGTTTAAACCGTTGATAAACCATTTAAATAAATCGTTAAGCCGATTAACATATATGTAGTAAGTTTAAGTCCTTCGATGTTAAGTTTACATATGTTTCAATAAAAAAAAAAGTTTACATCAAATAACTATTAATAAAAGCATATAATAAATAATAATTCAATTCAATGTTACAATTGACATCCATTTCACAACAAAATTTAAAGGTAACGAAGTTGTTGGATAAGGAATTTGAAAACATAAGAAAAATGTTTAAATCGAAACGGTTTATAAATGGTTTCAGTTTTAATCTATGAAACCGTTTGCTAAATGGTTTCATTTTGGTTTCACCTAAAGAATCTTGCACTAGACCGAATTAAGATACACCGAAACCAAACCGAACCAAACCAAACCAAACCGATTAACACCCTTCAACCCAAACAATATATATGTTTTGTTATTCGTTTACCCAGGAGTCTGTGTAGCTTTTGGAAAGTACAGTAAATTGTCAAACTATTTATTTAGGGTAATTTACAGTGCCACCCCCTGGAGAATACCACAATTATAAGAACACCCCCTCTGTTTCACCAAATTAGACTCAGACCCCCTACCCTCAGTCACTGTTAAGGAATATACCCTATATGCTGATGTCAGCAACAATATTTTATTTTAAATACCAAAATACCCTTATTAAATATGAAGTACCTAAAATACCCTTGTAATAAGTTACTATTTCTTTCACCTAAAATCTATAGATTTGGTCCCCATTTCAAGACCCCATTCCACTGGCCATGGCGATCGGACATAACAGCGGCGATGGCGATCGTTCATAGCAGCGGCGGTGGCGATCGGTCATAGCAGCGGCGACCTGCAGACCTTGCGGTGACCAGGCAAAACCCCTTTGTGCTTGAATCGATGTCGGAGAGAGTTGAAGACTCTGATGCGCCTGAGGAGTTCATATTCAAGCGGGTCCATATGCCTTACTTCCCTTCTCTTTCTCTCTCAAGAGTCTTCTTTGAGAAGTCTTTCTTCTGTTCCTCTGGAAAAAGCCAAAAAGATTGTTACGTGCTTTTCTTAATGTAATCACTTTCTGTAACATTCTTTTTCTTTTCGGTGGGTTTGTTGTTAAATTTGCAGGGCATGAAACAAGATGAAGAGATACATATAGTTCATAAAAGAAATAAAGCCAGGCTTGCTACTTCTTTTTTCAATCACTCATCAAGAAATGGTTTTCTTGTTGGCTACTTGTTTGTTTCAAGTAATCGTCTACTTGTCTTTACCTAATCGTGTGGCCTAGTATGAAAGAGATATCATGGGGTGTTATTACAGTACCTTAAAATTTGATTTGTGCCAATGTAAGTTTGGATCAATTGCAAAGATTTACTGAGTTTCTGAGCTGTACAATATCTGAAACTAATATAGCAACATGAAATCCTCCTTGGAGCCCCACCAGAAATGAACCCACCATCCATCTCTTTAAAAACAACTGGAAGCTCACGTTCAGCAGCTCATCTACCCCCAGAAAACCTCCCAACTGAAAACCCACCACTAGGTGGCCTCCATATGGTCAACCCCACCGTTTCTTCGTCAGCTACCGCCGAAGATTGGCCACCCGGGCTTCCATCACTCTCGATTGAGTTTCTGCCACGGACATCTATGGGTAATTCGTGGCGGAAAACGGGGCAAGAATTCCAAAGAGAAAGCCAAGGTAGGATGCAATCGGAATGGTAGATATGCTTACAAGGCATCTCATGACCTTCGGAACCGTCCGTCTCTCTCTCTCCCTCTCTCTGCACTTAATAACCCGGTGAAGGTGAGAATAGGTAGGGGTGAAGAGGAATTGGGTTAAAATAAGTTTGAGTGAAAAGGGTATAATGGTCATTTTACCTCTTGACTTAACAGTGACTAACGGCGAGGGGTCCGAGTCCAATTTGGTGAAAGAGAGGAGTGTTCCTCTTATATTGGCATTCTTCGGGGTGGCACTGTAAATTACCCATTTATTTATTTGGCCGAAACAAATGTAGACTGGTTTTGTCTGGTCTGCAAATAGTGGTTAGCTGACTTAGCTCTTCTGTATTGGTGCCACTGCCCTTCGTTTTCCCTAGAATCAACCCACGGCACAAAATGAGGAACGCCCTCCTCAAGCGCTTTGTCCAAGGTGCATTCCAATCATCATCGAGACTGAGATCGACATCAGCCATTGCAGCTGCAACTAATTCACCGATCTCCATTTCATCCAGACACGTGAGTTCTCCCTTTTCCCCTCTCCCATTTCCCAGCTAGCAATATTCTCCAGATATACTTTTGGTCCTCTATGTTTTCTTGCTCTGGTTCAATTAGTCTTCTGTTAGCAAACGGTCAAAGTATATTGTATAAGCAGATTTTGAGAGTTTGGGTTCGTTTTCTGTCATTAATTTTTTTTTCTTGCTTCATTTATTTGGGTTCTGCAGTTGTTTTTTGTCCGTCATCATAATGTCGCTAAAGATTTATTCAATGGTCTTTCGCACAGAGGGCTTTGTGAAGACTTATGCGAAATTAACTCTATTCAATATATATATATATATATATTATATATTTGGTAGAACACTATTCATTTTGAGCTATTGAAATTATATGTGTCTAATTTATAATACACCGTTGGCATAACAAACACGGGTTTGACAATATGTAGTGGTTAAGTTGGTAATGGTTCACTGTAGTTCCATTGTTGAATTGACTGTATACTGAAAGCTTCTACCCAAAAAAAAAAAAAAAAAAAAAAAAAAATCTATATACTTAAAGTGGGTTTGTGCTTCAATGGCTTCCAGTGAGGTAAAATTGAATTTCGTCTATTCACACCCAACATTTTGCAAAGCTAATGCTATACGGTGTCATCAAGGCAAACTGTTAAAGGAGAGCATTTAGTGTGCTTTATCGTGATAGAGTGCCCTTAGAATTTCAGAGAAGTCCTGGCAAGTCATGGAAGAACTCCTTTTCATTTTGGGAGGTGTGACTGGTGGACCGTTGATGATCGTGCTTTGAGTAGTTCCATGCATTGGCATTTGTGGAAATACTGTGAATTGATGAGACTGTTGCTGTGCAATAATATTTGGGTTTACTTTGGAAGTTCAATAAAATGGGTGGAATTGGTATAAAAAAGAAAGAAAAGGAGGAGGAGTTTGTTCTAAGAAATTTGATGGGGTTTCTATTATTCTTCTCTAATGATTGGAAGGGGATTCTCTAAAACTTGTCTTTTGGGGCTGGAGATCATGTTTATGCTCTGGGCACTTGCAAACACTATATGGTAGTAGTGGAACTTGTTGGGAGATTTAATTGTTTTGCAGTATATCCTTGTAAAGATTTAAAAACTTACCTCCTATCAAAATGTGTTCTTGTGATGGAGACTTGTGAATATCAATCATCTGCTATGGGATTTATTGGATTTAGGAGGTTGTAAAGATTTTTAAAATTCCAGATGAATGGAGAAGCACTGTAGTCCCGATCTGCAAAAATAAATGTGATATTCAAAGTTGCAATAACTATAGAGGCATAAACTACTGAATCATACTACTAAATTATGAGGGAAGATTGTTGAAGCCCATCTAAGAAGAGAAACTATTAACTTGGAGAATCAATTTGGTTTTATGCCAGGTAGATCCATGACAAAAGCCATTTACTTACTCAGGAGGCTTATGGAAAGATTTAGAGTTTGCAAAAAAATTTCAAATGATCTCCATATAGTCTTTATTGACCTAGAAAAATCCTATGACAGAGTCCCTAGAGAGTAATCTAGCTTGTACTAGAAAAGAGAATGGTGTTGAGTAAATATGCAGATATAATTAAAGACATGTATGAGGGTGTGGTGACTAATGTGAGAACTATGGGAGGTCAAGGTAGTGAATTCCCAATTACAATTGGGTTACATCAAGGATAAGCTTTAAGCCTTTATTTATTTGCCCTTATAATGGATGATTTAACCATGAACATTCAAGATGAGGTTCCATGGTGCATGCTACTATGCTTTTTGCTAATGGTATTGTTTTAGTGGATGAGACAATATCAAAGATTAAGGCTAAGTTGGTGTTATGGAGATCAACCTTGGAATCAAGAGGTTTAAGATAAATAGAACGAAGACAGAGTTTATGGTGTGTAACTTTAGTTACACTAAGACGGATGATGAAATGGTGAAACTTAAGGGGAGAGAGATATACTGCAAATGGCGCAAAGCGATCATTTTATATATCTAAGGTCAATCATAAATAAAGAAGGTGATATAGAGGATGATGTTCTCTTAGAGAATTAAAGTGGGATGGATGAAGTAGAAAGGTGCGTCCGGAGTGTTGTGTGACTGACGTATTCCTGTAAAGCATAAAAATATTCTATAAGACAATTGTAAGATCGGCTATAATGCATGAGGCGGAATATTGGGCAGTTAAGAAACATAATATAGATAAGCTTAGTATAGTAAAGATGAGGATATTGAGATGGATGTGCGAAAAAACTAGGAAGGATAAAGTAAGGAATAACCATATTAGAGCTGAGTTGGGAGTTGTCCGATTTGTGACAAGCTCTGAGAAAGTCGTTTGAAGTGGTATGACCATGCTCAACAAAGCCTTTAGATACACCAGTAAGGCAGTAAGGAGGAGTGATTGGATTCAGATTAAAGAATCTATCAATCTAAAAGAGCTAGGGGGCAGGCCTAAAATAACCGTAGGAGAAGAAGTGAGGAAAGACATGCATAGTTTAGGTCTTGGCTCAAGTATGACCTCGATTAGAGTTGTTTGGAGGCAAGTATCCATGTAGTCGACCCCATTTAGGTGGGATTTTTTTTTACCCTCGTACGGATCCATTTAGCCGATCCCATTTAGTTGGGAAAAGGCTGAGTTATTGTTTGCAGATGCGATTAGATTGCTTGAACATTTCTATTGTGAGTCTGATTTCTTTTTCTTTCATACATCATAAGTACTTCCTACACAAATGATAGAAGAAAAGAAAGCTACGAAATTGGATTGGTTGGTGGATTTTACTGCTGTCAAAACCTTGTTTACAGGTGCCCTACTTCCCTTACCCACCCCCCAATAAAAAAAGTGTTGATATGCCAAATTGAAAAGGAAAAGGTTGTAGATCATTCATTGTGGTATTGAAGTTTCAATCACTGTGGTTTTAAGCAATGACTTAAGTATCGACCGATACTTATGGATACATACCGTATCTTTTAAGGTCATTTAAGGTACCGATACATATTGTATCTTTAGGTACTGATATAATACATACCTAATACATAATTTATTATTAAAAAAATGTATTGTGCATTATCAGCTGATACTTACCGAATGACGTGATACTAATCAAAACGGTCGATACTTACCTTAAAACATCTAGAAAATCATATTTTCTGAAATAAACTAATTATGGAATAAATTAATAAAATTATGGATACATTGATTCAAATGGGTCTAGTGTTGATTGAAATTACATGTGATGTATGAAATACACTATGGACTTTGATTTCTGTAATTTTTTTCCTGATTTTTCTGTACTTCTAATTTTTTTCTAGAAAATAAAAACTATGGAAAAAAGAAAAATTATGGATACATTGAAGCAAATGGTCCAATCCACAATATCATTGTGGTTGCACCTTTACCTAAGTCCACTTACGACTTTGATTTTGAACCAGTTTGTAGCTCTCTATGTATTACATGTAAGAAACCTTATTCTTTATACATAATCAATTGAATGCAATTAACTTGTTGTATTTTGTTCTCCTTTTTATTTATAGTATTTGGTGGTTCAAAACCATATTTTGCATAAATCCTTAGTATTTCTATGCGTTTCTTGACCATTTCCATGTGCATCGTTAGTGTATCTTGCGTTTCTCTGATACGATAAGATGCAATTCGTCTCTGAATCTCACCCTTCCGATATAATAGCCCTTATTCCAATACTCAAACCTTGTTTTTGAGCAAGGTTATCAGGTTATGATACTTCTTAATGATACAAAGTCACTTGTTGGCGTTTTTGAACCCTGCCTTCGAGATAAGAGTTCCTATGATCAAATACCAATAATTTTCTATTATTCAATTTAAATCCTCTTACATCCCAGGAGTTTTTTGTATTCTATAGGTTTCATGGGGTTTTATAGAATTTCTAAGTTTTAAGGTAGGAAATGGGGATAAAGGATGACTATAAGGAGGATGAATGGTGTGATTTTCTTAAACTATTTGGTCTTGCTTTGCCTCTTGCCTTCTTGCCTGGTCAAAGGTTTGCAGATGAAACTTTTGAGACAAAAGAGGTGAATTAAATATTGCCCATTATTGGATCTTTGGTAATCCACGAGGGGGTGAATTGGTTATGGCAGAATATAAAAACTTGGACTATACCCAATTGATGAAACTCAAGTTGGTTGCAAGATAAGTGTGTGAAGTACAATGTGAGGAGGGAAAGAGACAATAAATGACATGAAGCAATTTAGAGTGGTTGACATAGTTTTCACGTTGTCTAGGTGACCCAAGGCATTAGAGGGGGCCTAGATGCAAGGTGACACCAACAAGGCACCCAAGACGTCTAGACGCCTAGTTGTAGCCTAGGAAACCCCTTGACAACTATGGTGTTTCTACAACCTTGCCTACATCCACTACCAAGAGATCCTACGACCGTCTGATCAATTTCTTAATGGCAATGATCAAGCCTTCCTCCAATAGTTTTATCAGGTTCACAATCAACCCAAGTGTTTAGTGATGCAGGAGTATGATCACCACCATTGGAATTTTTTGATCTTTTATTTAGGGACTATTTCGATAGTATGTGGCAATGGATTTTGTTTTTAATTGTTTTTATTTATAATGAGCTTAATTATAAGGCCCAAATTTTAGGTCCAAATGGGGTACACGAAATTAGCATTTTAATTATGTAGTTAATATTAGTAGTGGGACACATTAACTATTAGTTAGGAAGTTATCATGGTAGATAAAATCCCACCTAAATGGGGTTGACTACATGGATTCTTACCCTTCAATCAGCTCTATTCAATGTCATACTTGAAACAAGGCCTAAACTATACACGTCTTTCCTCACTACTTCTCCTAGGGTCATTTTAGGCCTGCCCCTAGCTCTTTTAGATCCTTCGGTCTGAATCAAATCACTCCTCCAAGGCCTTCGTTGAATATGGCCATGCCACCTCAAACGACTTTCTCGAAGCTGATCATGTATCGGGGTAACTCCCAATTTAGCTCTAATATGGTCATCCTTACTTTATCCTTCCTCGTTTTGCCACACATCTATCTTAGCATGCTCATCTTTGCTAGACTTAATTTATCTATGTGGTACTTCCTAACTGCCTAACATTCCACCGGACCACCTCATACATCATAGCTGGTCGTACAACATTCCTATAATATTTTCCTTTAAGCTTTAAAGGAATACGTCAATCACATGATACTCCAGATGCCTCTCCACTTCATCCATCCTACAATGGTTCATGAGCCAAGTATGGTAAGCATACAAATGAAAAGTATTCTCACAGATAAGCTCTAAGACTTGAGAAATGATATACTAATTGATTGCTTGAAGTCTTGTAGAAACTCTACAAAACTCTTTAATTAGAGGTGAAGTAATGTCCAAAGGATTGGCAGAAAAGTCTCTAACGGCTCTAATAATTGACCGTTTTATAGCCATTAACAGTAGCTGTTCACATATCAAAAAAAGAAAGAAGGCCAATCGGTCGACTGCTACATTGTTTGGAGACAGTTCGGGGTTTGTCCATTGTCCATCTGCCTCTAGGCTCAATTTGGGCTGGTAGGCTTCAGGTTGGTTGACCAAAACATCGTGCCCCAGGCCTTTTTTGGGCCAGGAGTTTCCAACTCTTTGGCATTTGTCCTCCCACATGTGTTTGGTCAATTTTCCTAGTCTAATATACCAATTAAGGTCTAGGTGTTCCCTTATAGTCATTTACCTAATCCCAAACCAAGGATATGTCAATTAAGGTCTTTTGTGGACTTAGATGACTGCGTCCAAATGGGTGTAGGAGCCTAAGTGAGAACCACTTTACAACTTGAGAATTTGCACAAATATTATAATTTTAAATTACATTCCTAAGATTGAATACGCTGAGGGAAATTTGTCCATTTGAATTCCTGTTATGTCAAGGGGTCGCGTAGGTGATACTGAGGTATCCAGGCGCCTTTTAGATGTCACCTTGCATCCAGGCTCTCTCCAACACCTTCCTTGGGTTGCCTAGATGCCTTGACAACTATGGTTCTTGGCTCATTCATCAATGGTCTTACTGAAGGAAGCTTGAGTCTGCAATCCAGCTTCTCAATCTTCATGCCTTTGATGGGCTTATAGATGTGTCTAAAGATTTTCCAATACATTGCCACATCATGCCGCACATGGGATTACTGAAATATCTTGATCTTCAATTTGTGTAGACACTTCATGCCAACCAATGGGCTTACTGTTGAGGCTTATGATTTTACAATTGCTACGCCACTTCTTGCCATACTTGATGTTGACCAGGCTTGAGAAATCTTCCAAGTTGATGTAGCTTGACAACACTCTTTCCTCTTGCTTTGGCAGAATTCTTGCACACTTTGGAGCTTAAGTGAGTGACAAGATAAGCCAGTTTAATTGAGTTTTTTCACAAGCAAACTCAAGTTTTACATATTAAACGTTACAACGTCTCAGCACCCATCTCTCTAGGAGCCCTTCCAAAGTGGGAGATGTTGTATGTAATGTTCTTTCAAAGCATCTGCAAGACACAAATCGTCTTCTTTTTTGGCTAATTCTAGGGACCCATGAGGAAAATTCATGAGTTCAGTTTAAATTGGTTCTTCTAAGGGTCAAGCTTTCGGTTGGAAGTTAGTGTTGGGTATGATGCTCTCCTGATACTAATTGTGTAAATATTAGTGAATGAAACTATGCAAACATATGAGGTTCAAGGCACCCATTTCCTGATTCCTTTATTTAGGAGGTCATGTCTTCTTTATTGGCTACAGATGTTCTCTTTTTGGTAGTGTCACTCTTTTCAGTGAGACTGAACGTCGAAGATCCTATGGTCTATTGCTTTCTCTGTTATTTTCGGGATGCAAAGAATGCATGGGCTTATTTTTTGCGATGTCGCTCGCTTCCCTGCAGAATATGCGTGAGTATAAGCTGTTACTTCGATGGGTTGCTTATGCTCTTTATGGGATTTGTGTATCTTGAGGTGGTTCCCCCCCCCCCACCACTAGGACCTGGGATCATCATTTTATAAGTAGGAGTGAACTTTATGTTTATACCCATTTTTTTTTTAGGTGATCTCTCATCTCTATTTTCTACATCTGACTTTTATATGAGCACACATTTGTACATTTTGAAGTGGGTAAACATTACATTGTTGGGGGAAGCTGCATCAGCGAAGTGGCATGTAGTGTGCACTGCATCACCAAGGTGTCTTGTAGTTGTAGTTACAATGTAGAAACATAAATTGAACTATTGTAAGTAATAATCCAATAGTTAGGACTGTACCATAGCAAACCCTTTAAGATCAATTTCACATAAGTAGTTGTGTGTAACTTGGCTCTTCATAAATTTATCAAAGGGAAAAAAGTGCTTTTAATGTACGTTGTCTTATTATGGGCATGGCATTTGATGAAATTGTTTGAAAGTCCCATATGATCTAACAGTCTCTCCATGTTATGGACTTCTGCAGTATGCAACTTCTGCATCATTGGCTGAAGAGGAGACAGAAACAATTGTGTTTCCTAGGTAATTACTTGTCTGATAACAAGAACTTGATGCTTAAATGTAAATTTGCATTTTAAAAAAAAACTTTATTTTTAGTTTGCGTTTACTTTTCGTTTTTCTTGGGTTCAATCTTGCATTTCAATTGCAATTGTCTTCATTTTGTTATTTGTCTAGCAACAGACCACTAGTATTTCCTTAACGTGTGGTACTTTTTTGGCTGATTTTTGCTCTGTTGATGAGCTTTTGTTGCATATTTATGCCCAGTTCCCTCATCTGATATCTAGAAACAAAAATTTCATGTTACCTAGCAATCTTCTTCCCACTTTCTTCTTCATCTTCTTCCAAAGTTTGCCCTTGCATTTAGTTCTCATTGTTTGTTTTGAAAGCCACCTGTAAACTCCGATTTTCATTTTTTTCTGTCTACCAAAACAACTACAATATTTTCCACAATTTTCGGTTAATTTTTGGATTTAACTTACCTGTGCGTTTAGCTGCAAATTTACAAATATTAAATTCAATAAATCTGTAAATTGGATTTTATACTGCTGCGATTATTTATGAGAGAAATATACAGGTAGAAGTGTACAAGTGCTAGAACTTGTTCTTGGTATATAATATCGGAGTTAAACTTTTACCAGTGGCTTTCAAGGATTTTAGCAAGAGTAAAGAGAACTGCATGAAGATAATCAACAACAAGAAGCCACTTCCTTTATGGCCCCATCTTTACTAAGCATCTTTTTTTTTTTTTTTTTTTTTTTAGGGGGGGGGTTTTAAGGGGTAGATAATTAATTCATTAACAATGGAGGAAAAAGAGCAGGTAGCCCCAAAAGAGGGGGAAGGAGAATCAATACAACAGGAAACAACAAAACGAAGATCCAATCCTTGGGAAGAGGTGGAGAGCTGTAAAATGGAGAGAGGCAATTCCCCCAGGATACAACAATATGCCTATTCTTTGTGGAGTCATTACAACTAGAGGAGACCAAAGGAAACTTGCTTTTGACTTTAAAGGAGATGGGGGTCTAAGATCTGCTGAAGGTTTTGAAAGTAGGGGACCGTTTCTCAAGTCACACTCCATCCAATTGTGGTTAATGGTGGGACTGAAGACAAGTTTACCTACTGCATCACAGGTTGATTTACTGGCAAAAGTTATATCAACCCAAATTCATTGAAATGTAAGAATCCTGTGTCTCATGGGCCAGCATTTTCCTAGGATTCCTTCCCAAATGGAAGAGGAAAAGGGGCAAGCAAAGAAGACGTGGTCCACATATTGTAAAGCATTTCAACATACACAACAGTAGGGAGATAACGAAATTTGACGGTGAAGGAGGAAAGACTGCGTTGGGAGGAAGTTAGAGAGGCCCCTATAAATAGTGAAGCTATGATGAAGGATATGACTCTTGAACCACACAAGCTTATGCCAAACAAGGGGCCTCGAGAACGGATGAAGTCCCAAGCAACTTTAGAGCTGAAAATATCAGAAAAATATGTATTCCAAACAACATTATCCCCCTTACCATTAGGACTTCGGGCAATGGAAAACAGGGCATCCCAGACAGGTGGTAGCGAGGGGCAGGAAGGGGTTTTGGGGGGGGGTGGGGGGAAGGAGGAGAACCATCCTACTATTGATGTCAACAACCTTGGCCAGACTAGGAAGTCTTGAATCGTAGATGGCTTTGGCACCAACAAAGTGGAGGAGAACACAAAGGTGACATTGATCAAGCCAGAGGAATGTAAAGGCACCATCATCAATGTGGTTGGAGATGGCCCCAGAGAAAGAGGCCTAAGCTTCAGAATCTTACACTAGATCCAATAAGCATCAGAGATGGAAGTAGCAATCCATTGTGTCATTGCGAAGAAGATGCTTTTCTTCTTAGCCACAAGCTTCCATATCAGCTTGAGAATATTGGCTGAAGTAACTTCTTTGATTCTATGCAAGCCAAGACAGTCTTCATTATTGGGAAGGAAAACAATGGCCCCAACTGGTAGGGTGGAGGAACCGAGGGTGTTCAGCTCCTTTCCAGAGGAAGGCAAACATAAGAGACTCCAACTCCTTGATAGTAGACTGAGGCAACCCAAAAATGCCAGACCAATAGATGTATGATGATTGATGGCTGGAGGATAGAACTGATTGGAACCAAGTGAGCCGCATAAGAAAGAAGCTTGCCTGTTCATAGTTGAAGCTTCTTATAGATGAGGTCGAACATAGGAGTGCATTGATGTGCTGTCAACCTATCCAGAATCAGAGGTAAACCCAAGCATTTGATCGGATGGTGGCCAATAGAGAACCTTGTCTTCTCAAGCAAACTAGCCTTGGCAACTTTAGAGACCCTAGCTAAGAACAAGAGCGGTTTGGAGGATTAATACGAAGACTAGACAACCCTTCAAAAAGCTATAACCATGACATGATGGTCTCAAGAGAGTCAATGTTGGCTTTGGAGAAGATCATGAGGTTGTCCGCGAAGGCAAGGTGGGAGAGCTTGAGAGGCTTGCACTTGGGGATGGGGGAGATAAGCTGCTGATCTGAGATCACTGGATGCTTCTGGCGTAGCTTTGAAAGCTAGGGTTAAGATGAATGGAGAGAGAGGATAGCCTTGGAAAATATCCACTGAGGAGGCAAAGTAACATCTTTTTACTTTAATTGCTTTTACTAGGTATATTCTCCTTTCATGCTTGGGTGTCAAAAAGAGCTCAATGCATGTGACATAAATAGTATTGTATCGGACATCCACCATATTTTCATGGTTGTTGGTTGGTTCATTCTCTGATTTTATTGGCCGTCCTTTTTTTCATTGTGCAGGGAAGGCCCAGGTGTATCCTATGGTCTTAACTGGGCTCTTGCTCTGAGAGGAGTATTTGTAAAGGATAAAGCTTTTCACAACTTGAGTTCTTCCGAGCTACAACAGAAAGGTGCAACCACTTCAGGTAGAAACTTGGATTGCTTTGCTTCCTTATTTTGTTTGGTTTTATATCTATTTATTATTTATCTTTGTCTTCAAAATCTTATTCTTCTGTAACCAATGATAATGCCTTGAAAATTTCCCTTTATCTTAATTGGGATATTGTAGAGAGTTTGTCTGGTCTTCCGGTTCGCGTAAGAGGTAACGCTGTTGGGGGGGCTTCAGAAATTTCCAAGGCACAATTCAGTACACTCATGAAACAGGCAAGTCCAGTTCAAGGAATGGATACCATCTTTCTTGTTGGCTTTCCTTACTCTCTGACTCAGCCTTTTTTTTTTTTTTTTTTGTAATTTATAATGTAAATTGAAATATCATTACCTAAGATCAATTTGATCCAGTTGATATGTCAAAATACATTTTGATTCGTTTGCCAATGATGCATGTTTCCTTCACAAATATAATCTCTAGCATACAAGATTGTCTACCCTGGGTTCTTACTTTATATAGCCTCTCTCTGAGTCCATGTCTAGTATATTGCGCCTTTCTTCTCAATAGAATATTTTGGTTTATCAAAAAAATGAGAAAGGTTCAACACACAAGACTTCTTACATAGTGTTTTGTCAGGATAAATCACTCAAGACCCCAGACTATGAGTTGATTAAACCAATTCAAATATTCAAACTTATTGAGAGGCTGAATTTTAGACTAGAATATGAGGCATGTTTATTTGGCACTTAAAATGATCTCTACGTCGGAGTGTGTATAGCAGAGTTTCTAATCCAACCCATCTATCTAGCTCCCTTCATAATTCACACTCTGATATCAGATTGTGGTCTTCTCAAGCCTTTTTGTCTGAATAGCGATCTTCAATGGCATTTTTTTTGGGTGGGGTGGGGTGGGGTGGGGAAGTGGGATTCAGCTGCACAACCTTAGATTCTTGTGGTTGCAAGGATTCAAATGTTAGTTATGTTTTATTTTTTCCTCCGAAATGGAAATAATATGTGGGCTTGTGCGGAAGTCAGTAAGATTGTAGAAGGTATGGATAAATTTTAGATGGAACTTCTGGAAATGATAGACCATCAAACACCAAATAATCATTACATTGACATAAATAAAAGAAAAAGTGACAATTTTTGGATGCCCGACTTCTGGCATCCAAAAGTAATTACTGTGGCTGTCCAGCAATGGGTCGAACTAAACCAAATGTAAAGGTCCAAGGACATGGTAGGTGATACATGTGCTCCATTTTTTTTTTTGGGTGAATAAATAAATGCATTAAAAGAAGTGGGAGGTTGAATACAGCCTCAAGGGGAGATTACAAACCCAATAAAGGTAACCATAGCCTAGGAAGGACAACATCCAAAGCTCAATGGGCTTGAAGACTCAAAAACTTGTCACAAATGACATGTCCATTACATCACAAAAGCCCACATGGCTTAGAAATCTCAGGCCCAATTGGGCAACACTCAAAGCCTACATGTGCTCCAATTTTATTTAGTTGGTACTGGGAATTCCTTGTTGTAATGACTAGTCCATTTCTATTGTCAATGGTTGATTTGTTTGGTCCAAACCTGGTTTAATTGTGATACTTAAATCTGATGTGTTGGATTTTTTTACTTTATGTTGAGAGAGGTGACTATATATGCTCGTTGCTTGGGTGTCTTGTACCCTGCTGCATCTTGATGCGTGTTAAACTTCTTTTCTAGGTCACATCTCACATTTCGTCCATATCAAATGTTTTTGTACAAGATGGAGCTGTTGGGTCTTCTTCAAAATGTGATGCAAAAGTCCGTGTTATAAGTGACAGTCCATCTGCTGTATTATCACTTTCCAATGTTCTATTCAGGACACCTACTCGTGCAGTTTCTCATGATTCTTGCCCTCTGACTGTTTATGTTGCTACATCTATAAGGTAACGTTGGTTCTCTTTGGTGTGGGTGTTTGGAAATGATTGCTGCTGCCATTTGAATCACATGCTGTTTTGTTCCATTTAATGTTTTAGAGAAAACGGTTTGTGGTTATAAATCTCAATAAAGCATGAAATTCTTTCACAAAATATTTTCCTATAACATCTTTCAAGGAAGTGTTGGTTGTGCGGTTTAAATTTATTTTCTAGTTAGCTATTTTCTTCTTTCTTCCTTCTAAATATTCCTTTTTTCAACTTATGTGGAATTTTTTTTTTTTTTTTTTTGTGTTAACTTGTGTGGAATTTCAGTTACCAGCTTTTGTAAATCTTTCTTGATAGCAACACTCTAATGGTGACATATCACAAGATAATATTATTTTGTACTACTGCCAAATGGCAATGCAGTCCCAGTACTGGCGAGGTTGTTGGTCTTGGGTCACAAACAAATGGTGGATTTATAGCTGCTGATATTGAGCCCTCATCACTCATTCTTTGTGGTAAAGCCTTTTCCGATATCAAGGGTAGCAAAGATGCACTAGCTGCCTTGGCTGGACCTGTTATATCTGCGAGGGGAGCTCTTCCTTTAGCTGCTAGGTAAATAATTGCATATTTGGTTTCATTCTTTATGCGAATCGTAATGGTGCAACTGGTGTTGCATCTTTCAGGCTATTGGTGTCTGGGGAGACTGTGATACTTCTTTTTGCACCAGAGGACACCCTTCAGAGCTGCTCGGATTTGCTGGTTTCTGCAGATGCAGGTGTAATTCTATCCTCTCAGGGTGTAGCACCACTCTTTCAGACTGGAGATTCTGGGGCTCCCAATCTATTCAAATTGCCAGCTGCTGTGGTACTTGCATCTGCTGATAGGTAAACAAGAAACCATGTAATATTACTATAATTTGTTCAATAAAACATAGTATACAGTTATGTGATGCTGCGCTTGGCACGACCACATTTTGGTGGTCCATTAATTAATTCTCTAAAATCTGTCATTGGAAATGATTGGGGTTGGTGTATGTTGGCTTTGACTATGTCTCATTGGTTGGTTGCTCTTGTTTGCTTTATGTGGAACAGATTTTAGAAAGGATTCTAGATGCAACACAGTTGTTCTTTTCAGGTGTTGGGCCAGCCTGTGAATTGACCAAAAACCTAAACTGACTCCCTTCTGACAGTTTGGACTGTAATCAAATGAATAAGATGGTTAAGATCCTGCTGAAATGAAGTGTCTCAGATGGTTGAAATTATCTAGACATTTTCAAGTTTGCTTCCTTAATAGGAGGTGGCCTAATATACTGACCCCAGATTTTGGATCTTTGTCAAACAATGTGAATTTTGTTGTTACAATTATTACCAAGAATAATTATGGTGTATCCAGAGGATTATCAAGCATTCCATGTGATATGACATCTTGTCTTAAGTTGTTCCCGTAATGGCTCGGGTTCAAGTTTGGCTTCCTTCAGATGTAGTACTACGACAACTCAGCCTTGTCCCAAGTAAATGGGGTTGGCTACATGGAGCCTTGCCCTCCAATCAGCTCTATTCAACATCATACTCGATATAAGATCTAAACTATGCATGTCTTTTCTCACTACTTCCCTTAAGACCATTTTAAGTTGCCCTCAGCTCTTTTTTCAATCTGAATGAAGTCACTGCTCCGTACTGGAGCATCCAAAGGTCTCATGGCCATGCCACCTCAAATGAATTTCTTGTAGCTTATCATGTATCGGAGCTACTCTCAAATCAGCTCTAATATAGTCAATTTTTATTTTATCCTTCCAAGTTTTACCACTCATCTATCTCAACATCCTTGTCTTAGCTACACTGGTTTTATCTATGTCATGCTTCTTACCTTCCCAACATTCCGCACTATACATCATAGTCGGGTCATATGACTGTCCTATAAAATTTTCCTTCAAGTTTTAAAGGAATACGTCAATCGCACAATCCTCCAGATGCACCTCTCCACTTCATCCATCCTATTTTAATTCTTTGTAAAATGTCATCTTCTATATTACTGTCTTTATTTATGATTGAGCCTAGATACCTAAAATAATTCACTTTGCTGAATCTCCCTCTCATCAATTTTCACCACCTCATTATCTGTTCTCATGTAGCTAAAGTTACACACAATATACTCCATCTTCTTTCTACTTATCTTAAAGCCTTTTGATTCTAAGGTTGATCTCCATAACTTCAATTCAGCGTTAATCCTTACTTTTGTCTCATCCACCAAAACAATATCATCAGCAAAAAGCGTACATCAAGAACCTCATCTTGAATGTCTCTGGTTAATTCATCCATGATAAGTGCAAACAAATAAGGGACTTAAAGTTGATCCCTGATGTAACCCAATTGTAATGGGGAATTCACTACCTTGACCCGCCACAGTCCTACAGTAGAAACCACACTATCATATATGTCTTTAATTATGTTACGTATTTATTTGAAATACTTCTCTTCTCTAGTACTTTCCAAATTTAACTTTATAGGGACTGTCATAGGATTTTTCTATGTCAATAAAGATCATATGAAGATCCTTTTTGCAATTTCTAAATCTTTCTATGAGTCTCCTAAGTAAATAGCTTATGTTGTGAATCTTCTTGGCATCTCTTCTCAGGTGGGTTTCAATCAAGGTTCAAAAACTCGCCAAAATCTTGTATTTCGGTATTTTTTTATCAAGACAAAATGACATACAAAATATAAAAGTACATAATTTCGATCATCTCGGTCACATTTTGGTCATTTTGTTTCGAAATTTCGTTCATTTCAGCCCAAAAATGCACTATTTCGTCGAAATTTCGTCCATCTCGGTCTTTTTCATTTGGCTCATTTTGCTAATTTCGGCCACTTCAGCCATTAGCCCCCCAAAATGGTCAGCGAAACACATGGGAAAAAGTACACCATTTTGACGATATTTCGGTATTTCGGTGGTTTTGAAACCACTGAAACACCGAAACAAAATGAGTTCTTGAACCTTGGTTTCAATAACCCTCTTCCATAATTTCATAGGATAACTCATTAGTTTTATGCCTATATAGTTATTGCAGTTATAAATATCAACTTTATTTTTGTAAATCGGCATCACAATGCTTCTCTTGCATTCATCTGGCAATTCCTTATGCTCATAATCTTATTAAACAACTTGGTTAGCCAAGATGAACCACAGATTCCTGAGCTCTTCCACACTTCTATTGGGACCTCATTTGGGCCTTGTGTGTTACCTGCTTTCATCCCCTTTAAAACATCTTTTACTTCACATGCCCTGATTTTTTTGTATATATCTATGACATGTGGTGTCTTAATGGGTAATATAGTCTTCCGTGACACTATTACTCGAAGTGTCTTCATTTAGTAGGTTACAGAAATAAACTTCCACCTCTCCTTACTGTCCTTATCCCTTATTAGTATTTTATTGTCTTCATTTTTAATACATCTAACATGGTAGAGATCTTCCTTTCCCTCATTTTAGCTATCTAATAGATAGCTTTTTCCACTTCCTTATATTCAGATTGTCATAAAGGCCTTCATTTTTCTTCGCCCCCCTTGCTTTTCCCACAATCTTCTTAGCTTCATTTTTAGAGAAGTTATACCATTGTAGATCCTCTACATCCTTGGTTCTTTGTCATTTCTTAAAATTATCTTCCGTAGTTTTAATGGTTGCTTGAACCTCATCATCCCACCACCAAGTCTCCTTAGAGGAATGACATTTTCCTTTCAATTCACCTAGGCCATCTTTAACACCTTTTTAATACAAGTAGTCATCTGATTCCACATCATATTAGTGTCTCTCTCAAATGCCCATTTTCCTTGTTTGAGCACTTTATCAGTAAATGATTTCAAAGTTTCTCCTTTTCAGCTCCACCATCTTATCCTAGGGCAAATAAGCTCACATTTCTTACGGTTCTGCGTAGTGAGGCACATATCCATGATCACTAATCTATGTTGTGTGGTTAGGCTTTCCCATGGTATAATCTTATTACTTATAGTCCTTACATAAAAATTGATCAGACCTTCTAGCTAAAAAGAAATCTATTTGGCTACTATGATGCCCACTTTTGAAGGTAACTAAATGTTCATCTCTTTTCAAAGTAAGTGTTTACAATGGATAGATAATAAGCCACACCAAAATATAAAATTGTGATCTCCTCCTCATTCCTCTCTCCAAAACCATATCTTCCATGTACACCTTCATAGCTTCTATGATCTTTCCCAACATGTACATTCAGATCACCCCCTATCGTAATCTTTTCTCCTTGACTAAAACCTTGCAGTAATCCATCCATGTGTTCCCGAAATTGTAACTTGCTATTTTCGCCCAATCCTACTTGGGGTGCGTAAGCACAAATTATATTGACAACCTCTTTCTCCAAAACAAGTTTTATGGATATCCTATCTCTGAATTTTTTAATGTCCACCACATCATTCTTTAAATCTTTATCCACTACTATGCCTCTCCCTCCACTTCTATTACTTTTATCCTCCACATACCAAAATTTAAAGTCATCGAGTTCCTTAACTTTTTTACCTTTTCATCTAGTCTCTTGAATATGGTCTATGAAAATACTTCTTCTCGTCATGACATCTATCAATTCTAGACTCTTATCCGTTAAAGATCCAATATTCCAAGATGATAATCTAATCCTACACTTTTGGATTAGCTTCTTTACACGCAATCGTCTATGGTGCAAGTATCCTTGCTACTTGTCATTGCATCCGGGTGTTGACTCTTTGCATCGCTTTTAGGGGACTCCCTAGCTAACCCTTGCTTACTTTTCACTACACTCGGGTCATAGTGTAGTGCGTTGCTTATTCTGGCGGGGAACACCCTAGCATAATGTTTATAATATGAGGCTGTAAAATCCATATAAAAGGGTTTGGCTAGGGGTTTTTTTTTTTTCTTTGTGCCAGCTGCCTACCTGACACACCAAGCCTCCTCCTTTATCCAGTCTTGGGACCGGCAGCAAACATTGGCGGAGTTTCCTTCGATGTAGTACTGAGGAGCCAAAAGAGTTCTGTTCAGCCAGCTGTTGCTGTGGTGGCAGCAAAATGGTCTGCAAGCTTAAGCCCTACCATGAAGTTTAGCCTTTGTGTACAGTTGACTATCCTGGTTGGTTGACAGGGAAAATTATAGAGACTAAGAAAGGATAGGAAAGATGAATAAAAAATAGTTGACCTTCTAGGCCTCTGGACCATGCTCGATCTGAAGCATCTTGAGTTAGGCTGTTGCCCTCTGCCACCCTTATCTTTATTCTGTAAGCAGGGAATGAAGTCTGGATTGTCAATGTGATACTAGTTGCTATTATTCTGTCTAGAAGTGACATTCTTTCGTACAAAAATATACTTAAATTACAGGTGTTGTGGAAAATAATGAGCTACTACTGTGACTAAAAACACAGTTTTCTCATTTTAACCTCTGATTTATTTAATGTGATTCTTTCAGCCCTTTTTGTCCGTGGGTAAGAAAGGATAGGAAAGACGAATTTCTGGGACAGAATTCCATTCTGACACTCAACTTTGTTGTCCTAAAGCAGATTTTCATCATGTGGGACAGGCATCAACTTGAGGATCCAAATGTTGTGGCTGTCTGTTAATTAGCCACAAGACAACTGACATTGTCAAAACATTTCTTGCTGTCTGATAATGTAACTTTTATCATCCAGTAGACTACTATTAATAAATAGAGTTAAAGGATGGCATAAAAATCCATGTAGCCAACCTCATTTAATTGGGAGAAGGCTCAGTTGAGTTGAGTTTTGTAAAGATTTGAGAACCAGAATCAAAGAAGAAGAAGTAGGAGAGAGACAAAGAGATTGGTGTAACTTGGGAGTCACAACCGTGTAGTTGGGGCTTCCCCTTTGATTTAATATATAGATTATCTATTACATAGTCATAACCCATATAGGAAAGTAGAAGACAATAAAAAAAAAAAAGAAACTTTCTAGCGTAGCTAACAAAAACCCTAAATCCAATATGAAACTAACAAAGATATGCTTGTATCAAATATAATCCCATGGTATGTAGGTCTATGGTCAGCCATAGCCGTCCAACTGACACATGCTCTCATTTCTCTTAACATATAGCAAAAGAAAGCTTCAGCTTGGACCAACAAGAACTCCAACAAGCACAAAGAGAACTCCAATCAACCATCGTAAAGCCATCAACAACAAACAACAACAGTATTAAAAGCCCTTCCCAGAGAAGGTATTTCAACAACAACGAAAGTCCTTCCCAAAGAAGGCACTCCAACAACAACGAAAGCCCTTCCCAAAGAAGGCACTCAACAGACGTCTCACGGAAAATTCCACAGATAAATAGGCAGAGCATTAGGTTGTTGGGGACCAAACAACATCAGGTCGCTGATTATACCATCTTAAATAAATAAAATAGTTGCTGAGGACAATCACAAGCAGATATGTCTTCAAAAGAAATAATCTTGAGCAGACAATAAATCAAATTGAGCAGATAATTTGAATCTCTCCCTCCCAAAGAATCCCATTACCACAATAAAATAATTTTCAATTTCCCCCTTGGGATAGCAAATCTGGACAAATAACTCCAATTACCGCACATGCAACTACTAATTTTCCCCAAAAGTGCAAATTCCAATCTGAGGTGATCCCGGGTCCATTAAAGCAATAATTTGGCACATATATATGTCCAATGACAATTCTGTAATTGCTTCATATCCCAATTAATGCAAAACCCTGTACTCAATTGGGTTCAATATGGACCCACTTATACAAACTACCAAGTTACAAAGAAACAATGGCAATTTGGTAATATATCTCAAGGGTACCACTTGATGCGGATTTGGCTCCAATACCGGAATCGGATCGCTTATGGGCTCATTCAAATTACAAAGGAAGGATGATAAATCTGTAATTTATCGGAAAGCCCTCAAAGAGAATGAGAAACTTGTAATAAACCACATTTTTAAGAGAGTATTGGACAGCTCAATAGGAGAGGACTATCAAATAAACACAAGTAAAGGCAAAAGGGTAAACTAGGAAGAGACAATAAAATATGAACATTAAAGGATAAGACAATTAGTGAAGGGAAAAATTGGAAACTCAAACCAGATAGAAAAGGAAAGAAGGGAACTCACGTTTGTGAGGTTGTCTTCAACCTCACAACAAAAAAGACCTTCCAAGCATCTTCTTCTATTCTTGATGTTATCATCTCTTCTTAACTCTCCTCCTCTCAGAAACAATACCGTTTGAGAAACCATATTGTCTTCTTCTCAGTCACGTCTTCAACCCTTGCAGCAATAATTGATAGCATCACTATCATGTGGGAGCAAATCGATACCAGCGACAACAGATATCAGTAGCAGTAGCACATCCCATGATAGCAGCAAACCGAAGACATGTTTGAAACCAGCAACCACCATCAGTTCTTCGATCAGTGGTAGCAGCAGGCTATCAATTAGCAGAAATCTTGGTGCAGCAGCAAATAAATCATCGACCAACCAGATAATCCTAGTTCGATCAGCACATATTCAGCACCTTTTTGAAAACAGACTCAATCAATCAGTAGTAGCAGCAATAGGACCAGCAGAACAAATTATCACTCACCAATGACCATTTTTTTTTTTTTTTGAACAGTAGACAAACACAAGTTACCTCTTCTTCTTCATCTTCGTGGCTCTGGTACCATGTAAAAATTTGAGAACCAGAATCAAAGGAAAAGAAATAAGAAACAGACAAAGTGATTTGTGTAACTTGGGAGTCACAACCGTGTAGTTGGGACTTCCCGTTTCATTCAATATATAGACTGTCTATTACATAGGCATAACCTAAATTGAAAGTCGAAGACATACTGAAAAAAGGAAACTAACTAACTTAGCTAATAACTACCCTAAACCCATAGGAAACTAAAAAAGATATGCTTGTATAAAATATAATCCCAAGGTATGGAGGTCTATGGTCACCATAGCCCTTCAACCGACACATGCTCTCATATACTCTAACAATATATACAGTACTGTTATCTATATGAAAAGGTCATCACTTTTAGACATCCAAATTGAAGTTCTGTCTGTTGTTCACCCAAAGGTTTGCTCAAAATTTTGTGACTCTAGATCTTTTTCTAGCGTTAATTTTAGCATGAAGGCTTGTATATAAAGAAAGATGGATTCTACTGGCTACATTCATTTATTTCTGGAATTAAAATCTGTTTCTTTATACCTTGGTCTCATTCACTTAGATAAAATCCTTGCCTTCGTCCTCCAGCATCTTAAATTCCTTTCTTGGTGCATCCTAGCAAACCAAGTTATATAAACTCGAAGTTTCCACTCTTGAGAATTTTAATAAATTCTGTCTTGAAGCAGTTCTGGCACCATTCCTTCTTTGTCGAAGCTCTCACCTGGTCAAGCAGCTTATCACTTCCTTGCGGGCTATCAGAATGGGAAGTTTGTACCAGCATATTGCAAGGATTTCTCAGCTACTGATCCTCTGGAACTTGCAAAGGGTCTCCTATCGAAGGTCTGTATAAGAATAAATCCCTCCCCCCCCCCCACCCCATATGAAAAAGAATGAAGGAAGATTTTTGGCACTTGTTAATACATTTCCCAATACTCTTTTTATTTATTTTTTAATCTTGTTCGAGGTTAAAATGCTTTTTGTGTTTTCTGCTTGATTTTTGCAGCTGAATGAGAACCAGCTTCCATCTTTCTTAATTAACCTCAGACAAGGAGAAAATAATGTGACAGGTAAGTTGGAAGAAAATATTAGTGAGGTGTCATACCCATGGATTGAGTTGCCTTCTGCACTTCCCCTTTCGCCTTTTGATGGCAATGGTTGTAGATTGGGTTAATTCTGAAACTGAAGCACTATGTTCAGTCATTAGGAAAAAAAAATTATTTCAGCCCAAAAGTCTTAATGGTCCTTGTTATCAACCTTGCTTTCGTACTATTATATACATGGCAGTATCAGATCAGCAAACAACCAATAGTAGAAGAAGAGGAGGAGAGAAGAAAAGAGAAGAGGAAGAAGAAGTCAATGAAGAGGAAATGAGAACAAGACTCACGGTAGGTTAGAATAATCTCCAACTGTAACAGCATGTATTAAATATTAAGAGGAAATAAGTACAAGGACAAAATTACTCCCCATTAGTATAAAACATGACCACAGTACCCTTATTTAAAACATAGAAAAATAAGTCTCAAATTACCCCTATCAATAGGATAGGAGTAAGCATACCAATCTTGATACGCCCCCTCAAGCTGGTGCATATACATCACCCATGCCTAGCTTGAAACAATCATCACGAAAGGCTGGATGAAGCAAGGCTTTAGTGCACATATCACCAAGCTGAACTCTAGAATTAATAGAGTGGAGATCACTTTCCTCATCATAGCACCTCAATGTGTTTTGTCCGCTTATGAAAAAATGGGTTACTGGCAATGTAGATGGGAGCCTAATTGTCACAAAACATATTTATAGGTTTAGTAATAGAAAAACCAAGCTCTTGAAGAAGTGATTTCAGTTTCAGCCGCATCAACTCAGCTGCAATATGAGCCATAACCTTATACTCAGCCTCAACACTAGACCTTGCCACAATAATCTACTTTTTGCTCCTCCATATGACAAGATTACCACTAACAAACTTGCAATACCCAGTAGTTGACCTATCACCTTCAGCACCCGTATGATTTGCATCTGAATAGTCAACCAACTCAATAAGCTTAGGTCTATAAATGGGGCCCTTTCCTAGAGCACCCTTAAGATACCTTAGAACCTAATAGGCAACCTCCCAGTGAGCCTTCTTAGGAGATTCCATAATTGAGTCATTGACTTATAACACCCATAACAAAGGATATGTCTAACCCGGTAACAGTAAGATAAATGAGCTCACCAACTAATCTCATGTACTGATTCTTATTAGCAAGCTTTTCACCATCATTAGCCCCAAACTTCTGATGTGGATCCATATGCGTATCAATAGGTTTGGATGCCAGTGTACATTCTCAGTCAAATGATCAAGCACATATTTTCTTTGAGAGAGATTAACCCCTTTCTTGCTATGAATAACAAGAAAATACCTAAGAAGAAACAAGTCTTTCATCTGAAAATGCTGCTGTAAATAAGATTACACCTTTGTAATACCAAATGTATTATTACCATATATAATAATATCATCAATATATACAATCAACACAATTCCCGTTGGCGAGCAAAGACTTAGTGATCAGAATAACACTATGTATATACTTTTTGAGTAATAATGGAGTTGAACTTGAACTTGTCAAACCAAGGTCTAGGTGATTGTTTCAACCCATAAATAACCTTCTAAATTTGACAAGCTTTAGCCGAATTCTCCCCTTGAGAAACATACTCAAGAGGTTACTCTATATACACTCCTTATGCAAATCACTATATAAAAAAGGCATTTTTATAGCTAATTGTAATACAATGGCCAATTAAAATTACAACTAAAAAATTATAAACCTACTAAATTGAGATGTGCAACAGGTGAAAAAGTATTCTCCACACGATAGGTCTGTGTGTATCTCTTAGCAACCAAATGGGCTTTGAGTAATTTAATAGAGCCATCAGAGTTAATACTTAATAGTATACACCCAATGACCTATACTAGTTCCTTACCTGAAGGTAAATCCACTAAGGTCCAATCTATCAAAAAAGCAAGGCATCCACTTCGACATCCATACCAGACTTCCATCCAGGATGAGAGAAAGCCTCATGATAGGTATTTGGAATGGAATGAGAAGATAATGACAAAGCAACACTAAGTAAAGAAGACAAAAGATGGGAAATAGAAACAAACTTCTCAATGGGTCCATGGGATAAGCAACCGTGAATTTTTGTGTACAGGAACGAGTACTGGTAAGTTGTAAGACGAAGGGGAAAGAACTGTAGCCAAGAAATCAGACCAAGTGGAGGACACTAGAGGAGCAAGAGCCACAGGTAGTGGCTTGGGATGGCATTGATACACTTGTAGTGGTGCTTTCCGAGGGTTGGATGTAGAATCAGTTAGAGGAATCAATGAAGGAATAGGTGGAAAATTGTCAATAGCAGTATCTAAAGCACTACCCACAATAGAAAAGTATGGAGTATTTTCAAAAAATGTAACATCAGACCTGGAGACAATTTATTGATACCTGGGTGCGAAATGTGGACAAATAAAATGCAACTAAATATACAAGGTGGCAAGGATAACAATGAAGAATTAGGGAAAACAACAAACCTGAATGGGAAAGTGTAGCAATAGAGGAGGGAGTGGATGACTCGAGCTATTTGACATGCTCAAGTAATTGAGTAATCAGAGCATCATAAGACGAGGACCATGATGTATTAACTCCAGATGAATTACTAGGTTTAGAGTCAGTAGGTGCTACCATGTCAGAATTCCCATCAGACACTGCTGCATTGGCCACTGTTGTGCCCACTGAGGTTTTTCCTATTTAGCCCAACATTTATCTGTTCTATGATCTTGCCACAATGTGACTCACTGTCAGACAGACTGATCAATCTGTTGGCCACCAAGGCCACCTGTACCACGTCCTCATCGTCTTCCTGAACCACGACCTATACTAGGAAATTTAGGACCATGGCCACCATTACGAGTAACGAATGCAGTACTTTCCCTGAAAGAAGAAGATGAATCAACTCTGGAATGGGAGGGAGAGATGATATGTTGAATATGGTAGAATGCCTCATTCATAGAAGGTACCCTTTCACCAGAAAGTAGCTGGCCTTTAAGTGGTTGTAAATCTGAGTTCAACCCAAACAAGAATTTTGCAACCTGAAACTCTGCTCTCACTGTCTCCAACAACTCTATCAGTGGTGAGAGGTTACTAAACATTGAGTTCCTCCCAAATCCCCTTTAGGGTCCATAATATTCGCCAACTGAGAGATCTCCTTGTTTAAACATGGATAATTTTTCATACAAATCCTAGACACAAGCCATATTTTTGTCTTGGTAGAAGCTTTCCTTCATCCCACAATCCTTTAGTGGTAGTGTGGAGCATAACGTTGACAGTAATAGTTGGTTCCATTATACTATTCCATAACCACACTAGAAATGTGTCATTTTGATGCATCCAATTTTTGTACTCTGTATCGGTGGTGGCAGGTGGAGGAGAAATCAAATACTCCAATTTCCTTTCGCATTGATTTACACCTTCACAGCTTGGGCCCAAATTAGATAATTTGAAGCTCCATTGAGCTTTATAATCGTAAACTGGATATTAACACTGCCTTAGTCACCCATGAGCCACAACTAACACAAAACAGCAGTGATATGTCACCTCCAAATCATAAACAGATGGCCTGCTGAAGGAGAAGATAAAACAGCCACCCAGTGCTAATACCACAAGAGGTAGCCAACAACCGGCCCGGGAGAAAACTTGTAGTAGCAAATTAGGGCCTCAGATGGGGCCAAGGGATGTAGTCTGTTTTGTTATACGGAGCAGGATCATATTCTTTTCTAAGGCTGTGCTTTTTCTCGAGTCAAAGGTAGGTGATTCAACATTAGGCAAAAGGTACCACGGCTTTGAATGCTGACCAGGACAAATAGGGAGTAGTAATAGGAGAAAATAAGACCAAAATATGGGGGCAATCCAACAGCTGGTTGTGGAGAATAAATTAGATGTGCCATAATAGAAACTTAAAAAATGCGGAATTTATAATTCTTTGAGATTCAATAATCTACTCATCTGATCAGCTTCAAACTTGAAGAAAAAAGAGACCTTTGGCCGCATGGATGAACCCAAAAAATCTCATCCACTAGACGATTATGTTGGGAGATCCTCAATCCAAAGGTGCAGCCAAATGACCAAAAAACAGGGTACCACTAATTTTAAGGATCAGCAGCAAGAAGGAAGCTTCGTGTGCTTAAATGAGACATCCTAATAGTAGTCAACACCATAGCTAGGCTACCCTAGTTGTCATGACTCACGTGTTACAAACTAGGTGATGCATCAATGCTTCGATGGATTTACCCAAACCCGCCTCAGAACCCGGACCAAGACCCAAATCCATTTGGGGTTCCAAGTTACTGATTTGGGTTCAAGATCATTAGTATATTCTAGGATTTTATTTTATTTAAGAATATTTGTTATCTTTTATTTTAGGTTATTTTGGGGTAGCTATTAGCTAAGTAGAACTTTTCAATTTTAGTTTTATTGTGTTTCTATTTTATTAGATTTTAAATTAGGAAGTTTCTTTTATGTTAGATTAATTTCCTAGTTGGCACTTTTCTTTTTTTTTTGAGTAACTCTTTTCCTACTTATGTAAGGCCATGGGCTACAATAGTTCTTAGTTGATTATTGAAGAATGAATTAAGTTTGAGAAAGACTTGCGTGGCTCTCTCTTCCTCCCCCCCCTTCCTTCTTGAAGAATCTCTTCTTTTCCCCTTCTCTCTCTCTCTTCTTCTCCTTTCCTGGTTCTCTCCCTCTCTGTTCTGGAATCAAAGATTAAACCCCTGCTAGGTCTGCAACTACCTCTGGTTCACTACCAGAACCTTGTAACTCAACCTGTCCTTATCCGTGGGCCACTGTTACCTGTACTCTGTTTCTGGGCAACAGCTGCTGTCCTAATCAGGTGGGTCGATTTGCCTCTCCCTCGATCTGTTTGGACTGAGATTATGAGCAAAGGAAACCCTCTTCTAGGCGACCAAATGATGCAGATTCTTCACCAAACTAGGCTTGTTTTATTAGGAATAAGCTTAGGGTTGGGTTGTATACGTGTTGGGCCTTCAGTCCATGTGGTTTGGAGTATATTGGACTACTTTTATGGGTCTAAACTAGGGGTTCTAAGGTTGCATACGGGATTCAGTGATTTGTTTCCTTTTTCTTTAGTTTCCTTTTTAGATGGGGTTATTTAGTTTCCAATTTCAGTACCTAAATTAGTTTCTAATTTCAAGTCATTGTTAGTTTCTAATTTCTGCCTAGATTAGTTTCTATTTTCATTAGATTCTAAATCTGAGTTACTATTACTTGTAAACCCTCCCCATCATTATTATAAATAAAGGAGAGCTCTCATCATAGAGAGACGATTTTACAATTAAAAAAAAAAGAAAAGCTTCTTGCTGCTGCTGCTGGGATTTCTCCATGGCTATACCTTTGTGACTGATCAAGGGTTAGGGATTGGTGTGTGATCCGATTGACACTCTGCGGCGAGAAGTCCGGGTGGGTCTTTTCTTATCTGGTTTTCTTATTGGATTCTCTTCTCCAGCAGTTCAGGTAAGTGATCAAACTTCTCTGCAGATTTCTGGGTTGGTTTTCTCTGTTTTCCTTCCTATCGGCCTAGCTGTTTTTGGAGAACCAGCCATCCGATGGCCTCCATATTTTGACTGAAGGATAATCCTATCCAGAGGGAGGATCGATCCAATTTTGGGGTCAATCAGACCACTGGATCTGCTGAAGTGAACTGTCAAGCAATTCTGGCCGACTGTCAAAACCTGCACAGATTTAGATTCCGTTTTCTGTTCTGTGTTACTGTGACATTCTGGACTATTAGCATCTGTGATCTGAACCTACTGGAGGTGTTATATTGTTATTAAATTTCTGGTTTAATCCTAAGACTGCTGCTGATTTATTTCGCTTTTGGTTACTGTTCATTGAGATCGTTTTTCAATTCTGGTTTGTGGCCGAAGTCTGATTTTCTGCTATAAGTTTGCTATTGGTTTTTGGTTGTTCTTAGTTTAAAAGTTCCTGTAGTTGGGGCTGGTTTGGTTGTCAAATCCTAGTCCTACATTACCAAAACCCCAAACGTGGAAGACCTTGACCTGCAACTAAGCTGTTCTAAGATTTCACCCAGGTCTGGTTCCAGAGGATTATATCTCCCGGGGTTGCTGATTATTGGACCTACTAAAGCATGCATACGGTAGGGCTTTGGAGTAGGACCCTACACCTGAAATCTCAAGTCCAGCAGGCCAAAGGTGAGGGAGTTCTTCCTATCGTTCTTCTGTTGGTTTCCGCCTCTTGCCATGGCGGAAACCTACAAGGTTGAAGACAACCCTCTCTAACCCACGATTCTTGGTCCTTATGTTTATTCCTTGCATTTCCCAAATTACCCCACTCCTTCCTTTTTAATATACTTTGTGCCTTACTTTATCTTTATTTCCTAGTTTGTCAATTCTCAATAAATCTTATTTCCCTAGTTACCCTTCTAAGAGCCCTTTATTTACTAGCCTGCCACTCCATTAAAGATTCTACTTTAATTATAGTTGTGCCATTCCATTCAATTTACCAAATTGCCACTGATTGTAATAATTGGCTATTAAGCGTTTAAGTGGGCCCACATCCAATCGGTTTGGTTCTCTTGGGGTCCATCGGCCCCGCATTATCTGGTATCAGAGCAGAATTTTTTGTCTACTTATTTACTCCAATGGTTGCTTAAACCACCCCCTCATTTGAACTGCGGACTTGATTACTTCAACAAAATGAAGAGATGTTGAAGATGCTTAGAGCTTTTCAAGAAGAATTGGTTGCTAAAAGGATAGAAAGGGAAGCATATATGATAGAAAGGGAAGCACAAGCTGTTACCTTCCAGGACATTAACACAAGACTTGATGCCTTAGAGTCACGTATTCAGAAACCCGGCGGACAACAAGATCACATTACTTATGACATTGTGACGAAACCTCGAGAACTGTGCCCCCAAATCTAGAGACCATTACATCAAGTTTTGCTGTCGATGTTGAAGATGAACAGGACGATCTGATGAAGGATGCTTCCGAAGAACTAATCGATGGCTCGATATCATTTGTGAAGCCCCACCATCCGATTCCGGTCAAAGTCATATCATTTGTTGACGACCATCAGAAGATAGTGACCGTTGATCGCGAGGTGCTTTGAATCTTTACTCCATTGGAGCCATTGATCGAGGATGCTAATTGAGTGGCGTTGATTCTCTCCTATAAAACTCGTGGACGAGTTTTTCTAAACAACAGGGGAGTTGATGTAGCAGCGCTTCGATGGATCGACCCAAACCCGTTCCAGAACCTGGACCAAGACCCAGATCCAATTTTGGTTCCAAGTTACTGATTTGGGTTCAAGATCATTAGAATATTCTAGGATTTTATTTTATTTAAGAATATTTGTTTTCTTTTATTTTAGGTTATTTTGGGGTAGCTATTAGGTAAGTAGAACTTTCCAATTTTAATTTTATTGTGTTTCTATTTTATTAGATTTTAAATTAGGAAGTTTTTTTTTATGTTAGATTAATTTCCTAGTTAGCACTTCTCTTTTTTTTTAGTAACTCTTTTCCTACTTATGTAAGGCCATGGGCCACAATAGTTTTTAATTGATTATTGAAGAATGAATTGGCTCTCTCTTCCTTCCCCCCCTTTCCTTCTTCTTGAAGAATCTCTTCTTTTCCCCTTCTCTCTCTCTCTCTCTCTTCTTCTCCTTCCCTGGTTCTCTCCCTCTCTGTTCTGGAATCAAAGATTAAACCCCTGCTAGGTCTGCAACTTCCTCTGGTTCACTACCAGAACCCTGTAACTCAACCTGTCCTTAATCCGTGGGCCATTGTTACCTGTACTCTGTTTCTGGGCGACAGCTGCTGTCTTAATCAGGTGGGTCGATCTGCCGCTCCCTCGATCTGTTTGGACTGAGATTATGAGCGAAGGAAGCCCTCTTCTAGGCGACCAAAACCCCTTCATATAAGTTTTCAATACTGCACCAAACGTGGAAGACCTTGACCTGCAACTAAGCTGTTCTAGGATTTCACCCAGGTCTGGTTCCATAGGATTATATCTCCCTGGGTTGCTGATTATTGGACCTACTAAAGCATGCATACGGTAGGGCTTTGGAGTAGGACCCTACACCTGAAATCTCAAGTCCAGCAGGCCAAAGGTGAGGGAGTTCTTCCTATCGTTCTTCTGTTGGTTTCCGCCTCTTGCCATGGCGGAAACCTACAAGGTTGAAGACAACTGTTTGAGATTTAAAATGTAACCGCAAGCGTACGGATCAGTGTAGCTACGGGTCGAACACAGGGAGAGCAGCCACTTTATTTTTTATTTCTTTTAATAATGCGAAAGTGAACTGATTAATGGTTGTGATCTAATTCTAATTACCGTCCTAAAAATAACGTCCTAACCATTCGTCATCTAAGAATTTAAAGACGCAAGCCACGCAATTAAAATTAAATAAATAAATAACTAAAAGTAAACAACCCACGCAATTAAAAAAAATAATAATAAAGGAAAAAAAAAAATGCTGAAATAAAAATAAAGTAAAAGAAAGAGGATAAAACTAGAGAGAGACTCACAAGTAGGTTTCTCTACTTAGCCCGAGGGATGCATCATAATATGAGCTTCCCTACTTGACCAGAGAGTCACTCTTACAAGGGTTTCTCTACTTGGCTTTAGGGAAAGGGAGACAATTAAAATAAAAGCAATAAATTGATGGTTTTATGGCCAGGAGGGGCAAAGCCAACACATACACTAGCCATGAACCTTGGGGGAGAGGGATAGCAATAATGTAACGACTGAAAATAAAAATCCTAAATTAAGAAAGAAAGGGTAGTCAGAAGAGGAATGAGAGGGGGGGAGAGAAGATTACTGAAGGAGCCTACTTACTTGAATCAATGCTTGAACTTGAAAAAAAAATTGCTCCACGGCTCATGATCTTGTCACCTAGATCTAAGCCTAGAACTATAACTTAAAAAATTACAACTCAATTGCATAAATCATAAACATAAAAAGAACTGAATAAAAATAAAAGAGTACTTGCATTAATTGAAATAAAAAAAACTATTACAAAAGTGATTAAAGCAAAAATAGAGAAGAACTAAAACCAAAGAGTGAGAGAGTGAGAGAGGGAGAGAGAGAGCAACTAAAAAAAAACTAGAAGAAGAATGAATTGTGTCTCCTCCTCTTACATGAGTTGTATTTATAGGGAATGGAGAGGTAGGATAACAATTTTCTCTTTCCTAAAAGAGAGAAATCCACAATTGATTGTGAGATCTTTTGAGTCCAAAAGTGCTAAGATGGAGGAGAGAGAAGAGAGAAATAAATTTTGAGAAATTTCCTATAATTTTTTTGCTTATTTTCTTTCCTTTTTTTTTCTAATTTATTTTTCTTCTTTTTTTCTCTCTCCTAGGGACGATTTTTTTTCTTCCTTTGTGTGATTTGGACAATCTTTGGTGATGATGTGGAGGAGAGAGAAGATTTGGACAATTTTTGGTTCTCCCCTTTTTTTTCTCTTTCCTTTTTTTTTCTTCTCTTCTTGCTTCCACGATTTTGCTTTCCTTTCTTTTTTTTTCTTTTTCTTCTCTTCTTCCTTCCACGATTTTGCTTGCTTCTAACTTGATGTGGAAATCCCCTCCATGCCCTTAGTGCTTTAAGTGAGTGAAAAGCAGGAAATCTTCAACAAAATCTTCTAAAAAAAAAACAACCATAAGATTCGAACTTGAGACCTCTTGGTGAGCAAGAGAATTTTGTACACCATAGCTCACCAACTAAGCTAGGTAGTTGTTGTTACCAAAAACAAATCTTTAATCACTTAAAGATGTGGTCCATCGATCCTTGTTGGCATTTGGAGTATTCCTTGTACCTCTGGGACAATTGCAAACGGGCTGGTTCTGCATCTCGGTTCAGTTCTGATCCATTATTCTTTTTCTGACCCGAAAAGAATAATCATTTGTACGGGTGACCAAATGAATGTGTACTTTTAATTGAACACGTCCATCTTGCTCAGAATTTCGTCCTCTTCGCAACCATGGAAAGAAATAGGACCTCTTTACGTGTAAAATTGAAGATATAGCTCCCGATAGTCCTTAAGGCCTTGAAAATATAAAACCTGCAAAAAGAGAGTAAAACCCAAGGTAGCTCCATTCTAAATATGTAAAATGCATGTTTTACTACCCTAGATTTCACACATAAATGTGCTCATCAACAACCCTCTTTAACCCACGATTCTTGGTCCTTATGTTTATTCCTTGCATTTCCCAAATTACCCCACTCCTTCCTTTTTAATATACTTTGTGCCTTACTTTAACTTTATTTCCTAGTTTGTCAATTCTCAATAAATCTTATTTCCTTTCATGTCCCATCAGTTACCCTTCTAAGAGCCCTTTATTTACTAGCCTGCCACTCCATTAAAGATTCTACTTTAATTACAGTTGTGCCATTCCATTCAATTTTACCAAATTGCCACTGATTGTAATAATTGGCTATTAAGCGTTTAAGTGGGCCCACATCCAATCGGGTTGGTTCTCTTGGGGCCCATCGGCCCGGCATTACTAGGGTTTCAGACAAAGCAAGAGCAGCATAGGTATCTGTAAACCATAAGGAAGAAGGCGTAGAGGTCGAACTATTGATTGCCTAATGCTCTGATATACCATGTAGCAGTATCAGATCAGCAAACAAGCAATAGGAGAAGAATAGGAGAGAAGAAGGGAGAAGAAGAGAGGAGAACAAGACTCATGGTAGGTTAGAATAATCTCCAACCATGTATTAAATAATAAGAGGAAATAAGTTCAAGGGAAAAACTATTTCCCATTAGTATAAAACCTGATCACCGTACCCTTATTTAAAACATAGAAGTCCCAAATTAGCCCTATCAATAGGATAGGTGTAAACTCACCAATCTTGAGAATATATGTACTATTGGTAATCCATAATGTGGGTGCTTAGGAGTTTTTCTCAGTGCTAGTAGTGGTCTATGAACTATGTGAAAGAACGGACATTTTTCTTTTAGGCAAGTGATTCTGTAGAGACATGGTATAACTGTTCTAGGTTAGCTACTATATCTGTGTTATACATTTTTATTATACTTTGGGTGCTTTTAATTGATACGAATTGTAAAGTGAAGATACTTAAAAAGTTTCTTCCATTTACTTTTGGAGATCAATTGGAAACAACTAAAGAAGCCTTTTATGTTTCTGTAGGCAAAGAGCTGATTAAGCTGGCAGAATCCACCCTATCAGGAAATATATCCCCTTTTGAACCTAAAGGTAGCTTTCTTCAATTATCATTTTCTCTTTCCTTTTTTTTTTTTTTTTTTTCTCCTGGTCAACAGGGATAAATGTAGTTTTCTAAATTCCTTTCATAACTTTGCAGCTGGGGATCTCCAATCAAAGTACAAAAGCTTTATGACTGGTAAATTCCAGGAGCTGCCAGAGGAGTTCTCATTCTGAAGCCCCCTGTTCCTTGTATCCCATTGGTTCCATTTTAGATTTTCTCTGCATCTGTGAGAATTTTGTAGTCTCATCCTGTGTCTGGGGAAAAAATAAAGTACCTGAAGTAAAATGTGGAATAAAATTAATGGTTCTTTTTCCCATCCCATGTGTGTACTCGCATTTTACATGTATTTGTTCAAATTTTCTTGGGTTATACTGATACAGGTGTAGAACTGAGAAAATTCCTTGGTCTTGAAATGAACAATAGTTGATTACTGTGGATGTTGGGGTCAACAACTTTAATTTTTTTGGGTTTTTTTCAAATAGGCTCTTTAATGTATACCACTTCTCCTGTTTGTGATAGGGATTTATCATTGAATGGATACCACCTCAAAGATTGGCCTCGGCTGAGAAGAAAGCACGGTAATTTTTTTTTTTTGGTTAGGCACTAGGGAGAGTTGAACTCATGACCTCTTAATTTTGAGGTGTTGGTCTTTGCCAACTGAACAACCTTGTTGGGGTTAAGCATGGTAATTGTTAGGACTAAGTGATTATTTCATTTTGTATTAGAACTTTAGAAAAAATAATTTTTGGCCTTCAAATAAATTAGGTTGAAAAGCTTGAATTTTTATTGCTTAGTTAACTCCTTTATTTTTTGTGGATTTTTTTTTTCCCACTAAAACTAAAGAAACTTAACACAGACCCACAGAGTCTATAGAAGTACACATTCCCCCTGGATTTTTCTTAACAATATACTCAAAACAAGAAAAATTACATTTCAGATGGGATATTAAATAAGATAAAAGAGTAAATAGTCCATGGGCAGGGGGTAGGTCCTCGGCATCGGTCCGCACCTCTACAATGACTTCTCCCAATAACATGTCGGATGGATTTGACTCTTTTCCTGATCGCCCATCGCCCAAGTCGGTCCATAACTATTTGGGCGAGCGCCATGTGTCTAGGCGAAGATCCAGCGCTTTGAAAAGAGGCACAGTGAACGAGGTGTTGACAAAGGTGCCAAAGGCAAGACGTCTAGAACCATTGGATCCTTGTCTGGACACATGGTGCTCACCCAGGTAGCTATGGGCGAGACCTAGGCAATGAGCGCTCAAGAGAGGAGCCGGATCCTTGTCGGACAGCTCTGTCTTAAGTTTCCTATTCTGATCCTGCAAAGCCATGATTTAGGCTAGCATTAAAGTGTCCATTGACACCTAAAGTTCCCAAATTGCATTTATGGAACCAAGAGTTTTTTTTTTTTCGGATAGAGATTTCCTAAGGCTATGGTGAATGGAGCCCATTGCGACCGGAGACAATGGGAAGGTGAGAGGGGAAGAGAGGGGATCACATCTAGTCCATCCCATCATTCAGTCATCGGGAGGACTGACTCTTTTTTTTTTTTCTTATCCACCCATATGGTTTTTATCATGGTATGCCATTTCAATATAACATTAATTTATGGAAATAATTTCATTAATTTAACATAGGCCTAATAAACTGGATAGATCTGATCACACCAAGGACCCTTAAAATGAGCTGCAATCAGGTTAACTCCTGGGAGGGAATAGAGTTGGTTCTGTCTCTCAGCATTTCTTGCAGAGTGGCTGCCCTCACATCGGCATCTCTCTCTTACTTGGTACCAAATTATAATGTGTCAATCTACTTTGCATACTAGACAATCAAGTAATAGCATTTAGTATTAATTGAAGCTGTGTCAGGCATCAAATCTATGCTTTCAGGGTGATGTAGGATCATGGGTTAAGGAATTCTATCAGTGAGAATGTGAAATAGGATCATGGTTTAAGGAATTGTATCGGTGAGAATTGCGTGGATCAGATTGATCAGAATCAGCCGATGTTGATCCCAATTTTGGTTCAATCCTATATGAGCCAATCCAGATCAGTATCGGCCTGATGCTGATCTTGAGCCAGATTCTGGGTTCTTAAACATGTTAGGATATCACTTTTACTGTAATAGAAGAAAAGAATGAGGAGTTAAAAAGTCTAGGACCAAGTTTTCCTAAGTTCATGGTTCATTTTTGAAAAGGTTCTGAAAATCCTATAGGAGTTCGTGAATCTTAAGATGAAGTGGTCAACCTCACCGCATGGTGAAATAAAACTTCTTCTCATTTACCAAAAAAAAAATGAAATAAAACTTCTCCTAAAAATCTATTAATCTCTCTCTTTTGTTCATCGGGAGTAGAATTGGGGTTTTTGAGGTTTAAACAATTTAGAGGGTCCCTAAACCTGAATGGCTGAATCGCTTCATTATTATTAGAGTTCATCAATGATTGAACGAGCTAGATTATTAAAAGAATCATTTCCTTATCCCATGTTTGGGTTGGGAGAATCACGTGGAGTGAAATAATTTCCTTCTCATCTCCCAAAGTGAAGTAGTCTTGGATCCATGAATTCATCATCATCTTTCTAATTAACTTTGCTCCTCACCCACAGCCACAATTAGTTCTCTAATATTTTACAATAATAATAAAGGTAACTTTAATCGAAATCAAGGGTTGAACGGGCAGGTTTGAAAGATTCCTCGCTAGTAAAAAGAAAAAATTAAAACGGTTAGTTCTCATGTTCCAAAAATTTTCAACTTCAAATTAATTCTAGAAAGGATCCTTACCTAGGGGGACTGCATCCTAGTGCAGCACTAGTGACATTTTTTTTTTTTTTGTCACATGGCGAGTCAACTGCAGCCTAAAATTTAACTACAAGTGACATTATCTTGTCTTATGCTCCAAGTTTGAACAAAATGACTTACCATGTGTTTATTTATTTATTTTTAAGATTTACAAAAAATTGAAAATAACATGGAAAGCTATATGATTGACTTGGTATCTTTATTATACTAATATAACTTTTTTTTTTTAATATCTACTACTAAATTAAAATTGGGTCAATTTATTTATATTTATTAATTATAAAGGGAAGTGTTGTTTGAGCACAAAGGCGTTCATTATGCCATCTCATATCCTTATCTTATTTGCATAATTAATATATATATATATATAAATGAGAGGGCATATTGAATGCCTTAGCCTCAGAAAGCCTCAGAAAGCCTTTTCTCCATTTATAAAGTGAAAGCAACTTTTTCATATTTTACCTTAGGGTGGGGGATGCATCTTGTTGTCACTAGGTGCTGAAATTGTAATTTTTAACTTTCTTTTAATTGCACATTGTCTTATTCTCAGAAGTTTTTCAGGTCGAGATAAAAAATGAATTTCAAAATAATTTGAAGGGTGAAGTTCCTTCACTGGTGCGGTGAGTTGAGGTTTATCACCCTATCTTAGGATTCATAAGCCCCTATAGGGTCTTGGAACCTCCCCAAATGCCCCTCTGATACTCCCCACATTCATCTAATTAAGGCCCACTCAGTGACTAGATTTCCATTAAGTGGTTCTAATTTAAGTGTGACTTATCTTTCTTTGGAATTGTTATTGTTCATGAAATGACAAGATTTACTCTTCCTGTAGAATCGCAATCCATCTTACCAAAAGAAAAAAAACAGAAGAACCACAATCCATGGAAACAACCTATATGAAATGGCCTAACATTAAAAAAGATAAAAATAAATAAATTGTGAGCGAGTTTGGCCCTACACCTAGACCCATGAGGGCTAAATAATCGACACACCCCCATAAAATGAAAAATGACATTTCTATGGATACTTCTTTAGGTACTCCCATAAGCTCTTGCACATCTGTAGGATTCGTACTCCCCTAGAGAAAACACTTACCTAAAATAAAATAAGTAAAAAAAAACCCTACTAGTCTAGCATAAAAAACTCCTAGGCAGATGAGAATGCAAATAAATCACTCTACCCCTCATTGCTCTGCATTGAAAATGTTTCTAGGGATGTAAACGGATCAGATGTGTTCGGATTCGGATATTTCTAGAGCGAATATGGATACCACTAAACGAATACGGATGCGAATCAAATTTGAATTTTCAAGTATCCGTTTACTCTATGGCTTGTGTAATTCAAACCTTTCTACCCCCAAATGAATATAATTTGCTCTTAATCCATCTTTCTAAGTTATTTTAACTCTTTTCCTCATTTTCTAAAACCTATTTAACTTCAAGATCCCTCAAAAACATTAATTGATTAATTAATCAGATCAAATAATTATTTTCTAGATAATTCGGATAACCTTTAACCGATTATGGATACCACTAAATGAATACGAATTCGATCAAATTTTGACTATTCATTTACATCCCCAGATGTTTCTATCACGCCTCCATTGACCCACAGATCTAGTATTTCCTAGGCCAGATCGATAGAGTTCTCTTGCTCTTAAAATAATGATTTTCATTATCCGACTTATTATTCTTGACCATTCCGGCATAAGGATGATGAATAATCTCATGACGTAGAGTATTCTTTCGTCAAAAATCAATCTAAAGTCTACAAAGCTTTCCAGTGTCTCCGTAAAGAACCCCAAAAAATTGACTCTCTTATCTTCAAATCTTTAAAGAAAGAGAAAAATAGGAGCTGAGCACATGGCCACGTGTAACAGTTACTTGACTTGCAGCTTTTTTTTTTATTAGTACCACCACCATAGTAGCCACCACACCACCACCGCCGCCACCTTCCCACTGAAAATGTTTACAAAAGCTTCATATATTTTTAGGTTTCAAACTTTTACAGTTACACAGTTAGGCTACAAAGCTTAAAATTGGAAGGCAAAGTAGTTGCTTGTTAGAGTCAGAAATGCTATTAATACATTACAAAGCGCGAAACCCATCATCATCATCCTCCTCATAAGAGAGAGAGAGAGAGAGAGAGAGAGATCTAAGATCACGTCAAAAGGCCTCCACCAAAGCAGCTGCGCCCACTTCTTCTCCATTATCGTCTTCCTCTGCATCCCATAGGAAGTGTGCATACGATCCCATCACAAAGCTGCAATCAACAACACAAACCCAGGAAAAAAAAACTTTAAAATCCAAATAAAAAAACTGAAAATTTCCTTCTTTTGGAGCGTAAAAGATTGATTGTTTTTGTTCATCTTTCGTACCAGTCGTTAGAGGAAGCTTGAACGGCTTGTTCGAAGTAAGCGTTGGCTCTGTCTTCATTTCTTTGGGTTTCCCAGATCAATTTCCCGTACAGAGACAACACTTCACCGTCTCCTGGACTTGCTAGAATAGCTCTTCCATAGTACTCTTCGGCTCTCACTGCATCTTTCTCTACCTATCGAAACAGAGTAATCAACAAATCAATATAAAGAAAAAACCAAATCGAAGTTGAAATTTTGAACGATTTAAGGATCAAAATAATGGAATTAATTCGCAGTACCTGATGTAAGAACTGTCCGTAGTTCCTTAACAGAAGTGGATCTCCAGGGTTAGATTTCAACATTTTTTGATAATAATCACCGATCTTCTTCTGATCGGTACTACCTCCGTCGCCGCCGACCTTCATTCCTTTGCCACCGGCGAAGTTAGACTTTTCCCTCACAAATACGTTCCACGACATTCCACAGTCATCCACATCACCATAGCAGATCTCTTCCTCCACCTCCTCCTCCTCCTCCTCCTCCTCCAGAATATTAGCCGGAAAAGAGCGAGATCCAGGACCTGATAACTTAGAAAACCTACCGGAATTTTTGTTCAGTGGACATGAAACGTCAGCTTCCGACATCGCTCGCCGGATAGTCCTCTTGTCCTTGATCTCCAAATGCGGCGGCGGCGGCGGCGACGGTGACGATTTCTTCTTGTTTTCGCCGGAGAACACTGACGAGTTAACGAAATCCTTTCCTGATCCGGAGAAAGAGACCTTCGGTGAACCGGGTACCAGTGAGGCGTGAACCGGTGACGAACCGGTCCTTATGAGAGTAGCTCTCATTGTGGAATCTTAGAGAGAGAAGGTACTGGAAGTGGGAACTCACCAGAACTGTTCGAACTTCTAAGTGTTGTTGTTTGAAAGGTGATGGTTTATATAGACATTAAAGCTGTGATGGCACCGTTAGGTAGTCAGAGTGACTGCGTTAGAGAGGTTGACGCGTGTGAACGTAGCACACGTGAGTGTATGACTTACTGGAAGGCACTGCCGGTGGGGGCGGCTATTTTAGTGTCCAGGTGGAGTGTTACCTTGTTTTCCTTGGACTTTAGTCTTCACTTTCTTTAAATACTACAGTTTCCACGCGTCACGAAGAGGCCGTGAAGGAGAGAGGTGACATTTGATTATTGCCACGTGGAGTTAAGGTATAGGGTGGGACCCACAAAATGGACTTTTTTGTACATGGTGCATGACTGCATGTGATTCGTACCTTTCCCAAGATCTCCGTAGCGTACAACACTAAACTCCGGGAAGCACCGAGAGGAATGGTGGTGGCTGCGGGCTGCCATTCGCGATAGAGGTTAGCCTAAATCTAAGAGAGAGGGGAGGCGTGCGAACGGAGTTGGTAGCTTAGTGGAATGAACCATCTTCCGGGTCGGCTGACTGGATTTGATTCGATACTTTCATTATCATTTGTTGGTCTTATCGTAAGTAGGGGTGAAGTAGGATTGGGTTGAGTTGGATTGGGTTTCTTAAAACTCTAATCTAACCTTAAGTCTTCAAAATTCAACCTACGCCCAAGTCAATCCTGTCAAGTCATACCAATTCAACTCGACCTTAATTGATCATGTTAGGGTCAGATTGGGTTGGGTTGGGCTGACCATGGCTTTTGCAATGATTGGATTAACCTAGATTGATTAACCTGTTTTTGTCATTCATATTCTATACATTAAAAAATTATAGAAAAATAAAATACCAAGAAGAACCTAATTCTAATATAAAAATTTAGGGTTTAATTTCAGGCTGAATTGGGCTAGGTTGGGTTGGGCGAGGCCTCAGCCCAACCCAACTCTGATCCAGGGTTGGGGTTTTTCAACCCTAACCCGACCTCAGGGTAAAAGAAACTTGGCCCAAGCCCTGTTCGGGCTCAGGGTGGGCCAGTGCAAGTTCAGATTGTCAAGGCCAAACTTTCAACCCTAGCTACAAGTAACGCTTTCACATGAAGGCCTTGGTTAGGGATTATGATCACCATCATTCTGATAAGGTTTTAATATTCAATACAAAAAGAAGAAGAAGAAGAAGATAAGGTTTTAGTGTTATAATTTACACAAAATAATATGTTTTCTGTTGAAATTATAAGATGTTGGGAAATTTAATTAATTAATTTATTATTATTATTATTTTGTTAACATAGATCTTTGGTTTATTCATTGATCCCAAGCAAACAATGTGGAGATGTTTTCTCTCTCCTCTCTATCCATTTGAGCCTATACTGACAAAATCATTTTTCCCACTATGATTCGCGTGGCTAGGGATTCCTTCTCCCCTTTAAGAACATCAGATTTATAGGACCGACAAGTAAAATCATGCATGACTTCACAAGAGACTTTGATAAAGACTAATCAAATCAAAAGAATTAAGGTTCAAGTTAGGTTATGGACCAAGGAAGGTGCTAGGCATCTCAGTTCACCCAATTATATCTTTATTTCTATTTACATAGTTAAAAAAAAAGTCTTAAAATTAATGTAAATATAACCGGGGGGGGCGGTGGTGGGTGGGGGAGAAGGAGATAGGTATATCTCATGCCTTTGGCTAGAAAAAAAAAAAAAAACTAGCATACAAAAACATAGAATAAACCTAACATGATTAATGGGAAACTAGTAAATAGATAGTATTAATAGAAATGCCACAAGCTAATTAAATATGCAAAACCCAAACTAGATGGGTGAATATATATATATATATATATATATATGTGCACACATGACAGATCGTTAAAAAATATGAATACAGAGCTAATTAGCCACAAAAGTAGAACACAATAATTTAATTTTACAAAATACCCTAAATGCATGGATATGATTAAAAGTGTAGAAATGATCAAAATAATACAAAAAAAAAAAAAAAAAAGAGACAAAAATTCATAATAAAAAGGAATCATCCTCAAAACACTTAATTAACACCAACAACACCAGAAAAATTAATATAAAAAAATTTGGCATCATAAAATGTGCTAAAAATGATGAAAATACCAATATTTCTAAATAATCCCTACATAATCACGAACAGATAGAGAAAGATCCTATAAAATTAGAGAAACTATTGTGAATGCAGATCTACCATGAAAACATCACAATATGCTAAGAAACCCATACTTAAGTGATAAATATAAGGGAAATTTATCCTATAACAGTAAACCATCCAGAATGAAATAACTTCGAAACATTTTAGAAGAATCATTTAATAAGAATCTAAAACATAAAAAATAATAAAACAAATCTGAAATGATATCTCAAAATAAAAAACCTAGACTAATACAAAACACAATCAATGTTAAGAGAGAAACTAATATGCATGATTGAGCCATAAAAATGCTAAAATAAGGGGGAAAATGCAAGAAAAAAAAAATGTAGAATAGACATTACAACAGTAAAAGATGAGATAAACAAATATAGAAGACACAAAAAAAAAATAAAAAAATAAACTTAAAATCGGATTGAAAACTATTACAATGTATGCCATTACCTAGAGAAGTAACAACAACATACAACTCTTCTCATGCACAATACAACTAAAATACTCAACCAAATAAGATATAAAAAGAAAAATAAAAATAAGAAAATGAAGATGTTATATCTAAGATGAAGAAGCACCTAAGTATTTGGGTGGATTTACCAAAAAAAAAAAAAAAAAAGCATTGGGGTGGAGGGTTAAACTTCTTTCTCAAAAATCCTAAACTTGAGTTACAGTTTTTGGGCTTAGTTGCACACTCTAAATATTGCTTTTGAATGTAGGGAAGGACCTATTTATGGGCTTATGTAACCTCTTCAGCATTTCTACGACATGGGTTTTCAAAATCTCACCCAAAATAATTGGAATTGAGTGAGAACTGGATGGTTTCTCCTCATTAGTCTAAATTAGGGTAAAATATTTATACCAAAAATATTCAAGGGTTTTTTTTTTTTTTTTTTTTTTTCTGGTTAATCACAATTGAAAGGAAAAAAAAAAAAAAACCAACCTTAAGGTCCAACGAATTTATTTGGAGCCCTTGGAGCTTATTCACAAGATGAAGCTCTACCAATAAAGGAAGCTTTGAGTTAGCTAGTGGCTATGGGAATTTCTCACTTGCGCATCTTATCTGATGCTAAAAAGTGATTAGAATGTTGTGGGATTATTAATGGTTATTCATCATTTGCTATATTTCAATGCATTGGATTTATGGTATTTATTTGTGAACAAAAGAAATGGTCAATAAAGCATTCACTTCCCATGCTAGGGTGAATATCAAGAGAGATTATTAGTTGTTCAAAATTGGATTTAAAAATCAGGGTTTAGTGGCATGCATTTGTAAATTGTTTTAATTTTTTTTTTGATATAATATTATTTACTAATACTTTTTTAATGATCACTTTCTAAACGTATTGAAAACTATTTTTATTTTCAATCAATTGTTCAAATTCTTTAAATTCGATGTTTTGAATGATCAGCGGCAGTAGTAATTAATCTATGCTCGTAGGTCTAATATGTGATATTAAAAAGTAGAGATACTAGATTATAATAAAGCTATTTTCTTGGAGCTTAAGTGTTATATCTACCTTTGGGTGTTTTTATGTGCAAATACCTTTATTTGAGAAATGAAGATAGATATACAACAAAAAACCTAGGTGAATTTATCTAGTGGATATCAAATTATCTTCAGTCTCTCCAAGAACTCATATCTTTTACTTTCTTATTATTCTAGATTATAATAAAGCTATTTCCTTGGAGCTTAAGGGGATTCTATGCATATTTTGAGTTGACTTGTGAAACTAGAAATTTGTTCTTTGAGGATAAATTCAGTTTAGTTTATCTTAAAAGGAGAACGCATTGATGTAAATGGGTTTTATCTTCTTAGTGAGCTTTAAGCATTTTATGTTTTGTGGTCTTTGGGTTGGGGAAAAATTAGATGTTCACCCCATGTACTTTTCAATCTTCCTTGAAATTGATTAATAAAATTGCAGAGGGTAGCCTTAGACCTTGCAATTTTACAGTTTTGTAAATGTATTGTTTAGATGATCCATTCATAGGTGTATTTAGAATTTAACTTTTTCTTATGATTGTCGTTGTTTTATTTCTAAAAGTTCTTTAAGTCAATAGTAAAAAAAGATTTTTCAAAAAATATAAAAGTGACTTATCTTTATGTCATTATTTAAAGTTGTTATTGTCTTCTATATTTTTCAAGTACACATGTGAAATGATAGGATTTATCCTCACTACCAAAAAAAAATAAAAATTGTATGTTATATCATAAGGGAAAGAATAATAAGGTAATAAATAATTTGAAATATGTATTATTTACACTCATCTTCTTCTTTTTAATTTATAAACTATTATTAGAGCTTGCTTTATAGTTAAGAATTAAGATTAAAAAAAAAAAAAAATTGGCCAGCACCAAGAGTCCATCTTATTATGATTTTTTTTCCCCTAATGACTAGTATCTAGGCTTTTAGCTTGACTAGTCCTAGGGTCCATATTGACACCCACAACCGTATGGACTGGGTCATATCAAGGTTGAATGAGATTTATTCAACTTTCATCAAAAGCAGTGAAGTGCACTAAACACCTCCTTATGAGTGGCCCAAAAAGATAAGAGATGTCGAACTTAAAACCACATGCTTCTTGAGACAAAGATCCCTTGCCAACTTCGCTCCCTCCTCAGGTTTAACCATCTTATTATGATTTAAATTTGCATTACAAATTGTCGTTAAGAGATTGAAAATTTAATTTGATAATGATGAGTGTTAGTCTCACTGAATTCATGCATCCTGCACACTAAAATCATCCATATATAGCAACTGCCATTGCATCTCTAAATAATATCCATTCCAACTAATATTCAATGTCTTTTCTCTTTATAGAGGGTGGAACTTGGTGTAACTGTAAGTTTGGTTTGCTCAATTGTGATCACTAAACCTTTCTTCAAAGTGGGGATAAGGCTGCTTTCATGACTCTCTTTAGACTCCGCAATGACGAAAGCCTCTGCAATGAATACACCAATTTTTTGTCTTTTCTCTTCATGTCTTATCATCGATCATTAATTTCCAAATATTCTAACAAGAAGAACAAATTAATCGAGCTGCCAATTTTCATACAAAGGTGTGAAGAAGAAGAAGAAGATGTAATTGGTGTAACAAGCTCCACTACATCCTAGTTTAGGAGTAGTGGTTGGGAGATAACTTATTGGAAGTAGGCATCATAGATGAGGATAACAACTTTTTAGAAGATAACACCCGTACATGATTGAACATATATACAAGAAATTTAATGATACAAACAAAGGAAAATTACATGATTACCCACTTCTAGGTTTCTCTTAACAAAATTACCCATCAAAAGTTTCAGTTAACAAAAATACCCAAAATTAGGTTTTCCTTTACAAAATTACCCACTTAAAGTTTAAGTTAACAAAAATACCTAAAATTGAGTTTGGGTTAAAAAAACTACCCACTCAAAGTTTTAGTTATAAAAAATTAGATGTTTATATGTGGAAGATGATGAATCATTATTTTGGGTAATTTTGTAAATCCGAACCTGATTTTAGATATTATTGTTAACTAAAACTTTGAATGTGTAGTTTTGTAAACTCAAACATAATTTTGGGTATTTTTATTAACCAACACTTTTTATGGATAATTTTATAAAAGGAAACCCAAAAATAGATAATCATGTAATTTTACCAACAAACAATGTGTTTTTCCACTTCACTTCACCCCACTTAATAGTTCCAAATAGTGATATATATGATAAGAGAATCTGGCTTATCTGACGTAGGAAACATCAGACCCGCGTGTCAATGAAAGAGACTGGAAAAAGAATTTTCAGCACACAATGAGGAAGGGACTGTCAGTGTTTCCTAGGCCAGGCTGGCAGAATTCTTGTTCCTTATATATGTATATATATATCAACGGATTTGAAAACAATGGTTATTCTTGTTTACAAGCAACATGGATGGTCTACTAACCAATTTGACACGCTATTAGAGTGGTATTTATCCATCCATGCATCATCCATATCAGCAGAGTAGCTTTCCATCGTTTGTTTATGGTAGTTAGTGGCCATCATTGTTACTTAACGACTCAGAACAAAACGCTACCATTTTGGATTTAGGAGTTGTTTAGTTGTGCTTAGTCTATTGGCTACTTCCTTAAAAGTCCGAATAAATTCGGTTTTTTCTTAAAGAACAACAACATCAATCAATCAAATTAACCAAATAAGACCATGTGATAACTGAAAGTTGGGACATATTTCATGTTCTCGTTGGACGTGGCTAAGTTCTATTTCTATGTATCATGTTCATCATATGACCTGTAAGTCCTACTATGAGAGAGAGAGAGAGAGAGAGAGAGAGAGAGAGAGAGAGAGAGAGAGAGAGAGACTGGTCTAGCTTGTGTTTCTGGTAGAGAGAGAGACTTCATGGACTGGTCTCGCTTGTTTTTCTGGTAGAGAGAGAGACTGACTGCATGGACTGGTCTTGTTTTTCTTTATTCTACTTTGGTTTTTTGTATAGACTGGCCTGGTATTTCTGGTGGATAAGAGAGAGAGAGAGAGAGAGAGAGAGAGCATGTACTGGTCTTGTTTTTCTGGTGGAAATTCGATCTGGGTGCCGTTGTTTTCTGGTGCATAGAAAGTGATGAATTTAAAATTATATTTTATAAGAAAAAATGTAATAAATTTAGTGGAGAATTGGAGGTCATCAGGTGCAATGTGTAGCTTTCGGATTGTATTTTGTCTTAGGAAGTAAGGTTTTGTGATCAAATTTTCGTTGCTATACCTAACTTCTTGGGGTCATCGTATGAGAATTTTTGTCTCGGATTGATCTAGTCCTATGTAAACGGTATCACAATGACCTCAGAGACTAATTGTGTCAAATATCCGAACACCTCGAATATAAAAAAAATGACAAAATAAAAAAAAATAGTTCCAACACAAACGCCTCAACTGCTGATTCATCCCTTCCTCTCCCCAAACCCTTCTCCCATTTTATTTTTCAATTCTTTATTTTTTATTTGTGGATTCAAATGATCTCCCTCTCACTTGACCGCTTTGGTTCTAATTAATTTACTTGTTTATAATTGACTTTGCTACCACCCTTGCATGAATATGCATGCATGATAAATCTATAACTTCCATGAGTATTCACGATCGCTACATTTATGCTCTAAAATACAATATCTATGTATGTCTTCTCCTATTTATTTATTTATTTTTTTATATTTCTTAAATATGCATCACTACATGTATCAATCTATTTTTTTTCTTTTTTTCATATAGAATTACTTTCCCAATTCTATCGTGAACACGTATGTTGAATTCTTGACATTAAATTTATTCACGTAGGATTCCAACCTTTTTTCAGAAAAAAAAATGTTACCTGATTGCGTGATCTTTGTGTTCGGATTGAAGATGATGACCTTACCCCTTGTGAAATATAAAAAATCCACTTCCTGATAATACCCCTAACTGCCCCAAATACTTCTTTTTTTTTTCTTTAAATAATCTAGAAAATGCCTCCAATGGTAGTGAGTGACCTGACCCGGCCACCATGTTTATTGTTTCGGAATCTAATCTGGGTTTTTGCATGTTCCCCCATATATAAATAAGAGAGGCCATCTTACCTTAATTGGATCTATATAAGGACCTTCTACTCCGATCAATTTTCCTTACTTGGGATCCCCAAAGCCCTCACCCTTAGGCCTCGACCCTCCTTTAAAAGTGGGAGTTGCTTCTGGCCCGCATGACATGCACACCGAAACCGTACCGACATTTAGAGAGAGAGAGAGAGAGAGAGAGAGAGAAGTGTAAGATAAGCTCTAAGTCACATGACAAATGAGTCTTCGTGGGGCCCACTAGAAGTGGAGGAAGTGAATGGCAGCATTCCAAGTTTCAACCAATCACGTGCGCCGAAAAACGTGGAAGATGAGGTGTGTGACGCGTGTCATTGTGCATTAAACAAAGGAAATGAAAACCCATCAATAGATACTGGAAACTCGATTCAATTTCAGTTTAAATGGTGTAAATCAATTCGGTTCATATTTATTTGACTAAAATTATAACTGTATCATTTATTAAATGGTTATATTTTTTGAAATCATGACTGTTTAGTAAATGGTTTTGGTTTTCACGATTTCTAAACGGTGTTCATGGTTTTAAATGGTTTTGATTTCGATTTATTCCATACGGTTTGTAAAATGGTTCACAATCGGTTTGTTATAACTTGTAACCATCTCTAAACTGAAGATCATAAGTTTATCAAGAAATAATTGGCAACCACAAATAAGAGATTTTATATTAACGAATGTATGTCTTAATTTGATAATCTAGTGTTATTTCTTTGCATGGTCATTCTCAAACATTTAGAATTAATATCATACAATATCCAAATCCAGCCTTCTACAGCACAAAATATTAAAATGACAGGTGGTTCAGCCAAAACACCCCATCTATGATAACATAATAACATATATGGATTACAAATTCATGATCTAAAGCTTAAATTTGAATTGAATTGTAATAAATCATACCAAAACAGGATGGGCACTTAATTTAATTGTTAATTGTTATACGGATTACTGCCCCTTCTTTATTTAATTGTTATACGGATTAATCGGATCGGTTTAAATGGTTTTAAATGGTTCGGTTTAAACGGTTTTAATTCGGTTTGAAATCAACGGGTTCCGCAGTTAAAATCGACCCGACCCGTTTAGTTAATCGGCCTGAAACTTGAAACTATAACCACACCATTTACTAAACGGTTTTGCAATTTCAGTGTAAATGAATCGATTCGATTTCGATAAACGATTTCGATTACAAATTCACATCCTTACTGCAAACAATGAAAATTGGACAGTGAGTAGCAGAGTTCACATATAAAAAAAAAAAAGTAGCAGAGCTCAGGGTCAGGCTCATGCTCATGAAGACTGTGGCGTCCCACACTGTAGATCATTAGAATTGAGTAACCAACCTATACACTTGGCTACCTTAATGGTCACAATCTTCATATGAATTACCTTGAGAACCAGGATCAAGTGTTGTATCATAGATTAAAGCATCGGCATCAGTATCGGTATTAGTATCTTTATCTATTGATATCGATTCAATAAGTGTGCATCGGTCATTTTTTCTTTTGTTTTAAAAAGAAATTAAAGTACATTTTTTTTTTACTGTTTTACTATAGAAACAATACGTGTAATCGATCTGAATTGTTCAACTATCGGGTAAATTTCAACCAATACCAATTCGATACGGTCAATACAACTAATATGTCATCTATACTTGAAACCATCATTGGTATTCCTTGAGTGACCTATAAAAAGAATTGAGTAACAACGGCTAACATACATGTGAGAGGCTTTATTCTATTCTCACCTATTTTTTGGTTGCCACATGGATTGATGATTTGATTATTATCATCATTATTAAAAATTTAATAGTTGAAAATAAATAATCTCACAGTTTGTCTTCTTATGATGAAAGACAATTGAATTGAGTATGGCCTTGAATAGGACAAATTGGAAGACTAGGATCCAAGTGGTTGACTATATTTGACTGTTTTACTTCGTTAGTGATTTTGATTATCGGTTTATTTTCTCTTTTACATTTACTTTTTCATTTATTTTTCTTTGTCATTGTTTGAATCCATGTAGTAGACCTCATTAAGTTGGGATAAGACTTTGTTGTTGTTGTTGTTGTTGTTATTGTTGTATCTTTAAAGACTCGTTTTATATTGGGTTATTTTTTCCCTCTTTGAATTAAAATTTTCAAATAGATTGTAATTAAAATGTAGTAATATCAAATTAAATCGAAATTCAAATATATAAGAATCGAATTTTCCTTTAGCCATGGGCAATACGAAAAAATCGTCTATGATGAGTGGTGAGTCGACAGTGAGCATCCAATGGCTCGTGGTCCATGCGGTTGTGGACCGCAAGCCATAAACTCGGACATTGGTGAGCAACAAACTTGGTACGAGCTGTAAACTCAGACATTCTAAGTTCGACTCCCGCTAGGCACACCTCGGGCCACTCACATGGGGGTGTTTAGTGCTCTTCATTGTTTTCAGTGAAACTTGAATGGTTCCCATTCAACCCCGATATGACCTGGTCCATGCGATTGTGGGGTTAGTATGGACCCGGGGGACTAGTCAGGCCAAAGGCCTGGATACCGTCATCAGGATAAAACAAAAAAAGTGAGCATCCAATGGTTAGGGTGCACGTCAAGACCCTCCCAACCGTTAGATGCTCGCCGTCTAACAAAGAGGTATCATATCTGACTTCTGACCTAAGGGTATAAATTGATGATTTCATGAACCAACTGTCTGAGAAGTCTGAATCACGACATGATAAGAATAGCCCATAATGTTCCCCATTCCTCAGCTATATAAGGAATCACCATGGCCTATGGGTCAAGTGATGACAACAATCACTGAAATTTGGGAAGTTATGAGGGACTTGCATAGAGTCTCTACTTATTTTAAGGCTACTTCTAGAATAATCGGATAAACTCAAATAAAACTATTGAGTAGAATTCAGGCAATTAGTACTATACTATTTCTAAAGGCCTATGGGGTCCACCCCTGATGGTTATGGACTCCAGTGAGTTGATAGAACAATTAATCAAAATCAACTCATCAAGTTAAGAACTTCGACATTGTTCTAGTAGCTCAAGCCTTCACACGGCCGGGTAGATCACCTATGTTCGAAGGGAAGGCCTACTAGGGGGGGGGGGAGGTACTTTAGGCAGGAGGATATCTGCAAGAAAGCCTTATGAAAGAAGTTCACACTGGGGAGGATAAAAAGTATGAGAAGAGAGGGAAGTGGGAGGGAAGAAGTGAGATAAGAAATCTTGGGTGTCCTGATGATTAATTACACCTCTATTAGATTTAATGACATCTCCATTTCATATGGAGGGATTGATATGAATTTGAATTCCAACAAATGTGTTTGATCCGAGAAGAGAGTTGTTGGGTGGAGGCATTTGAGGGGTTAAATGGGTTTGAATAACCCTAGACTTCCTTCCGCCGTTAGATTTGAAGCGTACAAGTGTTGTGCGCACAGTGAGGATTGCGTAAGAACTGAGCGATTAAGAATTGGAGAGAAGCCGGATCCCTATTCTAAACAACTCATTTTCAAGTAAGACCTTCATATAAAAGTCCAAGGGTTCCTCTAAAAGCAAATGCCCATAGATTTCTTGTAACTGTCTGATCAGAATGTAAACTCCTCAAGCAAAAATCTAAGACCTGAAAGAACAGTTCCTTTTACCAGTAGCTAGTCATAAATGTTGCATTCCCTTAAAACTCAAAAAACTATTTTCCTTCAGAAATGGGTTTCTGTTTCCCAATTCATGAGCAGAAGTATAGAATAGACATTGAAAGTATTTGGAACCCAAGTTTGACAGAAAAGCTCTTAGAAAGCCCTTCTACAACATACTTCACATTTGGTGCATCATTGCTTTATCTGAAAAATTGCTCAAAGAAATGAATCTTCATCTGTTTGCCCTAATTTTCTTCCCTTATTTTTTTTTCCCAATCATATATTTCCAAGGAATAAACCTGAAATTAATAGTTTTTATATTGTGGTGAAGCAAAGGTACACTTGATGCAACATAATAACAGTGAGAGAATCTGATGCTGTTGCATGCAATGTACTACTGTGCAACTCAGAATCACTTGTATATATCCCACATGAAAGCTTTTTCAATGTACATACTGAGCATCTCAGACCAAAAAAAAAAAAAAGGACCCCTGTTATCAATCATTATTGTAAAGAACATTATGAAGTTCTAGTAAGATATTCATAACTGGCGATTAACAAAAGCCACGTCCTTACAGGAATATTCTGCTTACGAGGAGCTCCACCCGAATCACAAAGTCTTCATATGTAAGCTTGAGGAAATCTTGACCTCTCTCCCATCAACAAACAAAATGATTCATTTACTGCACATCTCAAAATTTTTGGCTAAATGCTGCAGCATTACCAACAGTTCAAATCACTAATTGCACCTTGATGTACTTGACTGGCCCCGTTAGTGTTCAAAGGATGGACAGAGAGGTGCAATAGTTTAATTAACTGTCATCAGAACAATAAAAATACTTTATTAGCATATAAAAGTCAGATACTAAAGTTCATATAATACAAGAAATACAAAAAAGATGCACGGGAATGAATGACTCAAGAAAATTTATCCTTCAACCCTATGGCACTCCTGATGGATTTCTAAAGCTTAGGTGAGTAGGTTCAGAAGCTTAATTGAAAACCAGGGTTGCAGTGGAGAATAAAGAGAACTAAGAAAAATCTGATACTTATAATCAGAAGTTCAGATGCATGCAATATACTGGTTGAAGTTCTGATTTATGTCCAAGAATAACTTCACAGAAGCCACGTATTCCTTTAAAGCTTAAAGGGAAATCCTATAGAACTGTTGTACAACCGATTATGATGTATGGGGCAGAATGTTGGGCAGTTAAGAAATGTCATATAGAGAAGCTATGTATAGCAGAGATGAGGATATTAAGATGAATGTGACAAAACTATGATGGATAAAGTAAGAAACGAATGTATAAGAGATTATTTGGGAGTTGCCCCGACCAACGACAAGCTCTGAGAAAATCATTTGAGGTGGTATGTCTATGTCCAATGGAGGCCTATGGATGCCCCAGTAAGGAGTGAAAAGAATTGAAAAAACATGATTGAAATCTCTAAGGAAAAGACAAGGATATTTACATATATCCTTGATGCAGTTAACAAGTTGGACTTAAACAAAAGAGGCAAATTGTACATTAGAAAACACATGTTGAACTTATATCTATTATAGACATTTGACAGATTGGGACTGTAATAACTATATAATGTTCTAGATAAATTTGTAGTCCTTAAAATGATGATGTAGGGTAGTGTGCAAAAATTTTCAATTTGGAAAATGGTGCTGGACCACTGGGTTATGGCTTCCTTTTAAATTAAATAAGAGGATGTAATAATGTTTTAAGCAATTTTCCTGTAAGAAACGTTTCCAGAAACTGCTGTTATCAAACAGCAATGTGTGCAAAAAACGATCCAAGATACAGGATTATCAAACACCAGAAAATCCATTTCTGTGTGCAGAAAACGTGAAAAATCGTTTTTGCTGATTCTAGACACAGAAACAGTACAAACGTTATCAAACGATGCCTGACTCATTCCGTCACATGCATTTTTAGAATCATAAATTGCCAAAAATTTTGATTTATATTTCTAAAAATGGGTGAAACGGAAGGAGTTTATCAAACGCTTTACATGCTGTTTTTTCGTTTCTAGCCACAGAAAAACGCAGAAACATGTTTCTAGGAACGTTATCTACGGTGCCTGAGACTGTAGAATATAAAACTAGATCTGACTACCAGGTGAAATCTGAGGGAATAATACCATATTCAATCCAATAACATACCCAGGAAAATAAGATTAATCACTGACCTGTTTGAAGAAACAGGTAGTGAAGGAGAAGAGTAGAAGAAGAAGATATTAGGAAGGATATGACCTGGAGCCTCGATCAGTATCCCACTGATCAGCATAGTGTCTCAACAGGCAGCAACTGCATCCCACCAGCAGCAATCTGAATCCCACAGACCATGTTGGAAGAAACAATCTTTATTCAAAATACAAATCGTGGGGTAGGCTTATCCATACATCAATATATATAGAACTGAGTTTTAGAGTCTCACTCTAAAAAGAGAAAACATGTCCACAGCAGGAAAACCAAGGTAAGAAAGAAAAACAGAACTCTCCAAACTGTAAGAATGGTATCGGAGTGTTTTAATTACGTAAGGAACTTAAATAAACAAAGTTTTCTACTTAAACACAACTCTACCCTTATCTTAACTAACACTTTTAAGATAAAATAAAACTCTATCTACCACTATTAAACCTGAACCAATAAACCGGTTCAATGATGAACCGTCAACTGGTTAAGAACTGGGTTAACTTCGAAACAGTAGTAAGTAAACAACAGAGTCACTTAGTCAAGTGCATCAAGTTCTTTTTTTTCCTTAGATGTTGTTTTAATTATCTTCCTTGCTGATCTAAATCAACTCCCCCAGATTTAAACCATTTGTCTCCGATGAATGAAGGGAAATGTAGTGCTCATACAACTCCAGATTGAGATGATCGAACCTTCGGTGCGTATCCCTGTGCAATCAGTTCCCGGACAGCCTTTCCATTTGACAAGTAAAGAATGGTAACCACCTGGTCGTCCACCTTTCTGAGTGACAATATACTAGACGTCCACAATATCTTCTATCCCATCTTTAAAAGTTGGAGTAAACTAGGGAAGCCGTAAATTATGCTTTGTATCTCCCTCATCTGAGTGGTTGACCCAAATAAATCGTAAGATCGGTCACATTGAAGATGTGGCTTATGGCCATGTCAGCAGGCAAGTCGAGCACAAAAGCATTTGGTCCAACGTTTTTAAGGACCTTATAGGGGCTCATTTCCCATGGGAGGAGCTTCATGTTGGTGCAAGAAGAAGAACTCCCAAGAGTAATGTGAACCATCACCATGTCTCCATGATAAAACTCCACAAAAGGCAATAATGATCAGCCGTAGCTGTATAAGAATCTTCGCTAACAGAGATAAAGCAATGAATGTCGGCATGTACCTCAATAATATGGCGCATAAACTCAGCCACTCCAATAATAATGTGCTTGAGGCAGAAGGGGAACAAGATCAGCAGCTCGTTTAGGTTGAACTCCGAGAACAGTTTCATGAACTAGGTAATGCAGCTAGTTGCCCAAACTTCGGTTAACAACCTCCGTTTGACCATCAGCCTATGGATGGAAGGATGTAAAAAACTGAAGTTTTTATATTGGTCTACATACTTTTTTTTTTTTTTTTTCCTTTTTGTTAACCAAGGTAGATCTGGGCCAGCTTACGCACACCTTCACTAATCCTTTGGGAGACTCGTGCAGCAACCCACCGCCACGATCTCCATACATGAAGCCTTCCAGAAAAATAATGAACTTGATATCTTTATCAAATATAATCAACTCTAACAACCATGTAGCCACACAACTTCCTTGAAGAAGATAGTAGCAATTTGACTAGCAACGAAAATCGTAAGGCATGGAATGAAATAGGCCATCTTCAATAATTAATTGACCACGGATGGAATTGTGTTGATCCTGTGTGAGGGGCAAGCCTAGCACAAAGCCCATGCTAATATGTACTTGTGGTGCATGTGGAACAGAAAGTGCGGAATACAAAACAATATTCTAATTAGTTCCCTTAGCTAACTCAAAATCGGCAATGTTTTTTATTACATGCTCCACATCCTTCTACAAGTGTTGCCAATAATTTTTGTCGGTTTACTTGTAGAAGAGCCTTGTTGAAACTGAAATTTCCACCAAATCCCTTTGCATAATTCTTCTATAAGGTGTTGTCATAGGGATGAGGCAGGAACACACAGTCGAGTCCCCAAGAAAAAGTACCCATTGTAGAGCGAGTATTTAGGATCCCTCTCACCTTCTTGCAGTTTCTATAGGTGTCAAGAAATCCTTGTTTGAGGCATACTCATCTCAGATATGGGCAATACTCATGGCATGGGCTGAGAAAGTGTGTAATGCCAACACTTTTCTACTCTTAGGCATCATCAACAGTATTTTTCTTCCCTAGCTTTATAGTTGGTGCAAACATGAATTCCTGTAGGCAGGCAACCCATTTAGCATGTCAGTTGCTCAATGACTTCTATGACTGGTTGTGCTTCAGGGCTTCATGATTTGTGAACAAGATGAACTCTTTGCCAACAAGATAGTATCTCCAATATTTCAGTACTTGTGCTACAACATAAAGCTACAAATCATAGATAAAGTAGCATATTTTGGCATCGTTAATCTTCTCACTATAGAAGGCAATGGGATGATCTCCTAGTAAGAAAGCCCCTCCAATACCAACTTGTGCGGTGTCTGCTGCTACCTCGAACATCCCATCTGAGTCACTTTATTTTAGAAACTGGGAAACATTTGCAAGTTTTGAGTTTGTTTCTAGCATTCAGTCATAGTTAAGGTCATTAATAGAAGATTTAGATTTCCTTTCTTTTCAGACAGTCTTTGAGTCCAATTATGAGTCTTTGTTTTGGTTTTTATAAATATGCTCGTAACCCAAGTCATTGGGCAGATTTCCTCTCTCCCCTACAACTTTGAGTCTCATCTCAGATCTTCTCTTCTTCCTTTACTGGCCCTCCACCAGCCATTCATAGGTGTCTTACCCTTATCTGCAGGGTTACCTTGACGTCAACCCTTAAGTCGATTAGCTGTTGAAGGCCTCCGGTTCTCCCTGGCTTGAGAATTAAATCTTCTAGCAGGAGTCTTCAGATTCACCTCAGCTCTCAAGGCCTTTTGGAACCAGTCTTATACATCATAGACATCATGAACATTTAATTCTTTCCAAATATCCAGATTCAGGCTTGACTTGAATCGGGAGACGACTTAAGTGTCATCTTCCTCAATTCCAGTACGTGAGATAATAGCATCAACCGGCTCCATATATGCTTCAATAGATAAGCTACCTTGACGAAGGGAATCGAGCACATCATTAAGGAGAGATTTGTAAATCTGGGGAATATATTTGTTCTTCAACTCTTCCCTTTTTTTTCAGGTGCATTAAAAGTGTATATCAAATACCCCAAAAAGAAGAGGGGGGGGGGGAAGCAAGGCCACGAGGCTACATCAAATGCCCAAATGGGCTACAACAAGAACAAGCTCGCATGGGATGGCTCATCTTAACTTAAAAGACAAAGGCTTAAACCATACCCATTTCAGAGCAAGTAAGCCCAAGGAACCCAAAAGGGACAAACAAAAGAAAAGGGCAAACCAATCAAAACTGCGAAGGGAACCACAAACCCTAACAATCAAATCTCAAAACTACAATTCCTAGCCACCACAATGAAGGAGCACCGCCAGCAAGAAGGCAGCCACGATGGAGGGGCGATGGCCTTGCAGAAGGCCACAGCCAAGTGGGCAACTGACCAAGCGGAGGTGGTAGTCATGGCAGAGAGTTGCCGGCCTTTTGGAGGGCAACAACAAAGTGGCTGCCGGCCAAGCATAGCTGGTGGCCAATAGGTTGCTGGCCATGCAGCTGGCAGCATAACGATAGATGTTGAGCAAGCCAAACAGAACTGGCGGATGGTTGGCCTTGCTAGGTTGGTGACCAAGCGGCAACAGGCTGAGCGAGCAGGCGGAGTTGGAAAGCAAGTGGTGGAGGAGCAAGAGAGCGGGATTGGAGGTGAAGTGGTTGCTGCCAATTGGTATAAATCCTGCGATCAACAGACCAAACGAGGCAGGTTGCCCACAGCTGACAAACACAGCAAGGCTGGCAGACAGCAAGGGTGGAGGCCATCAAGGCGATCGACCAATGGAGAAGCAGGTCCGAGGGAGCAAGGCAGCCGAGCGGACAAACCAAACGAGCCTAGCATCCTGTAGGGCGGACAACCAAGAGGGGCTGGCGAATAGCGGGATGGAAGGCCTGGTGGGAGTGGCGATCATCAGGGCAGCAGGCCAAGCTAGACTAGCGACCATCAAGCAGCTAACCCAGAAGGCCGGCCGGCCGACCTATGCGACTGTTGACCAAGCAGGACTGGCAGCCAGTGGGAAAGCGAGCCAAGCAGTTGCGGCCAACAGTCTGGCAGGCCAAGTCACAACACCAAATGAGCAAGGCAAACACTAGGAACAGAGGAAGAAAGAAGAGAAAGGGAGTGGAAGAGGAAGAAGGGAGAAGGAGAGAGAAGAAGAGAAAGGTGGAGAAGGGAGAAGGATGAGTAGAGAGAGAGAAGGCGAAGGAAGAGGGATAGAGGAGGATGGGGGGAGCAATGGCCAAGGGAGGTGTACCTTAGGTTAGGGTTTTTGGCAGCTCCCAAACGAACGAAGAGGCTACTTGATAATTATGAACTTAAATTCTACATAGTACGAGATCGTAGCCTGTTTTCATGATATTTCCACCACTCTCTGGGTGGCCCAATCATTTTGGTTCGTGCAAGCCTCATCTTCCTATACTCAGTCAGAGTAACCAATCAAAGTAATCATACAGGCAAACAAGTCGGTCCAGGAATACAGTTGTATTCTTTCAAGTTGAGCTTTTTATCTTCTGGGAATTATCATTAGTCATTATTCAAATCATTCTCAAGAATATTTTGTAAGGTATCCTCAAATGAGGGTTGGTTTGTAGGAACTCTCTGGTGTCCTCTCCGAACTCTCATAAAAATTATTAGCAGTTGAATTAGCAGCAATTCTTCCTTCGCTCTATTATGGTCAGGAATGTCAGGTGTGGGGGATGGACTAGAATCGTCATGATGCTATTAGTGGCACCAAGTCTCTCAGACATGTTGTGGACACTTTCAACCAATCAGTGGATAGTTTTCATCAAACTAGCTATATCAGAAGTTCTTGGCTCACTGCTAGCCATGGCTCTGATATCAATTGATGGGTCTGTAGAAGCCTAGGTGAGTAGGTTCTGAAACTCAATTGAAAACCAGGACTGCAGTGAAGAATAAATGTCAGAACTGAGAGAAATCTTATAAATTATAATCAGAAGTTCATATGCATGCAACATTCTGGTCAAATCTCTGATTTATAGCCAATAATAACTTCACAAAAGATGAACTTGATCAACATGGTTGGATCTAGATTTCCAAAGGAGAACTCTTGATTAAGGGATCAATCTCAGGTCTTTAGTGGAATCAAAACAGAATTGAAAAATGATGAAACAACAATACATCAGAAACCATATTTAAGAGCAGAGTTATATTTTGATCTGTGGATCTGAAACAGATTAAACAGTAACCAGTAGCAGTAAACTTGGAGTACCAACAGAATAAAACTTGGTTTAATCTTTATCAAAATCAGATTTTGAAAACTGAAATCAACAGAAAATCAGAAGCTAATCCTGAATATATATTCTGATCTGAAAAACATAATTCAAAACTGAAGATAAAGGGTTTTAGTTGCAGAAGGAACAGACAAACAGATCACAGATTGGATCTTACAACAAAGAATCTATTGCAATTATAACTTAAGCCCAAGTTCTGTCCACATAGTCATCGACCAGCAGCAGTTAAGGAGATCTTTTGACATATTTGTGGGCTCCATGAGGACAGGTGGAGTGGGATAGAGGAGATGCTGCCAAGATCTTTTAAAGTTTCTATTTGGCAAGTATTAGAGAAGTGAAGTGTTTCAAGTAAGTTTGTAGTGTTTCAAGTAAATATGTGGACATAGTCAAAGATATGTATAATGATGTGGTGACTAATGTAAGAACCATGAGGGTCAAGGTAGAGAATTCCTAATTACAATTGGGTTACATTAAGGATCAGCTGTAAGTTCATATTTGTTTGTGCTTATCATGGATGATTTAACCAGAGACATTCAAGATCAGGTTACTTGGTGTATATTTTTTTGTTGTTGATATTTTTTTGGTGGAATGCCAAGTTGGAGTTATAGAGATCAACCTTGGAATCAAGAGGTTTTAAGATTAGCATAACGAAAATAGAGTATATGGTGTGTAAGGTTTTAAAATTAGCATAACAAAAAATGGAGTATATAGTGTGCAACTTTAGTTAGCTCAGACAAATAATGAAGCGGTGGAAACTGATGGGAGGAAGATTCCGCAAAGTAATTATTTTATGTATTTGGCAATCATAAATAAAGAAAGTGATACGAGGATGATGTTTTGCAAATAATTAAAATAAGATGGATGAAGTGGAGAGGTGCATTCGATGTGTTCTGTGATCGATGTATTCCTTTTAATGTCTCTTCCAAATAACAGTTGAATCAACCAATTCCTTGGGGCTTCAATGAGATTCGATGGATCTCAGGTACAGAAACAATATAAAATAAAAGGGAAAACAGAAGTGATGGAAAGATGAGAAGGGGGAAGAAGAATGAATGAATTGGATCAGGCCTCTCACCTTCTCTCTTTCGACCACACACCCCTCAAATAAGTTTGGGCATCCCACCTTGTAGTACCCTCACAGCCATGGAAGAAAACTCTTCAAATTTCATATTAAAATATGCCTCTAAGGCTTGCAATCAGTTATAATTTTAGGCTTGACAGCCTTGTACAAATTGGTATGTAATGAATTAAGAAACTAACATGAAAGGAAAGTAATAAGAAACTAACAACTAAAAAATTTCCAAACTAATTACTAGTCTAACAAGAAGACATTAAAAAGGAAACTAACTACTTGTTCACTCTAAGTAAACATAAAAAAGAACTCTCTCAAAAGGAAGGATCGTTCTCTCCGCTTTGTGCAGATCTAGTCTTCTAGAAACTTTCCCAATTTCTCCCTCCCAACTGCACCTTGCTAAGGTACACAATAGAACAAGATCAAAATCGATAGGGTAGGTTTTGGATCTTCTAGATGTTGCTGCAACCAAGGTTTAAAGTATTGGTCTGTATCGTATCGTGTTGGCCATACTCTAAGTAAACATAAAAAATAACTCTCTCAAAAGGCAGGATCGTTCTCTCTGCTTTGTGCAGATCTAGTCTTCTAGAAACTTTCCCAATTTCTCCCTCCCAACTGTACCTTGCTAAGGTACACAATAGAACAAGATCAAAATCGATAGGGTAGGTTTTGGATCTTCTAGAAGTTGCTGCAACCAAGGTTTAAAGTATTGGTCTGTATCGTATCGTGTTGGCCATTGATACTGATATGATAAAATATTTTAGAAAATGAAGTGTATCCTAATGTATTGATTTGATATGATACGCACCGATACGTACCGATACTTAAGATACATATCTTTCTTTCTTTCTTTCTTCTTTTTTTTTTTTTTTTTTTTTTTTTTTCCGGGGACCCGAGGAAGCCCCTAAAATTTTATTAAATAAGAGAAACAAAATAATAAAGAAACAAAGTGGGGGGACATAACCCGCCTTGACCCATGAGATACAAATCACTTAAGATACGTATCTACTGAACCCATTTCACTTTCGAAACAAAGCATATTCTTCTTGCTGGTAGTACTTACATTTCCAAAATTTGAAGCACAATTGCACAGTCAATCTCTCTTTCAATTCCTGGACTTGGTGCTTTGAATCATTCATAGAAAATGGTTCAAAATCTAGAATCAAACTGATGTTTAAAGGATTGAAGTATAAAAAATCATTTGTATTGAAGCTAAACATAGCACAAAACAGGTAAGTTGAAAGAACCAAATTTTTTTTTTCTGTAAATCTTTGTTTTATTTCTATTTTTGTTATGTTTGAGTAGATTTAGGTAAAACAAACTAAAACATTGCATCAAACATGAATTATAACATCAACTTGTTCATACATTTTAAAATTTCTCAGAAAGTCGACAATAGACTATTATTACATGTAAGAAACCTCATCCCTTGCAACAATTTCAATTGAATGCACTTGTCTCTCAATAAGATGTTCTCCATTTTAGTGTCCATGCATGATTTATTTATATTGCTTTTTTATACAAAAGTGTATTTCCATGTGTATCTCGTCCATTTTTGTGTGCATCTTTAGCGTATCTTGAATATCACCGATCAATACGATACGCTCAGATACGTGACTTAAAATTACCTGGCCGATACCGATACTTTAATCCTTGGCTGCAACTTCCAACCGACAGGCTGGAATAGTACCAAAAAGGTACTTCTCTATGGGTTGAAGAATGGTCCAAATTTTCATCCAGCATTGAACCACTGGTTCCTTTCCTTTGCAAGCTCGATCTACATTAACCTCATTGAATTTCAAAAATTTTCCACACTCTCTTTTATACAAAGATTCCCAAAAAATCATCAAAACAATAAAATTTGATGTGTGCACATTGGTTCACGATGAATCTTGACTTGGGGGCTTGTCCAACATTGGCTGGCCTACACTGTAAAAATAAGTGTGCCCTGTTAATGGGTGCCACCTAAGCACAAAACAAAGCCTGGACTGTTGTTCCAATGCTAACCCTGATTCATATATTAATTTTTTTGAGCATGATAAACAGTTGATGATGCAGCGGCTATGGCTGTTACTTGGCTTGACAAGCATGACAGACCATGGAAGCCTAAGCCAAGGACTCCACACCATCTCAAAGACCAAGCCCTTGGTTCTATTTCGGGCATATGTTGGTAGATATTAGGCTTTTTGCTCTATTTTATAATGGGGCAATTTAGTAATTTATGGTACATAAAATATTAGAATTTTATGGGAGTTGATTGGGCTAGTTAAGTGTTAGAAGATTCTATTTGGACCATTAGTAGGTGTAGGGAGTCCTAGTTTGAGTAATATTTATATTTTTTTTCAGTCTGTAAAAAAGGAGCTATACACCCATCCTCAAAAAAAAAGAAAAAAAAGAATCGATTTCAGCTTTGGAGAAATAGAAGTTTGAATTGCTTGGCTGTTAGCTGCATAATGACCTCTCTATTGGTTGCTCCCTCCTTCTCCCTCTCAAGTACTCTACTATTGAATTCAATCCTTCCTAACCAGTCCAGAAACTTTTATTCATGTCAGTCTTCTTCTTTTCTCCTCTGCTTATCAGTTGATACCCTATTGTCCTACTTAATCTTGCCCTACCAATTTTTCCCATGTTAATCTACTATTGATTTCTGTTTTCCCATTCAGATGCTGCCATCCCCGTCTGGAACCCCAATAAACTATATTCAGGGGGTAACAAATAAGAAATAAATAGAAGGCCTGGAAACATGAAGAACCCCAATATAAGTGAAAAATCTAACTAGTCACAAATTTTCACAGGAACCCAAAAATTTAGAATTTAAATAACTCTTAATCTACAAAGAACAAACCAAATTTAAAACCCGATCTAACCTCATAATAAGTATAGCTAATGATTAGAGATAAAATCACTGCAAATGAGAAGGCCCAATGAATCTGCTGGGAAGCTTGGAAAGGATGCTCTGAATCATGCCAACAGGGTTATAGACAAACTAAATACACAGAATGCATGAAAGCTCACATTACTTCCTATTTTTGAATGCCAGACAAAAGAATATACGAAAATACTGACCTCCTTAAACCAAAATGCTATTGATTCTTCTTTAACTTTGAAGTGGAAGATGTTGATCGAATATCAGGACTTGAGGTTCTAATAATGAAAAGAAGTGTTTCCATGAGCATACCAAAGACCAATCCAAGGACACCCCCAGCAGCGCTCTACAAATTCAAGACAAAAGCACCACCCACATTCAATCATCGATTCAGCCAAGGTATGGAGGGGGAGGTTGCAGTTTACAAATGTCAACAGTTCAACATGGAATTTAGAAGTTACCATCGCGGGGCTGCGATTGAACATAGCTCTGAATGCAGCATATCCAACCAAAAACCCAGTAAACATTGTCAGTGCAACATGTAGACCTGCAAAGTTTTAAGGTCCACCATCATGTTTCATTGCATTGAAGAACTATTCTAAATATAAAATGAATAAAGAATCAAAGATCTTCACAAGCATAGAAAACAAAACTTGTTTAACAAACTTGCGGGGAAAATCAAAATTCTTCCATCGATAATAGCAACATTTCAGGTTTATGCACATATGGTTCAACTTCAAATAAATTAACAAATGAAAACCATAATAAACTAGGACAACCAGATCCTCACCAAATCCTAACTGATCTTTGTAAGATGAGAAAGGTTCATCGGTATCCTTCCTCGGTGTTATATCTTTAACAAGTTCTTTATATGCCTTTCGTTCTGCCAAATCTTCAAGCTTCTTCAATCTGGCTTTTAACTCCTCGCTCTGGAGTTATAGAAAAATCTCATGAATACTTAAACAGAATTAGATATTAGAAAGCTTAGAATTTGTATTCTGTTTACACAATCTCATGTTACCTTCTCCCTAGGTTTAGGGCTGGAAAAGACAAAATCAGAGCCCCATAAGAGATCGAGAAGCTTCGGCCTGGTGGCAGAGGCAGATGCAAACCAGAGAAGCCTGAGGGATTTGTATGGAATGGAGGACTTGGACAAGAGGTTCAAAGCAGTCTGTCGAAGGTCATCAGAGAGACTTTGATCTTCAGAGACTGAACGAAGGTAAGAATGGATTGTTTCATTGTTGGATATCACAAGGCCACCGGAGTTCAAACTGCCATCCATCATGATTTTCTTGTTCTCACAACAGACGGTCCTACAGAATAATAAAAATCAGTATATTAGAACTAGAAGATCAAAAACAGTATCTTGAATCCTTCAAGGGTGTGCATGTTTGAGGGATTTGGATTTGGGATTTATTTTTCAAATCTATGGAAATAGATTTAGGAAATCAGTTTTTCTGTGCACTTTAAGATGGGAGTATTCGAATCCATGGCTATGTTTGCTATGCATTCCCATTGTGAGAATGTGCATGCAGAATGCATTCTTAACTGACAAAGTGAATACCACTTGAATACATATTTGACTAAAGTGCATTCTTATTGATTGTAGAATGGTCACATCTGGTTATCAAAAAAAAAAAAAAAAAAACCCAAAACAAAACAAAAAATATGCTAACATCTCTTAAGAATTTCATCAAAAACTCAAGGGCAAAATCTTCGATGTTGGAAATCTTCAAGGATGGTCCAAAAGAAAATGCAAGATCAAAAACAAGAAGAAAGGCAAGACAGGATCTGCATTGATTAACAACAAACACAAGGACAAATTAAAAAAACAACAGGGAAAGAACGACCAATTTAAATTAAAAAAAAAAAAAAAAGGGTATGCCAAACTTCATTTCTAACGAATCTAACCCCAACATTAATATTAGCTTAAACAGAAACTCACTCGCTTGCCTTTTTTCTTCCCCCACGCCCCCACACCACCCCCCCCCCAAAAAAAAAAGAAAAAAAGAAAAACCTTTATACAACTCGCTTAAACATCCAAGGACTTGAAGTGGCGCCCATATGAGATAAAATGGTGGAATACCATAAGAGAACTTCATGTACTTAGACTACTAAAAAAGAAAAAAGAACTCCGATGAGGAGATAAAAACTATAAAAATCGGGTTTAAACGAGATATGTGATTCAAGAATCAAAAGATGCTACCCACCCCCCCCACCCCCCAAAAAAAAAAAAAAAAACCAGTTCAGAAGATTGATTGAAAGCAATAAATCAACGATGAATGAAGTAGTATTGAAGAATGTCCGACCAAAAGCCCTAACTCTCATTTTGCTTCGTGCAAGAGAAAAGGAGGATGAGGGAGAAGTAGTTTCCCAATTGCGTTCAAATCATGCTTGGAGTAATAGATAGTGTTGAAACCATGGGTTCATGTCTCATGTTTTATGGTTCATGGGATTTCTAATATTCGTATGAGCCTTGCAAAGACTAATCAATCGCAATCTGTGAAGAAGCTTCAACAAAAGGAGATAAAGATGAGACTGAACAAATATCCCAGTTAAAGGAAGGAAAACCAGGAAAAAAAAAATGAAAAACTGATCAACAGGAAGAAGAAAGGAAACCGATTAGGGGGAATTTGAAATTACTAGTTTTTGATAACGGGCGGGCAACTCTTATTGCATTCCTGGAAGCATTTTTTTGGGCTTGCAACGATCGGAGTTGACGATGGTTACACGAGTCAATGAATCTGCCATTGCTAACGCCTAAAGAATCGATCAAGACAGAAAAAAAAAAAAAAAAAACCTAAACGAGCCATAACCAAAGGAGATAAAGAGCAGTTAGAGCGACCTAGAGAGGGAGTGAGAGAGAGCTGGAATTTACCGTTACACGTTGATCGGTGATCGGGATTGAAGATGGTCGTTGGCAAAGGAAATATGACCGATAAGCGTTTTCGAGCTTAAACGGTTAAAGCTTTTGGGAAGATGGATTTTTTTTATTTTTTATTTTTTTGGGTTTTGGGTGTGGGGGGGGGGGGGTTATTTGGGTCGGGGGTAAATAAGATGGATTTGTTTTCAAGTTTCCTGTAATTGTAATTTTCTTTTTTGAATAAATGTTCTGTCCGACAGCATAGCCTGTGCATAAGAGGCTCGGCCACTGAGAGCACATGTGCACGCATCAATTAAAACGCATGGTGATCAGTTTGCACCCCTTTGTATGCACTTACCGTAGATGCTATTTATTTTAAGATTATACATATACCCTCCTAGACTCTACATGAGCGAGAGCATAACACACTGTATACGTTGACAGATGATCTTACGTAGGAGATGTAAACAAATCGAATACGGATTGAATGTGATTGTATCTTCTCCTCATTCTCTAGACTTGTCTAAACTTCAAAACCCTCAAAATCATTAATTGATTAATTTTTTATTATAGTTGATTATATATTTGGATAATAATTATTTTTTGAATAATTCGAATTTGGATTCAGATATTGTTTGACCGAATACAAATAACCCTAAACAAATACAAATGCAAATCAAATTCAGATTTTCCACCATCCATTTACATACCTAAATTCTTATAGCCCTTCTCCACCTTTGATTTTGTATTTTATCATGAGCTTGTTGGCTGGTATACAATTTCAAGTGCTCGGATTTTCGTCTTAAACCCTATCTTAATTATTCTTAAACTGTTCTTATTGAGATGAAAATACATTTTAGAAGAAATGAAGTTTAATGGCTTTCCCTAATTTTTATCGAAGCCTCTTCAAGACACTATGAGAAAGTTCACCAGTGGCGTTTGCCCTTATTACATTCCCTTCATGTTTCATTTATTACTAATAAACTTACTCAAGCTAACACTCTCAGAGGTGTTAGTTTTAAAATATAAAAAGACATAAAGACCCTTTTTTACATGTGTTACCTATGGCAACCAACATAAAATTTTCCACTCCTTATATTAAAATTCGCAAATTCCTTGAACTGAAAAAACTTACCTTGTCCAGCCAAGGTAAGTTTCTGAGAATTCTGGTGGCATGAGGTGTTTCAAGAATCGGAAATCTCCACACTGCAAGTAAGCCGCTACAGATATCAGCACCAATACATCCTTAGCTGTCTGGATGCTGCAACAAGGTATGTACCATCACCAGCCCTAATATTGAACCAAATTAAACCAATATAATTGGCTGAAACTTGGATCGAATCACCCTTCTATTGTCCGAATAATAAACCCATAATATTAAAACAAACTGATGGCTAGATTAAAAAAAAAAAAAAAAAGGATCTGAACTCAGAAAACTGCAGAAAATAGGGTTTCGAGGGTTCAAACTCTGGCCCATATTCTCTCTTGTAGTCTAACAAAAACCTCAAGAGATGGGTTCAAACAGACTGCAGTTGGGCTTGAAACTTGGCTGAAAATATCCCCTAAAACAGGGGATCTGCAAGTGAGTTGCAGTCTCAGAACAGATGGCCTTCAACAGAACAGAGTAGTCCAACAATATAAGTCATAATAAAGATGATAAACCCCACAAACATGGATCGGACAGGGTCTTTCTTGCTAATGAATCAGCAACAAGATTCGATTCCCTAGGAATACAAACAAAAGTACATTCCACAAACTGAGAAGCTAGATGGTGAATATCTTCAAAGATGACTTGGACTAAAGATGGGATCATCGGGTTTAGAATAAGTAAATGATCGATTAAGGCCTTACAATCAGACTCGACCATCACATGATCTAGGTTGAGGGAGATGCATTCCAAAAGACCAAGGCAGATCTGTAGGGCCTCACATTCAAAAGTTGAGCCGAAAAAAAAAGGGTCGGAAATGGCACTAGGGGGTTCCCTAATCCCTACACTATCCCTAATCACAACACCAAGGCCTTCCTCATTTGAAATCGACTTCAGTGTGGCATCAACATTAAGCTTGAAGGAAGGAAGAATTGGAGGGCACCAGCCAGTAGGACTCATGGATTGAAGCACCTAAAGATGAGGATTTTGAGCCGCCAGAAACTCTTTGCAGATCAACTCGGCATTGCTAATAACCTCATTTGGTGACAAGGATTTTTGGCCAAGGATAAACTCATTACGGGCTAACCAAATGTTCCAGGTAATAAAACTCATGTAGGTGATCACCTTCCTAGCTTTCTTTTTCCCCAGTTGATTAAGATGCTTCCAACTGCTAATCCACTGTTACAATGACCAATCTGCATGAGAGGGAAGCTTAATGGAGAGAGATGAGCTGAACCATACCGCCTTTGCAAATTGACAATTTAAGGATAATATGAGACGGGGATCCCAGAGCTGCTCCACATTGTTGACAATGCTGCTCAAAGCTCATACCTCTAACAACAAAGCTTTCACCAATAGCTAAATCAGAAGTGCAAGCCCGCCGTAGGAAGGATTTAATCTTCATGAGAGATTGGGAGTTCCAAATCCTACGCCAAACTTCAAAAGGGCTGGAATCCCAACTACTCACTCATGAGGATGAAAGCTTCTCCTTCTGAACTCTAGTTTGGATAGAACAAAGCATATGGTAGGAAGATTTGACTAAGAAGGTCCCATTTTTTGCCTCTCCCCAACTAATCTGATCCTCATCTGGAAAAAGAGTAACGGGAATAAGCCCAATAGCTTTTGCATCCCGCCAATGAAACCAAGTATCAAGTATATCATTCTTCCAACTTCGGTTCTCCGGAAAGATCAAGTCTGAGACTAAATGAATCGGGCAACCAGGAAGAGATGCATGCTGGATTTTAAAGTTTGGAAAGGAGGGGATCCAATTATCCTTCCAAATGTCAATTTTGTTGCCAAATCCCAACTTCCATATCAATCATTTCCCTAGGACTTTCCTCCCCTCGATCATACTACACCACGCCCAAGAGGGGGAGTTCCCCAATCTCACATCCAAGAAGCTGGAATGAGGGAAGTATATGGCTTTCATAAATTGCGCCCAAAGAGAAAGGGGGTCCAAGAAAAGCTTCCAAGCCACCTTAGACAACAGCGATTTATTATGAGTGGTTCATTGATATTATTATCATACATTAATATTTGATTTACCTTTTTTTTTATTCATAAAGGAAAAAGAATTCATGAAGTTGAGAAACATGACTTGGTCTCTATTTGAAGAACTTAAGGAAACTGTAGGTGAAGATCATGCCACAGGGGAATTTTCGTAGTCAAGCAGAGATTCTTTGCATCAAACAAAAGATAATGGAACAACTTCTGAAAAACCTAGACCATACATCCATCCTATAGACCGCATGGAGATTGGCGAGACCGATGGTAGTGAAGGTTTAAACACCCAAGTCACAATGTCCTCATCGCATTCTGGAGACGGAATTGGAGCTGGTGCACCACAAAATATACCTTGAGAGAGAAAGCGAGTGAAGGTAGCATTGGGTGACCAAATATCTGCTGTTATTGCCTTTATAGATCGTTTGGCGATTGTGGTCCAAGAGAGGCATTTCTCTTGTAAAGCATTATTGGATGTTGTACAAAAAGTAGATGGATTTAGCGAAGACACACTTGACATTGTCTTTGATTTCTTCGTAGTAAATGAACCTCAAACAAAAGCATTTTTAATTAGGAGTGTGGAGCAACGGATGAGGTGGATCTCGAGGTTTCTCGATCAAGGCCATTGATGCAGTAAGATAAAAACAATCTAATTTGTATTCTGATCATTGGACCATTCTTGTTGTATTCTAATTCTTTATATTAGTTGCCATAGATATTATACTTGGAGATTCTATGCCATTTAATTTTAAATCATTGGCCCTGGAAATTCAATTGTCATTTAGTTTGTTTAGGATGTGTAATTACTTGAATGGGGTAAAGAAACTTCTTATACCCTAAATATCCTACTTGAAGATTCCATATCCATCTGTATTTTTTTTTTTTTCCTTTGGTCTTTTAAAATTCAAATGCAATTTAGTTTATGGAGGATATTTGAAAATTCAAATGCAATTTAGTTTATGGAGGATATGTAATTATCAGATAGATGTCTGGGAAATTGTGATGATATGTAATTGCCAGATAGATGTTTGAGTAATTTTGATGATTTCTTTTTGTTTCTATAAATGAAACACTGAACTATGTTCTTGCTTTGGGTAATGTATGTTGTCATTGAAGGTGGATGGTATAAATGCCCAAGAAGAGTTGAGGAATCCGAGTAGCAATCAGATTGGCGTAGGTGTTCTAGGAGGAACATCTTCCAATGAGTTTGGGGTGGTTGGTGGATTGCACATATTTTCTCTTTTATCTAACAAATCGAAGGAGAACATTGTATGTCAAAGATTAAAACTCATCCTTCCACTGAGTTGAAAATATATGGGTTACAAAGATTCTTCTCTTCATTGTTTTGTGGAATATGATCATACCATCAAACTCTTACATGAGAGTTGTATTGACCATTTTACATATACTAAAATTATGATTTTGATGCCTCCAATGTGGAATTCTTGTCTCATAGAAAATCCAATAGTTATCTACACTTCTTAGTTTCCATAACAAACTAATAGATGTCTATAAACTATCTCCATATATTAGTACATATATGTTAGTGGCACAAGGAACCCTTTTAATTTTATTTAAGGTTTGTTAATTAGGTTGATTACACATCATGCATCATTTTTTTACATTAAATTCCGTAAGCAAAGCAAGGGGTTACAAGACCTGAATCTGTTTCAGGGATTTTTTTCATCATGAGTAGCTAGAGTTCCATAGTAGTCTTGGGCTGGGATTGAGGAAGGGCTTGGTTCTTCTATGAAGGTCTTGGTTGTTTTGTTGTTGTAATTCTGTGTAGTTTCTATACTAATGTGTAATTTTTTTCTCCTCAATAAATTTCTTCATGAGTCATGTCCGCTGGAAACTTGCTCAACTATCTATTCCCCTGTTTGTGGAAGCTTATCAAATCTTCTCTTGATTATTCAGAGCTTTCAAGTTCTTTCTCTTTATCTGATTAGTGTGGCCGAGCCGATACAAATTTACTAATCTGTGAAGTAAAGATGCTACTCTTAGTCAATGCCTCAAATCATCAAGAGATGCAATTTGAGAAAGAATGGTTTTATATGAATAGTAATTGGATCGGAGATCAGTTGCATATAGCACTATAAGAAGGGTACAATACTTGAAAGAACCGAGTAGAATTTAGAATTTAGAATTTAGAATTTAGAATTTAGAACTGAGAAACGAAGTAAGAATGGCTGAAACTTAAAAAAAAAAAGATGAAAACTTTTAAGGCTATGAGGACTGAGAAGAGGTCAGTGGACATAGTGTGGGTTAATTACCGAAGAATAAAGGGGTGGTTATAATTTAGCAAGTTTGGTTGGATTATAAGGTTTTTAAAATTTTACATCTATTTTACATCCAACCAAACAACTCTGATAAATTAACTTTACTTCATTTCTGTTGCAACCAAACAACTCAAAAGGGAAACAAATTTCCCTTGCAACCAAACATCGCCTAAATTTTATATATGGATTTATTCAATATTTTAAATTGGGCTGGGCTTGGATTTGGGCTGTTTTATTTGACTTAATTGTTACATGGGCTGGACTTGGACTTGGGCCGTTTTATGTGACGGTTATATAGGCTTGAGTTTATAAGAAAGTAAATGAATGGAGGTGTCCATTTATATATCCATTCTCTAATCGCTATGGACATGTCTCTGCACGAAGACATGATCGTACAAATGTGTATGTCTATATGCACAGATACGGGATCTTTTTTCAAGATTCAATCTAGACCATTGAACTCCATAGGCACACCTTTTCAAAGTATCCCTTTGAAAAGGTATCTCACTTCTATAAATACTAAGTGGTAAACCATTCTCTATCCTACCAAAAAAAAAAAAAAAAAAACCATTCTCTATATACCAATCTACTGGAATCTCTCTCTCTCTCTAACACACATTGTCGCTTGAAAATCATCTGCAGCCATTACATCGGTGTAGTGAGCATCGGGTGGCTGGGAGCCCCTCGAGAGGTGTGCCCTGATGCTCTCAGATACCAAATGCTCACTATAGACATTTGAACCCCACATTGCCTCTATGCAACAATATTTCTTTCTTACCATTACATACCGATTTTCATTGATTTGTTGTTGTCTCCATTTTTTAAAATCGAGCACAACCTAAGGCTTTCTAACACACCAATGAGGTGCAGCTGATTGGTATCGTAGATAGGTAAATAAATTATTAAAAATCTATCAACTTGCTAGAGAACCCTTTTCCTAAATATTTATCATGTGTGTATGTATATGCATATGTGTACATAAGTAAATAAATTATATTTTTTTTGGTGAAAAAATATTTATTTAGAAGAAGTGGAAAGACGCAAAGATGCCAAACATTGATCTTGGATCCAAGGATCAGAATTGGACCAAACTGTCGTGCCCATCATAGATAGAGCCCTCCTTGCTAGAGAGCCAGCTAAACTGTTAAGCTCCCTAGGAATGAAAGAAAAAATACAAGATTCATCGGAGAATTTCAAATGCAAAATATCCTCTAAAATGGGCTTGATAGATACAAGATGTATAATTCAGCTTATCCATCATAAAATGGACCTTATATCCCAAATCTTAAGTGTGTTTCCTTCCTTTTGGCTTTGCCTTATCCATATTCATACCTAATTTCAAAAATTTCCACTCTTCATTAAATCTAGAGATACTTTAAATTGAAATGTTTCTAACATGAATTCCATGACAAAGTCATGGGACCAATTGGGATCCATAGAGAGAACCCTGTCCACCCTTGTAAGTATGGTTTGAGGAATCAGATCAGATCAGATTGGCATCGACCCTCTTCTATCCCAATTCTTGGCTGATACCATATTGTTGGATCAGAATAAATGAAGGGTAGTAAGGAAAAAAATGATTCGTTTTTAATGAAAATTAAGGGTATTTCTGTCCAATCAAAATAATACAGGATGATCCAGATCGAAATCTGGTTGGGATCGGCCCAGCCCTGCCCGATCCCAAGAATGATTTCCGCACCATGCTCATGAGAAACAATAAAGCGAGAAGTCAGATAGGCCCAATGGGGGAGTCCAACTGTTTTCAACCCCTTGGGTCACCCGCAAGGTCCCATGGATCTTATGGGATTTGGGCTTTCCTAGTCCATGTTTGTCGCAAGGTCTTACGTAGGCCCAAGGGTTTCTTGGTTCAATTGTAAGATCTTACATCATTTGGAATGAGAGGGAAGGCCAAACTCGAGAAACTAATGAGAAAAGACGTATAAGAAGAAAAAAGAAAGAGAATCCATCTCAGGTCTCCGCCTTGAATGCCCATGTTTGCTGGCTTAAATCAACTATTACAGACCCTTGTGAATAGAAACACATCCAGGTGTTCTTGCTCTCTTGTAGTTTGTAGCGTGTCTTGCCTCTTTTTATTTTTAATAGAGGTATGGTTGTGAAATAACATAAGAAGCCAGATTTATTTGGATGATTGTGACCAGAGCAAGAAAATAAGTTAATAGGATGTCAACACGTAGTAGCTAGTGGTGTTAAATCGCGTTGTGTCTTTTTTTTTTGTTAATCTAATCGCGATACGTATAAAACTAAGGGAATATTACTTGATTACCCAATTATGGGTCTTTCTTTACAAAATTACCCATCAAAAGTTTCAGTTAACAAAAATACTCAAAATTATGTTTTCCTTCACAAAATTACCCCCTTAAAGTTTAAGTTAACAAAAATACCTAAAATTGAGTTTGGATTTACAAAACTACCCACTCAAAGTTTCAGTAATAAAAAAATATATGATTATATGTGGAAGATGAAGACTCACTATTTTGGGTAGTTTTGCAAACCCAAACCTGATTTTGGGTAGTTTTGTAAACCCAAACACAATTTTGAGTATTTTTGTTAACCAAATTTTTTTTGGGTAATTTTGTAAAGGAAAACCCAAAAGTAGATAATCATGTAATCTTCCCTAAAACTAACCACCTAGCAAGATGTCAACATGTAGCAGTTAATCACTCAATAAAAAAGGAACTAGAAGTGTCCATAAGAAGCCAATAACCATAGATATTGAGATCCGAGGTAGATCCAACCCCTCTTCCATGGCAAAGTCATAATAGGACACTACTCCATCTAGGTAAGAGGGCAAAACGTCTCCCCAGAGGATAGGAATATTCCATTGGAGACTCATGGGATATGATTGGATCCAAATATTCCCTGATCAAATATAGATTTCTCTAAACAAATATGATTCGAATTTTGGACTATCTATTTTCATTCATGAGTTGTGTAACCTAAACCTTCCTTCCCCAATAGATACAATTTGCTCTCAATCTAAGTTGTCTTAGCTTTATTCCTCATTCTCTAGAATTTATAGAAATTTCAAGAACCCACACCTGAGTTCCATAACTTTGAGTCCGCTATCCCGATCATGATTTTTCTACCCTCAGAGATAAAGAAAAGGTCATTCCCTTTTGAACCGGTTGTGGTCGAGGAGGGATTTGAACCCTCGACACCGTGGTTTGTAACCACGTTGTCACGACCTTCCCAACATAGGCCCACTGGCCTAACCCACCAAGCCCATGGACTTAGGCCATTGTGCTACGTAAGGTCCAAATTCTAGAGTTTTTTACAAATGTGTAGTAACTCTAGATATTTTATTATAGACATTTGTAGAAGATATTTATAGGAGATATTTTGGGAGAGATTTCTAGAGTTCTTCACTAAGGAGGTGGGAAGCTTCTAGTTTCCTCCTCAACCATTGGATGGAGGACATTTGTAAATATCTTAGCCATCCATTATAACTTGGGGTGGCTTATAAATAGGTATTGCCTCATTTGGCAAAGACACTCACCAAGGACCAACCAAGAGTATTCAACCAAGCAAGTGAGTTCTCAAGTCTTGTACTCAAGAGTTCTTTAGTGCAATACAAGTTCATTATTCTCAAACTCATTCTTGTGTTCACTTCTTCTCTTCCCAAGTCCCTTAAGGAAGGTGGTTAGGCTGACTTAGTGCTAGTGGGAGTGCTAAGTGCCGACGCGGTTGCTTAGAAAGGTCTAAGGCCGTGACAACGTGCTCTAATCCTCTAAGCTACAGGCCCTACCCCATCTCCACTAGATTTGTTCCCGAAAGTACCCTAAAAAAAAAAAACTTTCTCCTCAGCCATTTCATTTTGGGTAATCCTCAAAATCATTAATTAATTAATTAATTAATTAATTAATTAATTAATTAATTATCTATTCAGATTAAATAATTATTTTTTGAATTACTTGAATTTAAATAAAAAAAACATTTCTTTCTCCTCAACCATGTCATTTTGGGTAATCCTCAAAATCATTAATTAATTATTTTTTATCATAATTAATTATCTATTCAGATTAAATAATTATTTTTCAAATTACTTGAATTTAAATTAAAAAAAAAAAACCCTACTTTCTCCTCAGCCGTTTTATTTTGAGTAATCCTCAAAATCATTAATTTTAATTTTTTATTATAATTAATTATCTATTCAGATTAAATAACTATTTTTCGAATTACTTAAAAAGACCTTTCTTTCTCCTCAACCATTTCATTTTGGGTAATCCTCAAAATCATTAATTAATTAATTAATTAATTTTTTATTATAATTAATTATCTATTCAGATTAAATAATTATTTTTTGAATTACTTGAATTTAAATACTCTCTAACAGGATGTGAATTACCCTAAATAGATATCATGCAAATCAAACTTGGATCATGAGTCAATCTTGATTGGCATGGTGCAAGAAAGACCAGCCGGCAGCCAGTCTTTAGTACCCGATATGCAAGTTGGCTGTCAGCTTATTATGGTGATTGTGACTGAATCACGTTCCTCCTACCAATTAAATAGCTTGGGTTGGTAGACCCGTGGGTTACGAAGGTCTCAAAAGAGATTAGGTTTGGGGGACTGAGACTGTGACGGAATCACGTGTCCCTTTGCAATTAAATTTAGCTTGGGTGGTAGGTAGGCTAGGGGTGGCCGTTGCAAGATGATTGCTTTGTCAGTTGACACACGCGGCTGAGTTTACTTTGGTCCCGAGCCCATAATACAGCTGTTCATCATTTCATGGGTTTGTCACTATTGATAGATGGATCTCGTTTCGGTGCTGTGCCAAAGTCATACAAAACAACGGATAAATTGGGCTCATGTCCCTATGGCTTTGTTTGGTTTAAGGGGAATACAAATTTTTGATGTAAAGTGATTTTTTTTTTTCAGGGAAAATAAATTTTAAATGTTTAATTGCAAGAAAAATATATTTTATATGTAAAAATAATTTCACTTATATAATAAAAATTTCCTTTTTTTTTTTCTCACCAAAATAGGAAGAAAAAATAAAACCCTACTCTCATGATCTCTCTCTCTCTCTCCCCGTGGTCTTGACTCTCACCTCACTCATGGCAGACGATCTCTTTCTCTCGCCCTATTTGCAATTCTCATCTTAGATGATCTCTCTCTCTCTTCACTTAGAGCCACAAACAACAGATGTACTTTAAACAAGTTGAATTTTGAGGACGACAAAGGAGGAAATTGTCAGTCATCTAAGAAGACTCCATAAGGAACCAAATCAAGAACATAATCTCTCAGTTGCAACTCGCAACCTCTTTCAATTCTCTCACAACAATCTCTCCAAAGCTCTCTCACTTCTCAAATCCCTTCGTCTCCTAGCTATGTTCTTTGGATTTCTTTCTTTTAAATTTATTTTCTTTCGAATTAAGCTAAAAACCCAGCAAACATGAAGAAACGAAGAGAAACTACGAATCAGAGTGTCAAATTCGAGGGCTCCTGGAAGAAATTCAATGCATTACTTGATGTTGTAGAGCTCCGCCTCCATGAATTCTTGTCTGAAAAAAATCCATTTGGGCTTGAAACTAAGAAGCTACCTAGGTTAACAATTGTCAATGATCAAACACCAAGAAAGAAACGCTTCGCCTTGCGCGCAGAACCCAAGAAGAAGATCATCGATGCAGAGGTTTCGCAGAAGACCCAATTTGTCTTATCGGGATCTAATGTTGATTGGGCTGTTGTGGTGAAGGTGGAGATCAAGGAGAAGAAGAAGCCACAGAAACAAGAAATACAAGAGAATTCATCATCATCGGGTGAGGCTGTGAGATCGATACCAAAAATTCTTGATTTAAATTTGCCTCCACCACTATGTTGGAATGATGAAATTATGATTGATAGTTGTGATTAAATATTCTTCGAGTTTCGATATGAGATTATGCCATGGAAGTTGCAAGAACTGTTATTTTGCTCTGTTTATATCTGTACATTCTTTGCCTTCTCGAAGGATTATAGATCTATAGACGTTACAAAAATTCATTTTCTCTGAACATTTATTATAATTATGTTGGGAGATTTTTGTTGCTGTGAGATTGAGACCCAAATTTCTGGATTTGTATTCCATGATTGATAAATGTAATTAAACTCTTCATCTGAGTTTCAATTTGAGATTATGCCATGAAAGTTGCAAGAAATAGTAATTTCACTTCACTTTTGTTGCAATCAAACAACTCAAAAGGGGAAAAAAAATTCCTTCCCTTCCCATTCCCATTTCCCTTGCAAATAAACACAACCTATAGTCATATCCCAATTCCCATATGTATCTGACTTTTTTTTACATTATATATCTTTCATGTTCAACAATTCAACCTAATGTAGGAAAGAAAGTTATTGTGTTAGGGTATGGTTTGAATTAGCCACATATGAATTCTTATAGTTAATTGTGAATTCAATGTTGTTTGAGATTTAAAATGTAACCGCAAGCGTACGGATCAGTGTAGCTATGGGTCGAACACAGGGAGAGCAGCCACTTTATTTGTTTATTTCTTTTAATAATGCGAAAGTGAACCGATTAATGGTTGTGATCTAATTCTCATTACCGTCCTAAATATATGTATCTAAAATAACGTCCTAACCATTCGTCATCTAAGAATTTAAAGACGCAAGCCACGCAATTAAAATTAAATAAATAAATAACTGAAAATAAACAACCCACACAATTAAAAATAAAGGAAAAAAATACTAAAATAAAAATAAAGTAAAAAAATGGGAGAAAGCTAGAGAGACACAAATAGGTTTCTCTACTTAGCCCGATGAATGCATCATAATATGAGCTTCCCTACTTGACCAGAGAGTCACTCTTACAAGGGTTACTCTACTTGGCTTTAGGGAAAGGGAGACAATTAAAATAAAAATAATAAATTGATGGTTCTATGGCTAGGAGGGGCAAAGCCAACACATACACTAGCTATGAACCTTGGGGGAAAGGGATAACAATAATATAACGACTGAAATTAAAATCCTAAATTAAGAAAAAAATGTTAGTCAGAAGAGGGAATGAGAGGGGGGATAAAAGACTACTAAAGAAGCCTACTTACTTGAACTTCAACCCTTGAACTGAAAACTTAATCGATTTGAGATACCATCAGTGCTAAAAACCAGATCTGGAATAAACCAAATCTGAAATATCTAGTACTAGAGAAAACAAATCTTAAAAAAAAAAATTGCTCCACGGCTCGTGATCTTGTCACCTAGATCTAAGCCTAGAACTATAACTTAAAAAATTACAACTCAATTGCATAAATCATAAACATAAAAGGGCTGAATAAAAATAAAAGAGTGCTTGCATTAATTGAAATAAAAAAAAAAGCTATTACAAAAGTGATTAAAGAAAAGATAAAGAAGAACTAAAACTAAAGAGAGAGCAAGAGAAAGAGAGAGCAACTAAAAAAAAACTAGAAGAAGAATGAATTGTCTCTCCTCCTCTTACATGAGTTGTATTTATAGGGAATGGGGAGGTAGGGTAACAAATTTCTCTTTCCTAAAAGAGAGAAACCCACAATTGATAGTAAGATCTTTTGAGTCCAAAAGTGCTAAGATGGAGGACAGGAGGAGAGAGGAGAGAGAAGAGAGAAATAAACTTGGAGAAATTTCCTATAATTTTTTTGCTTATTTTCTTTCCTTTTTTTTCTAATTTATTTCTCTTCTTTTTCTCCCTCCAAGGGACGATTTTCTTCTTGCTTTGTGTGATTTGGACAATATTTTGGTGATGATGTGGAGGAGAGAGAAGATTTGGACAATCTTTCTTTCTCCCTTTTTTTTTCTTTCATTTTTTTTTTCTTCTCTTCTTGCGCAGGAACCCTTCCACGATTTTCCTTGCTTCTAATTTGATGTGGAAATCCCCTCCATGCCCTTAGTGCTTTAAGTGAGTGAAAAGCAGGAAATCTTCAACAAAATTCTCTAAAAAAAATAACCATGAGATTCGAACTTGAGACCTCTTGGTGAGCAAGGGAATTTTGTACACCATAGCTCACCAACTACACTAGGTAGTTGTTGTTACCAAAAACGAATCTTCAATCACTTAAGGATGTGGTCCATCGATCCTTGTTGGCATTTGGAGTATTCCTTGTACCTCTGGGACAATTGCAAACGGGCTAGTTCTGCATCTTGGTTCAGTTCTGATCCATTATTCTTTTTCTAGCCCAAAAAGAATAATCATTTGTACGGGTGACCAAACGAATGTGTACTTTTAATTGAACACGTCCATCTTGCTCAGAATTTTGTCCTCTTCGTAACCATGGAAAGAAATAGGACCTCTTTACGTGTAAAATTTAAGATATAGCTCCCGATAGTCCTTAAGGCCTTGAAAATATAAAACCTGCAAAAAGAGAGTAAACCCAAGGTAGCTCCATTCTAAATATGTAAAATGCATGTTTTACTACCCTAGATTTCACACATAAATGTGCTCATCAGAATTCCCCCACACTTAGACTT